>NW_006408555.1:16159228-16230410 GCF_000296735.1 Chrysochloris asiatica
GAGAGGGCAAAGAGAAGGTTCTGGTGACCACCAACGTGTGTGCTCGCGGTGAGCAAGAATGCATTCTGGTCTTCCAGGCTCAGGGTCCCAGGCCTCCTTAGAGAAATGGGGAGACCTGGCGGGGCAGCGGGGGATTTGTGGTAACGTATTTCTCAAAGAGAGACTGGGATTACCCACCGCAGATAGTTACTTTCACAGCAGCCACGAGTCCTGGCTCAGTGCCTTAGCATGGAACAGGCTCTTTACAAGGCACCCAGTGAATTGGTAGCTCCATCTCCAGATGATTTTATCAGCAAAGCTCTTCCTGATCTCCTAATTTGTTGTTATTAAGTGCCATTGAGTTGGTTCTGACTTACAGAGACCCTGTAAGGGTCCAAGGAGCAGATGGTGAGCTTGAATTGCCAACCTTACAATTCAAACTGACCTTTTAGTTGGAGCATTAGGCACTTGCCAAAGTTGTTTTCCATTCCCCTGGGTTTTGCTGCTGTGTCCCTCAGTCCCAGAGCTGACCCACCCAGACTTCCCTCTCCAGAAGTTGGCAGACTTCAGCCTAACTTTGGGCAACAATGATTTTTGTCTCCTGTTGGCGTTTCTATACCAACTCTCTTTGGTGCAGGTATTGATGTGGAACAATTGTCTGTCGTCATCAACTTTGACCTTCCCGTGGACAAGGATGGAAACCCAGACAATGAGACTTACCTGCACCGGATCGGGCGCACCGGCCACTTTGGCAAGAGGGGCCTGGCTGTGAACATGGTGGACAGCATGAACATCCTCAACAGGATCCAGGAGCATTTTAGTGGGTCCCTGGGATGGCCTCTGCCTATACTCTTTTTCTTATCAGAGGGATGGTGGTTGGGGATTCCTGTGACCTCAAGATAGACCTTCGTCTTTGCCCACATTCTCCTCCTTTTCCCAAGATGGGGATGTTCCCCCCAGTGCTCCAGGACTCACCTCACAGAGCCTTCAGAGCCAGATGTACGGGACCTGGGCTCCAACCATGCCTATGACAGTGTCCTCTCTATGCTGTGCCACCCCTGCCCAGGTGCCATCAGCTACATCCTACAGGGACCCAGGTTGATTTCTCTTTGCATCTTTTTCCCCAGATAAGAAGATAGAAAGACTGGACACAGATACAGATGACTTGGATGAGATTGAGAAAATCGCCAACTGAGAAGCTCCCCTGGGTCTTTTTGCCCCACCCCCTTTGGTACTCCCAGTATGGGAACATTTCCAGCAGAGGCCCACAGTGACCAGAGACAAAGGCATGGGTAGAAAAAACTAACTACCTCATTTCAATTAAGTTTGGACTTAACACAAGACTCATACAAATTACAAGGTAAGATAGAAGGGAATTTTGAATTTAGAAAATTTCAGTCCTTTCCCCCGCTTTCCTTTCCCTCTATTAATGAAACCTGGTGCTGTTGGTAATCTCTGACCCCTGCTTGCTTTTAGCAAGGGTTGAGCCAGTCTCTTTCTGTCCCTTCACAGGGACATGTCACAGAATGTCCCTTCCACTTTAACACTTGTCTTATTTTTCTTAAAATTTATACTTTCTGCTGTCCCCATTTAGGTCTTCCCTGTGACAAAAGATATCCTGGTTTCTCCCCAGGTGTGCCTTTGGCTATCTTTATAAACCTCAGATGGAAACAGCACAGAATCAGAGAGTCTAGGCTATTGTTAAGAAGCAGGCCTGGCCTTTGTTAGTCCTCTCTCTCTACCGATTGCCTTATCTGCTAGTTACCATATCTGCTCAGGCTCCTGGTGGTCAGTCATACAGTCTGGACATCCCAGTGATTTACTGGACCCACCTATACTGGCTTCTTAGCTATCAATGGAGCTGAGAGGTGGGTTTCGGAAGGAAGTTGTGACCAAGTGGAAACTCATCGACCATGACAGTGGACTTTTATTGGTTACTTGCATAAGAGACTGAAGACTTATATAATGCTTTACTTATCATGACTTTTAAATTAGACTTAATTTATGCTTATTAAAGATTTTGTGTGTGTGTGTATATATATATATGTATATGTGTATATATATATATATACACACACACATACATACACACACATAAACCACCCTTGTTCGAAAGCAGCATGAACATTCCAACATACCACACCGATTTAAGTCCACTTTTTTAAAACAGAAATGTAAATATTCAATTCGTGGTAGTCTACAACCTGCTTTTTTTTTTTGACTATGGGTGACCATTCCAGTATGTAGATGTTCCAGCCTCAGGTAATGCATTTGGGTGATGTCCGGTAATATCCCTAGTATGCTTGTCTTTTACACGGCTAACGCACTCTAGGAGACGTTCCCAGAAGTACATCTGGCCAGTCAAGAAGTTTTTACCAATTTGTTGCTGCAATTATATTTGAAAATACCTGTTACCACCTCATGCTTGTCAACACTATACTATTCATTACTTCCCATTCTTTTCTCACCTTTGTATGCTAGATTGACCTTGTGGGTGTTCTCCTAAGTTTGTCTTGTAACTCTCACTTTTTAATACTACATAAGTTATTTTCATTCTAGATTTATTTTAATTTTCAATTTATCTCACCTCATGGTTAGTACGAATCGTGCTGTGAACCTTAAGGTCAGCAGTTCGAAACTACCAGCTGCTCTGCGGGAGAAAGATGAGGCGTTCTGCTCCCGTAAAGATTTACAGCCTCGGAAACCCTGTACAGGGTCGCTATGGGTCGGCACTGACTCGACGGCACTTAACAACAACAACATGGTTAGTAAAGCTTTCCTTATTCAAATATAAATGCTTAGAGGCAACTATTGGACAGTGTGCTTTCTAGAGTCTTACGGGTCTTAAAAGCGTCCTTTTGTCCGGCTCCTGCAGCTATCAGCAATTCAGTTTACCTGGGAGGGTAAGAGAGCAAAGCTGAGTCTTCGTGAATCCAGATGGGGATCCTGTTCCTGGAAAGCAGTGTGACATAGATGACAGGCAGGATGTGTCAAGGTGGGAGTCAGGGAGACAGAGGTGACCAGTTGAGAAGGTTCATGCATTGACACCTGCTCTCAGACCCAAACATACAATGGTGACAACAGGGTGTTTATTTCTGTAGACTAATAATGGAACAAAAATGCAAAGTGACAAAAAACTTGTTGGGTCTCCAGTGGAGAAACAGTCGCCACAAGATGTTTTGAGCTGTGAGGAAAGGTGTGGGGCACAGAATTTAACTTTACCCGAGTAAGCTAGTCTTTAGCCTAGGTTCCTGGGCGATTACCCTTGGAATTTCTTGTATACTTGAGATGCCTTTATCATCTCTAGACCAGACCTGACAGATTCTGTTAATGAGGTGACCTCAGAGGAGGTGGGTATGACTATAGAATGAGGGCCCCCACAAAGGCTGTAGAGAGGGAAGCTCCATGGGCTTCCTGGTTGCTGACAGACAATGGACGTACATGGGAGGGCTGTGTATCCCTTTTGGGAACATCAACTTCTCACTGGAACTAGAATCCTTCACCACCTGCCTTATGTGCCTTCTCATTTGTATCCTTTTTATGGCTGTAATAAAACTCATACCAAATACATTATTTTCCATGTGTTCTGAGTCAGTGAATTACTGAACCCAGCATGTAGCAGGAGCTAGCAGTGAGGGGGGAACTGGGCAGTTTCCTTAAGGGAAGGAGTATCGACTTGGCCATGTGAAGTTCTGATTACAAAATGAACCCATGAATAGGCCCAAAAAAGGGGGGGGGGGCAGTTGCTGAGGCTATTGCAGAGGGCACAGAATTAACTAGTTGCAAGCTTAAAAAAGTCATTAAAAAAAAAGATCCCTCTGAGTACAGACACCACATGCTTTTTCTTCTGTACTGCGCTTTCTCCCTGGAGAGAAATTACACTATCAAAAAGAGCCTGGATTCTCAGGAGAAAAACAGTTGTTGGATAAAAGCTGTTAATTCTTTGTTCTCGGAGGAGGAACAGAGTGGTTCCTCGAGAGTCGTGGGGGGATTGAGGGCAGGGGAGGGGGCTCTAGTATATTTGTGGTTGGTTGTCACCTGGGCAGAGGCTTGCAACAGCAGCTATGATTTTTAGGAAGGTGTTTTTAGTGAGAAGTAGCATAGATTTCTAATTCACACTTGGGAGTCATTTGTTTTAGAGAAATTTTATATAGTTTTAGGACTTTTATCTTCCCCCTCACCTAACAAGGAATAATGCTTTCTTACCCTGACAGTGGAGTTCTTGAGTGGTGCTGTGGGTTAATGCGCTGGACTGCAGAATTGCTCTGAATTGCCAATTGATGGGTCAAGCTCAACAGCCAACACCTGCTCCTTGGAAACCCTGTACAGGGTCACCATGGGTCGAAACCCAACTCGATGGCACTTAACCCTGATAAATGTCACAAAACACAGTTTCTTGCCTGTAGCTGCAATGTAATTGCTTCCTCCCACCCCCCACCCCACAAGCCAATAGGCCAGCCAGGTGCACATCCCTCCCTCCCTCCCCAGGTTGTAAAGCCTAGTTTCTCCCCCAAAACGCCCTCTGTTCTAGCTGGTATATTTCTAGGCTTCTCGGTGTCCTGCCTTCCTGAAGGAGTTTACATTTCCGGGCTGCACTGAGGTATGGCCAGGCCACCTTTTGGCATCAAGAAAATGAGAACTTCAAAAGAAGTTTCAAGAACCAGATTCGTCCCCTGCCCAAGACCAGAGAGCTACACATCAAGATGGGCCCCTGCCTATGCTAAGCAGAGTCCTGGAACGGGCATGTGGAAATAGACTTTGTTGTTCTTAGCATCTTACTGCAACCTAAGCTAGCCTACCCTAACCACACGTTCCAAGGTCCGTGCAATGGCTGGTGCCCTGTGCAGCCACCCCAAGGGAGCTGACTCCCTTCTGTATACACAACCACCGCACCAACGTTTTTGGTGCATGGATGGAAATTGATAGGTTCATCCTAAATGTCATAGACTAAGGTGAGGAGAATTATAAAGCAAGAATTAAGTAATAACCTGTAATACTGGGGCAAAGACCGATTGTAATAATATCTGTAATATCAGGGCATGCACACATAAAACACACATCACGGAAGTGAAATAACCCAGAAACAGATCCAAACATACATACATAGAGAGAAGAGACTTGAATCATGGCAAATAAAGTGCTAAGAAGTTGGGCTACATTAAAATTAAGAATTTGTTTATCAAAAGACACCATTAAGACAATGAAAATGCAAGGCACTGTGTGGGAGAAAATTCACAACACATGTTACTGACAAAGGGCTCTTATCCATAATATATTTTAAAACTTCCACAAATCATTAAGAAAGAGAAGCAGCCTAGAAGAAAAACAGGCAAAAGACTAGAGCAGGCACTTCACAAAAGATAACCAAATGGCCAATAGCCATAACAGGTGTTAATCCGTGTCAAAACCAAAATGATGTATCATTATATAACTACCAGAATCATGAAAATTTAAAGAGACAATACCATGTATTGGCAAGGATGTGCAGCATCTGGAATTTTTAGAGTGTCAATTGGTATAAACAACTTTGGAAAGCAAGTTGAAGATTCATGTGTTCTATGAAGTAATAAGTCTATGATCTCTACTGGTGCTTTTATACCCATCAGAAAGAGATGCACCTGTGTGCCAGAGTGTACAAGAACATTCACAGCAGCAGGGTTCAGAACATCCATCGACATCCCAATAGATGTGCTGTGATCATTTCCTACACAACAATGAAAAAAACAAATTACAACTACCTACAACATGAGTGGATCTCACAAATAAACCACAAACACCAAAAAAACACACAAAACATACTATCTGATTCCATTTACACAAAAGTACAAGAGTCAAAAGCAAAACTATAGTTCAGAGAATGAATCCATAACACATCCCTATCCTCCATCCGAGACGCAGTTACCACAAAAACTCTGGACAGTGGTTACCTTGTGGGGGTGGAGACAGGTGGGCTTGCAAAGAGGGCACAACCTGCTGGTGGTTCCATAGGTGTTCATTTTAAGATAATTCATTAAGTTCAATTATTTTGATGCCTTTCTGTGTGTGAATTACACACCACAAAAAGAATGCATTACTAATAGAGGGGCACCAACGTCACTGAAGAGCTCTGTAGTGACCGTCCTCTATAAATGGAACACCAAGAATAATGGGATTCCAGCATGGTAAAAGCCAGAACTCAACTGTCCCAGATAAAGTAGGCACACTTGATTCTAACGAATTAGTGTAGTAATTAATAGAGTTTGGGTGCACAAGGATTTGGGGCAATAGCTGACAGATCACAGGGGTCCTTCAAAATGAAATAGGTAGTAGGAAGCCTGCTAAGCTATTGCTCAGTGTGCCTGAGAGGTAGAATTCTAAGTGTGCTGAGAAGAAACCTGTGAACTGCAGTGATGAGGATTCACAGCTGCTTACTCAGTTTCCAGACCTTCAGCCCCTTTGAAGAAGGCATCTGCTGTGGCTCAGGTGTACACCGTGAAGCCTTTCCAGGAGTCTGCATCTATTTACAGAAGGGACAAGGTCAATGAGGACAGGGAAACAAAGACCCACCTTCCGGGTTATGAGAAATGCATTATGGTCTACTAGTTAGGATAGGAGCTCATGTAAGGCAAATGATGGATGGAGCTTTGGCCCAACTCTATTTAAAAGTGGGTCCAGTTTGACCACAGACCCATGTTAAGGTTAATCTCCTCAGACCCAGGAAGAAAGGGTTCTATTTTTGTAACCCTATATAGGGATTTCCCATGAGTAACTGGTGGGTTTGAATGACCATCTTGGGGTCAGCAGTCCAGTGCTTATCCTATAGGGCCACACCAGGACTCTGGGATCTATTTACTACCTGGTCTTGGTGTAGCGCTGAAGACAAGCACTGGACTGCTAACCACAAGATCAGCAGTTCAAAGCCACCAGCCACTTATCGGAAACCCTATATAGGGTCTCTGAGTCAGAACTGAATCAACAACACATAACAAAATCCTCACATTGGCAACTGACCTAGTGAGGGAGGGTTATGATTGCACAGGCCTAACAGTAGCCCCTAGAAGCACTCTCCACCCCATGACCAAAATGGCAAGTCCAAAATCACTAATACCACAACTCTGTAAGACCTGCAGACAGGTGCTACCATCAAAGCCTGAGCCATGTTGCAGCAGGTAATTTCTACCTCCTCCCATTAACTCAAGGAGCTCTGGTAATATGGTGGTTATGAATCAGGATGATAACTTCAAGGTCAGCAGTTAAAAACTACCAGCTGTTCCACAGGATAAAAATAAGGTTTTCTGATCCCATAAAGATTTGCAGCTGCAGAAAGTTTTCTGATCCCGTAAAGATTTGCAGCTGTGGAAACCCTATGCAGGATCACTATGTATGAGTCAGAACCTATTCCATGGCATATACCACCACCCACTGACTCACCTGTTTGGTGTACAAAACCATGTGGGTCTCAGAGAATGACAACAGATAAATACAAACATAGGCAAGTGGTCATGCCCACCTATGGCTCCAGATGTATTTTCAGTGAATCAAAGCAACACAATCCCTGGCCACCATGAAGAATAGGACACAATGCCTGGTGCAACCATTTGGGTTCCAGGGGCAAGCGTGCACAGCATTTGAGTGTAACCCGTAAGGCAGCCAACTAAGTGCAAGCCAAGCTAAGAAACACCGTGCAGCAGGTCTAGGCTACAGCACTCACTGTTCTGCCATCAGGGTTCCTGAGTCCCCACTGCTCAGGGGTAATGATGGTCTGGACATGAGTGATCCCACAGCAGGGTCTTCCCTCCTGCCTGGCGACAGGGAGGAGTGGGGCACTGAGAGGAAACAGCAGGGTCATGCACAAACACAGAAAACCTGTCCTAAGCTTCCCCCTCTGGGGTCTATGTGACCAAGCTCGTGGCACCAATTCCCAGTGTGACAGATGCTGGGATGGAGATCTGGGTTGTAAAGATTTTGTGGAGAGGGACCAATCAAAATGGCTGCAGGACCACCACTGTGAGAAGTTGCTGCCAGTGATGGTCCTTCCGGACAATGCCTCTCCAGAAGGGAAATTGCTCTTTTCAGTGAATTCCTCTTCTGGAGACAACTAGAGACAATGAGTCCATTTTTGACAAGAACTACTTACAGATCTTCAGAATGAAGTGTCTTAGAACCTCAGAGGGAACGGTCACTGGTACTAGGTTCCTCATGTGCTCCACCCCGGAACATTCTTAGCCCATTCTCAGGTACACCTTCTTTCTATGGTCAAATACATTTCAGAACAGAAGATTGACTAAAGAGTTTTGTTCTTTTTTTTTTTTAATTCACAAAGAGAGAAAGAGAAGGAAATAAAAAATCTTTGTTTAAATAACTATTGCTGAAAAGGATATCTGGCCTGGATGCTGGGACCTCTCTCTCCCAGAATAGGGATATATTAAGTTTAAAAAAAAAAAAGAAAAACTAACAGAAAAAGAAATAAATTATTCTGCTCAATACTGTTTGGCATAATTGCATTGTTTTCACTTTCTAAATGCTCAAAACAGCCTTTTCTGGAAGCACTGAGATGAGACCGGCAAGAACGGCTGGCGTCTTGACTCTACAAACTGGTGGAGTCCTGAGAGGCACAGCACTAAAGGCCCCCCAAACCCGCCTCATTCTTTACTCCTCCTACTTTGGGATTTGGGAAGAAACAGACTCAAGCAAAAGTTGTCAACAGATTAACCTTTAGGGGTGTCCCACTGCCTTCTCCCAGTCAGCTACAGGAACTATACAGCCATGGCCAGGAGGCTGCTTGGTGGTGACAACTCTAAGAAAAAGGGTGGGATCTGTGCCTGTCACTAGGAAAGGGGGATCCTTTTAGTGGTTTGGAAGCTTCACAGAAGCCCTTCCCACTCCACTCCTAGAGTCCCCAACCTTGAAGGGACTAAAGCTGGGTTCAGCCATGCAGAGAGTTTCAGATGTAACCCGGGGTGGGGAGCTCCCCAGCCTTCCTGGAGGTGGAAAATGGAAGGCATTGCAGCAGGAGACATAGGGGGGAGAGGGGGACACCTGGTGTTAGGGGAGGAAGCATGCAGGAGGGCAAGTCTATTCCTCCCCAGCTAGGCTCCTGGCTATTTGTATGGCCAATTCAGAATTCAACAGAATATTTGTTGGTGAGCCATGTCTGGCTACTTCAGGGTACCCACGTGCCAAAGCAAATTCCACCCCAAGCGGGAGGTTTCTTACTCCTCTTTAGGGGGGTGGGTGGGGATGTAAGAAGGTGCATGTCCCGACTGCTAGGCATCCTCCAGTCCAGCCTGGTTTTCACGCTGTGGGATCCTTCGCCACAAAGCCTATGTGTGTCCTTGTGAAAGAGGGATAGTGAGGGAGGGGTGGGGAGGGACACGCTTCTGACCATTTCCCGAGCAGTAAGTAGGTTGAGGAGGCCCAGGGCATTGGGAGACGCGCTAAAATGGAAGGGGCTGAGGGTGCACTTGAGTGAGAAGCACCTTACATGTGATACAGCGTTTCCTTGTCCCCGGCCGTGTCCCTTACACCGGCCCTCCAGGCAAGAGCGTCTAAAGCTAAGTTTTCTGCGAAGCCACTCCAGGCCCTGGTCAGAACAGCCATGCCACAGAGTGGCCAAAGGCTAGGCGGGGACCAACACACGCCCTCTGGGTTTTCACCGAGACTGCATCTCTTTGGTGGGTTCACACTCACCCATCTGGCCTGATCGATAAAGGAAATGTGGAGTCCCAAGTCTGGAGAGATTTGGGGAGCTCTAGCTGTCCTCCTCGGGTGAAAGCGCCCTTCCAGGACGCTGGGAAGGCGAGCCGCCTCCACCTTCCATACCCCGAGACTGCCCCACCATACCCTCCTCTACACCTCCGATGGGGTCAGACCGGCAAGCGGCTGCTACGCTTCAACTGTCGAGCCTGAGAAAAGTACCTCAGAGAGGTCAGGACAACGCCTCCTTAAAAAGCATAAAAGAAAATCCTATTCAAAAGCGTGAGGAATAAGGAAATGAGTGGCCACCGGCCCGCCTCCCAAGGCCATTGATTGGAAGAGACGGGACCCGGCACCGGAAGTTCTCCTTGAGTCGCACGATTGGCTGGAAGAACCAGAGTCTCCGCCCGACGACAACACTGATTGGCGTCAGGCCCGGCCAGCCCCCAGAGTCTCATGATTGGCGGGACCAGCCGGCGACCATAGGACTGCAACAGAATTGGTCCAGTCCACAGACCAGCTCGCTCCTGATTGGCTACAGGGCCGGGAAGGCCCGCGGCGCGGCCCGGCTCAGTTTCCCCGATAGACTTCGATCTTGCTGGCCTTAGCCAACATGTCGATGATGTGGGCCTCGAAGTCAGCGTCGTGCACACCCGTCTTACGGAACTCGCCAGCATACCGATTGTTCTCCCAGTAGTGGTGCCAGTTGCCTCGGCTGTCGGCTCCGAAGCCATACACGTTCACCTGCGGGGAAACCGCCCCGTCGGTGCCTAGCATGCATGAAGGGCACTGACCCCCGCAGCCCTTCTCATCCCTCGTCCCCCACCGGCCCGACTGCATCCACTGTCAGAGACTAACTAACTCCCCAGGACTTGCTAACTGCCTTTTCAAATTTAGGTAACCGAATCCCATTTCCTTGGAACGAAAGTAAATTTAACTTTTTATGCAGTGATTTCAGTCATGGGAACTTCTTCCTTCGCCTAAAAAGCCGTTGAGTTTCTGCCTACAAATTCACATACTCTTTAATCTGAGAAGGAGGGCATTGTTTGCGAGGTTGGTGAAGGCTTTTTCTACCTACCTCATCGCATACATGCAAGGCGAAGAAGAGCACCAGCATCCCTGTGGACGGGTAGCGCCCGTGATGCTCTGTCCACCGGTCGTGGATGTACTTGAAAAAGGCTGGGTTGTAGATCTGGACCTGAAATGGAAAGGACAACTGGCATGTGAGTGACTTTTGGGACCTGAGATCTACCCAGGTCATGTTCTGGACAGCCCCTGCCAGATCGGCCATGCCTGTCAGTAACCTCTGCTGGGATCCGGCATACTAGCAGATGGAGTCTATGAAGGTTCCAGAAGGGAACCTGGGGACACCCAAGCCACAGAACCAGACACAAAAGCATGAATCAGGTCTGCACTGTTTCCACTGAGGGCAGAGCTTACCTTTTCTTTGTCCACTCGAAGGAAGGACTTCACTGGGGCGTAAGTACTGCAAGCAGACAGAAAGGTCATACTTCAGATGGCCCTATAGACCCTGGGGGATGCCTTTCCTCCCTGACAGACTTCCCTGCATCCAAGGATTTCCATCAAGTACCTGCTCAGAACCTTCTGTCGTGCCCATGTCCATTAGGATGGAATAGGGATGTTTTGGACAAGGGCTGAGGCCTTTTTGTCATTTAGACCCATCATCTCTTCCCACCTTTGAGTCAGCTGATCATCCCAAACCACCATGTCTGTACTCTTTCCTCTGCCTAAAGTGACCCTCTCTCAACTCAGGCATGGCGGAAGTCCCACCTTTCCTATTAGCCAGCCATGGCCCTGCAGCACTTACTTAGCCCTGCTTCCCCAAAACATAAGATAATGAACATCCCGAAACTAGTAGATTGTATTTTATACATTGGCTGTCTATGACTGGGATGATAGCAAAAAGGAACGGTGTATGCGGGGACTTCAAAAAGTTCTTGGAAAAATGGTATGAAAAGATAATGGAATTTTTCCATTAAGTTTTTAAAGCCCCCTGGTACATCTGTCAGTTTGTTACACTGAAATGGTTTGTATATTGCTGTGATGCTGGAAGCTATCTCACCAATATTTCAGACCAACAGAACCCCCCATGGTGGACAGGTTTCAATGGAGCTTCCAGATTAAGACTAGGAAGAAAGGCTTGGTGATCTTCCCAAAATTAGCCGATGAAAGCCCTACAGGTCACAACAGAACATTTCCAGCTTTGCTTGCTCTGGACATGTCATCAATCACTCAAGAAGTCCATCCTGTTGGGCGTTGTCAGGGATCAGTAAGGGAGATGGATTGGTTTGAACATCATACTGGTGATTTTGAGGATGGTGCAGGAGCGGGCAGTGATTGGTTTTGTTGCCAGGAATCAGTCAACTCAAGGGCCTGGGAGGGGAGTGCTGGTGGAGGGGGCGGGAGGTGATGGTTAAGAGGTGTGCTGTGTATCTGTGGGGGGTCGGTGATGAAAACATTCTAAAATGAATGTGGTGATTGTACAATTCTGTGAGTGTGCTAAAAGCCACGGAAGTGGATGTTTTAATAAAGTTATTTTAAAAATTGTTGTCTAGTGGCTCCGACTCTTAGCAACCCTGTAGGGTTTCCAAGGAGCAGCTGGTGGTTCACAGCCCAATGCTTATCCTACAGCACCACACCAGGAGTTCATGTATAAAATAGTGAATTGAATTTCCCATGATCTCCAGCTGTGATGGGCAGCTGTTCCCCATAGAAAATGCTCAGAAGGTAATGCTCCCACAGTTAGGATCTACCACCTGAAAAGACGACCAAGACAAGACTGTGCTTCCATTTCGGGTCCTCCCTATTACTGCTTCTCCTCCCTATCGCTTCTTGGCCAGAAAGTTCAATTAAAAGAATTCTCAGATCCAGTCCCAAGAAGATTCCTCCCAAAGTGATCTTGTCACCCACACTTCACTCCCAGCAAGCAGAAAGGCTCACAATCGGATCTGCCCTGTGGACAGGGCACTGGCAATCCACAGTAGGTCCAGGGCCTTGAAAGGCACCAACACGAAGCTGACGTTGGCAGGCAAGTTTTTGGCACTCTCAGGGTACATGAAATGGTGGGTGGTTCGGCTGCCAACATCCTGCTCAAAGCCCACAGTCGGCGCCTGATTCATCCTGCAGGGACAAAAGGGTGATATTGAAAATAAGCCACCATCAAAACTGTTACCTGAGTTTTGGAGGACACTTTGGTGTTATTAAAAATTAAATTAGGTATACACTTTGTCCCAGCAATTCCATTTCTAGAAATCCATCCCATAAAAATAGTTGCACATGTGTGCAAAGACACATATCTATAAAGATGTGCAGTATTATTTACAATAGTGAAAAGTGCTAAGTATCAAACAGTACACAACGGGCACATTCTATTCCGAATAAAATATGCAGCCATAGGAAGGTATGTGCTGATGAGAAAGAAGTCCATGATGTATTCAGTGGGGTCTGTTCGGAACAGGGCCGGCTGAATGGGAGCCCTCACAGAATCAAGTGTCTCAGCTATCTGGTGTACAAAGATGGGTAGCAGGGTTTACAAGAAGTAAATCAGTGACAAGTTAGCTGGAGGGGTTGCTGAGAGCTGGGGCCAAGGCTCATGCCAAGAAACCAGTCTTGTCTCTGGGGAAAGAAAGGACAAGCTGGTGGTCCTGAAGATCAAAGGGCTGCTACTACCCTCAGATTGACAAGTGACGCAAGAGTTTGCATGAGGTCGTTTGGCCAGTTGGCCTGGACCACTTTGCCTCCAGGCCTTTAGATGGCACTGCTACAGAGCCTCTACCTCCCCCAGTTCCCTCCCCCAAGCACCAGCTTCCAAAAGTGAGAATGAAGGGAATAAGAGGTCTAAAAAGAGGTTTCATAGCCTCCAAGGGAAAGGGAAGGAACGTGGCATTCTTCTGAGGGCAGGATTTTATTTTCAGGTTCTGACTCATTCTGGGGAGGCTAAGTCCTGGAAGGAGGCCAGAGCAGGGTGTGGGAAGATGAGATGATCTTTGTGACTCGGAGCACAGCCTTCCAGAATTCTGTTTGTCCCTGACTTGGCACATGTGAAGGCAGAGCAGGGTGGACATGCCGCTTGTTTGGCCCTTTCATTCATTCGGATACTGTGACATGTCTCCCTGTCCCTGGATGGTGCAAATGGTGAACCCACTTAACCACCAGACAAAAGGTTGGAAGTTTGAGTCCATCCAGAAGTCCCCTGGAAGAAAAGGCAGTCATTGAAAACCCAACAGAGTACAGATACCTGGGGTCACGGTGAGTCAGAGTCAACTTGAAGGCGACTAACTGGTATAGTCTGCCAGGCAGTGTTGTAGGAATTATGGGTCTGTCTATGGGCCAGCGGAGGCAGGAAGTGCTCAACTCCATTTAGAGTAATCAGCAGTACTCAGAAGAGGGACAGGTGGGAATAGCCATCATTCCACTGTAACTCAGCTCTTCCAGTGGATGTGATTCTGGTCCTGTGCCAACCCCAACCCCCATTGGTTCCAAACCAAGATATGCCAACAAGCAAACAGTCACCTCCACTACCATCTGGCTCCTCCTAAGGATCAGCAGGCAGCCAATTACCACCTGGATCACGACTTCCAGAAAGCTACTCTGGGGTCACCCAACACCACATCTCGTAGCCTAGTCCCTAGGAAGGAGCATCCTGGCCAGGTATCAACCAAGTATCTGAAGCAGCCATGCCTTTCTGGACTTCAGGGCTGCCAGCCCTGGCACTATCAGTCATTGCTGAAGAGCATAGTGGACGCTCCCAGGATGCTGGAGAATCTTATTTTCCTTGGCTTCCCAAGTGCCCCAAGGGTTGCGCTGGAGTAAGGGAAGCCTCATTTCCCAATATCAGCGACCAACTCAGGGTGGAGAGAGGCCCTGCCCCTTCTGAGTGCCTCTAGTTGGGAGGATGGGAGCAATCTCAGGTGGCTCCGAGTGAGTTCCTGGATGGGGCCCAGAATCCTCCTCTCCATCCCCAACTCCCCCACACACATAGCATTTCCCAACATATGAAACATTTTACAAGGAATGTGAAAGCCTACGAGACATAGTGCTGCCTTGGTGTTGCTATGGAGACAGCAACAGTTTCTAAGACAAAGCCCTTCCCCCCATCTCCTGGGAAACCTGGCTTTTCTGTAATGCTCATTGTAAGAAATGCTCAGTAAAAACTGGGTACATTCACTATCTTTATTCTTCAGACTCTTCTCTATCACAGGAATGGGGTGAAAGGGTCCTGCTGTGGCATTTCCTGTCCCCAGCCACCAGGAGGCATGAAGTCAGAAAGGCCAGGGATCAGAAGTCCAATGAACAGCTCAAGTTCTGCTCACACCCAGCCCTTCCTTGCTCTGGGTCTTTGTCTGGAATGAAAGCCCTGCCCCTTTCTTCGAGGATGCAAAAACACACATCTGTTGAATGTAAACCCTGTGAGATGCAGGCAAGGAGCAGCAGGCCAGACCAAGCACTGGATACCTCCCTCTTCTATCCAGCCCACCTATCTTTTGTGAGGTGGCTTGGTATGAAGCAAGCTACTCCTGGCCCAACTGCTGAGGGGGTAGGCTGGTAGGAAGACCTGTGGTGGGAATGTTCCCCAAACATCAGCCAGGAGGCTGTTTCAAGAGGAAGTCAATCTTGGACACTGAATGCAGGTCTCACACAAAGTCTGCAATTGGAATTTTGCCACTTCATCCACCCCAAAGATACATTGGATAGATCAAAGTCTGGCAGCCAGCAACACTATACTATCAGGCAGGGACTTGCCTGGAGGCTGATCCCAGGGCTCACCTCATGATGAAGTTGTGTCCGTCCACATCCTGTCCATAGCCAGAGCCCCGCAGGTTCCCAGAGTTCCCCACTACAGCACAGCGCCGACACTGCTCAGGGTCCCGGAAACGGTAGGGGTTCTCGCCAGGTACTATCTGAAACAGTTTCTCCAGCACCTCGTTGGTGTTGTGTGACTTGAACTGGGGTTGCAGCATCTGTGAGAGGAGGGAAGAGGAGAGCAGGGTAAAAGATCCACGCATTCCCCACCCTACCCCCACCCTCTAGGGTCTAAGCCACTCTGTTCCTAGGCTGTTCTTGATGTAGAGTCTCATCTGCAAAGTCTCCCAGGGCTCAGTGTCAGGAGACCCAGCCCCCTGAGCATCTAGAGTCTCTGGGAGACACTGGAGGGTCTAACAATTGAGAGACCATCTTCCCATTCTTCTCCAGGGAGCTATAGACCTGAGTCATGAAGCAGGATGGCTGTGTGTGCCCCTGCTCTGCTGGTCTCTTGGGCAGCTCTGAGGCACACAGAGAGGGGACTGCCAGGTGCAATTCCTCTAGAAAGTTCCCAATCAGCCTAGAGGGGGCATCCCTGGGACTCAGTATGCTGACATAGCCTTCAAAGGCAGGAAGACATATCAATTCTTCCAGAACCAAACTGATCCCCTGCACTCCCACCATCACCAGTGATATCAATCTGGTGAGGAGCTGGACTCTAAAACAAGAATTCCTAAGATAAGCACTGGCCTGCTAACCACAAGGTAGGTGGTTCAAACTCACCAGTCACTTCTTGGAAAACCTACACAGGGTCATTATGAGCCGGAACCAACTCAACAGCACTAACAACAAGAAGTCCAAGAGGGGCAGCAGGAGGAAAAGGGCCCTGCTGAGTATCTGCCCAAGGTCATGCTTGGGGAGGAAGCCTGGTCCCCTGCGTTCCCATGGGCAGGAGGCATCAACCACAGGGTCCTGTCCTGTCTGGCCCTGCGAGCAAGACTGGTTACCTTCTGAATTTTGATTCCCTGCCACAACATTAGGGTTATGACTATGAACCAAAAGGTCCTACGAAGACTCTAGGCTGCCCAGGCTGCCACTGACCCCTGCTCTGCAGACATGCTGGTCCACAGGGACTCTGGTAGTCTGGGCTAGAGAACAGGTGGCATTCCTCTGTCCAACTGATAGGTGGTATTCACCCTTGTAGCATCCCTTCTACACTTGTCAGCTGGAAAAACCCAGGTCCTGGTGGCAAGGGGATGGAGGGAGCCAGGCACCCACAACCCCTGAGCTAAGTTCTGCTGTTGTTGCTCCACCCTCAACCCATGTGATAATCAGATGGTTCTGGCAGAGCCTGAGAAAGGATGCTGAAGGGATTAACAGTGGTGTGCAAGGCAGGGAGGACCAGCCTGAACAGGCTTGGACACACCTGCCCCCTTCACCTGTCCCCTTCATGTTCCTTAGCTCCTGGTTTACAAGGCTTCCTTCCATACGGGAATCCAGAGGAAAGTCTTTTCAAGTAGGTAAACATGGTGTATAAAATTACTGGGTGAACGTTTATAAAGTAAGCTGTTTTAGCAAAAACACTCGCATTTCCAGTTACTCTGAAAAGCTCAGAAGATCCATCAGTGATGGGTTACACCTTTGCACAGCAGCTGTTAGCTGGAACTGAGGAACCGTCCCTCAGGAAATGCAGACTCCCCCTTCCCCATCCTCATTATTCGTTACCTTCCCTTGTCTGTGTCACCTGTGTGGCCTACTCCATGTCTGGTCCCTACAGGCACCCAAAAATCAGTTCATCTATCGCCTTCCTGGTCAAAGCTTGGCTCTGCCCTTTACTAACCAGCTGTCATTCTAGCCCACTGCCCTTGACAAGGCTTTGGAGACTATGAAGCAGACAGCACAAATTCAAGAGGGGCTCTGGGTATGACTGTAAAGCTGGAAAGGGGGCAGCAGCAGTTCTCACCATCCACCATCTCTGCACATCCGGGGACAGGTCCATGTTCTCTCGGGTCCACACAGGGGAGATGTTGCTGTCAAAGTGGCTGTCAAACCAGCTGGAGGCCCCAGGGTCACCCATGCAGCGGCGGCACGTGCAGCTCTTGCCCACAAGCCCCTCCTTGCTGAGACGTTGCAGGCCGGCATAGCCTGGCACCAGCTTCACCCGGTGGGTGCCGTCCAGGGCTCCCGAGTCCAGGTAGGGCAGGGTGGCCATGCTGTGGTGTGTGTAGGTAAATAGTAGTGACACAATGAACACCAGCAGGAAGGCCACGGAGAGGAACCAGACCCGCAGGGAGCACTTCATGGTGTGGAGTGGCGAGGGGCTGAACCACCAGGCAGGTGGGAGTCACTGTGGCCACTCCTTCCCTAGTCCACTGAGGGGCCAGCCAAGGCAGAGCCTACCTAGTCTGGCAGCATGTGCAATGGGCATAGGGGCACGTGCTGTGACAGGGGACAACAGGATAGGCCCGACACCACCTTCCCCTCAGTGTAAGGAGAAAATCAGGTCAGCAGTGGCCTCCCCTAGCCCTGACATGCAGTACCCTGAGCCACTCGGTCCCTGCTATGGCTTCATCCGGTCTCCCAGTCACTAGCTGGGCCACAGAGGCTCTGCCTTGCCCACTGCCCCAGCAAGGAGGAGGTCAGTCCATTTCAGCCCTCTAGTCCCTTGGGGTTGCTGACTGCCAGCTCTGGGGGTCCCCCTCCTTGGTGGCTTGAAACGGTCCAGTCTGGAGCAGTCGGGGTCCTTGTGGCTCATGGGCAGACACCGAGGCGACCCCTCGTCCCCTGCAGTGGGGACGCTCTAGAACGCAAATCACAACAGAAAGCACGTGGGTTTCACAGGGTCTGGGTCCCATGCAGTGGTTTCTTCCACTGTGGTCCTTCTGACCCAAGCCCTGTGCCAGGGGAAGGGAGCCAGGCCCCACCCTGGGAAGAGAAAGCCACGTAACTCCGTGGGTGTCAGAAAACTGCTGCAGAGACCAAGCCGCTCCTTGCTTTAGCGCCTGCCCTTCTGTGGGCCATGGAAAGCGCAGGCCTTCTCCCAGCAGTCACAGCTTCAGTTCCACTTGTGGAGGGGGCCTGAGCTCTGATTCCTGCTGAGGCAGCCCCTGGAGCCTGGGAACAGCTGCTGCTGGATCAGCTGAGGGTATGAAGGGCTCCCCACCAGGACTTTGGCCTCCCTCCTGGTGCTGCTGGCTTGGGGCTCAGCTGCTCCTCTGCCCATCCCCACTCCCTTGAGGCCCGCCTGGCCTGCCGTTAGCCAGCGCTCGCTCGCAGTAATCCCTGGCAGGTTTCCCTTCACTTGTCAGGCTCTGTTGAGCTGCCGCAGCATGACCCTAAAACTGCAGAGAGGAAAAATAATGTGCAGATAAATCACACATACACACCTCCTCTCCCCCAGCTCCGCCCTCAAATCCTCAAGAGGACTCAGCTAGTCAGAGAGGAGATATCCACTGAAGCAAAGGGTGGACAAAAGAAGGGGTTCTCCCTCTCAAACTCTCCACAGACAGCATTGCTCTCTGCAATTCGCCAGCCTCTAAGGATGAGGTTAGCCTGCACCCTCACTGATTAGCCAGCGGGTAAACAAGAAGGTAAAGGGAGTCGCAGAGTCTCACATCAGCACAAGAAGCAGGTTTAGAGGGTTCCTGGTGTGGCATTGCGGGTTAATGCACTAGACTTCAAAGTCGACTTGAACTACAAGGTCGGTGGTTCAAGCTCACCAGCCGTTCCTCGGAAACCCTATACAGTTTCACTATCATTCGGAACCAACTCAACAGCACTTAACAACAGTAGGGCTGGTGGAGGTGGTAGTTTTGTGCTTTAAATTTCTAAGGCTTTAAAACTTTGCAGG
The DNA here is from genome assembly GCF_000296735.1 of Chrysochloris asiatica. Classification (NCBI taxonomy): domain Eukaryota; kingdom Metazoa; phylum Chordata; class Mammalia; order Afrosoricida; family Chrysochloridae; genus Chrysochloris; species Chrysochloris asiatica. The sequence goes on from NW_006408555.1 coordinate 16,178,496, forward strand.
AACAGAAAGTTTCATAAAGGCTTTAAATCTTTGAAGAAGCAGGAAGTCTCATCTTTCTCCCATGGAGGATCTGGCAGGCTTAAATCGCAGAAATTTTAAATTCTAGGGTGCCTAATAACAACCAGCCTAAGGCTCCTGTGGAGAAGTGGGGACCTGCTGGGGTGGATAGGATACTTACCCTAAAGGAAAAAACTTAAAGCCATGCACACCCAAAGGAGCTGGAATAAGACTCAGGGGTAGAGCTGATTGCCCCCCCACCTCCCTGCCCCTTCCGCTCCAGCTGGGGGGAATCACTCAACCCCATATCTCCTCTCCACATTTGGCTTGCTCCAGTTCTGACCTAGTCCCTGGGCCTCCCACTCCTACTCGTCCAGGTGCAGCCAGTCCTTCAGCCCGCCCAGTCCTCTGCTGCAGCCAGCAGCTGCAGAGAAGGTCCCATAGACTGCATCTCAAGGAATGAGCTGCTCTCTCCACTCCTGGCAGCTCAGTTTCCTGGGGCCAAGCCAAACCTCAAAGCCACCAGGGAAAAGGACTATCCTGCTTCAACAAGGAGAACAGTCTTCAGGGTGTAAGTCGATGCTCAGAGACCTGAAGGAACTTGCCTAAGGTCACATCAAAGTGCCTCAGAAGACAGACCTGGCAATCTACTTCCCAAAAGATCAGCCATTGAAAACCATCTAGAGCACAGTCCTACCAACACACACGGGATTGTTATGAGTCAGAATGTACTAAACAGACAACTGGTTACTAATCAGGGCTGGGGATGGGGTGGAAGGCAGGGAAGAACGGGTATCAAGTTTGTTTTTGGAGGGACAAGATTTTCTAAATTTGGAATGTAGCAATGGTTGTACCTCCCTATTAATAGACTAAAAAACCTCTGAATTTTAAACTTCAAATGGTCAACTGTGTGGTATGTGAATGATGTTTCAGTTGTTGTTAAGTGCCACCAAGTCAGTTCTGACTCATAGCAACCCCTGTATATATGGTCTCCAAGGAGTGGCTGGTGGATTTGAATGGCTGACCTTGCAGTTCAAACCGACCTTTTGGTCCAGTTCTTACCTTCGAGCACCACGCCAGGACTCAGTAAAGGTGTTCAAAAGAGGGAGCGGGATGTATGAAAAGAGAACAGAGGGTGATGTTGGGAGACATTACAGAATGCTTGTATACCGTGGGGAATGAAGGGCGTCACAGAGAGGGAGAAGTGGATGCCACAGGGAAAAGAAGATAGTTGATGCACAATGTCCTAGAGTGGCAAGAGTCAATAAGGACCAGAACCCAACTGGAGCAGGGCTGTGTGGTGACTGGATGAAAACAGTCTGGGGCCACAAACAGTACAGCTGATCGGTAGTAGGAACGTGAGGTTGTCTTGGGCTTGGAGATTTAGAGAACTTTCATGTGCAACAGTCCTCTATGGGAGAGCGGAACGAGTAGCAAAACGCGATCGGGTGGAGAGTTTTACAAGAGGTTTGTGATCATAAATTTGGCAAATCTGGTAGGACTATTAAACAATAGCTTTCCCTAAATGGCTTATCCCTTTCAAGATGATGAGGCCGAACAAAGGTCCAAAAGGGCAGGGTTAGCAAGGGCCTTGAAGAGAGGATGGGGCCCTCTCCCTTCCTCCAGAGCCTTACAGCCACTAGGGGGCACATGCTTGAGAAACTGAACCCAGGACATGGCAACTCAGAAGCCTAGCCTTGGCTCCAGGCAGAGGGAAAGAAAACCAGTAGGAATGGGTTGAAAAGCAAATGGTGGCCCAAGAGGGGAACATCAGGGATCTGTGTTTTGGGGCTGTGATGACTTTAGAGAGGCCAGCCCCCAAATTAACCTAATGAAACACAGGAAAGAAACATCAAAATAATGCCCTGAGCTGGGCTTGGGGTGGGGATGGGAGTCAGCAGAGGTGGGGCGAAGGAAAAGCAGCCAGTCTGGAACTGATGGCACATGCTCCGATGGCCTGCCACTCACACAGCCTGTGGTTTGCCTCAGAGGCTCTTTCTAGAGGTTATCAGTGACAGATTCTGATTACTCAAACTACGTCAAGAGTTTCAGAGTATTTTGGGGAACAGTGTCTTATCTGGTACTCATAGAAGTCCCAAGCCTAAGCGAACAAGGTCAGCCCGCAAGAATGCTTTACTAGCGCTCAAAGTCTGAAGGCTCCAACCCCAGCAGTGTCTTTCCACAGCCTCCCACTGACTTTCAAAACAGTCTCTCCAAACCAGGAGGAACGCACTATCGAAGGCTCCCTGGAACCCAGATCTCTGCCAACTTACTGACCCAGCAAACTTGCTGCCTCCTGAGTATGGCAACAGGTGGCCATGGCAGAAGGGGCCCAGTGGGATGTGAAAGCCCCTCCCTTGTACAACCACATACCACACACACTCCACACACTCGGGGAGGCATGTCCTTGGAGTAGCTGAGATCTGGTTACTTCCCCCACCAAATGCTGGCCTCACTGACACTGCATTGCAATATCCTGTCACCAGCCCTTGGTTCAGGTCCTCCCCAGGCCTCAGTTACAGCACCCAGACTGTTTTCAGCTCACCAGTCACTACCTTCTTGCAAGGTGTCTTAACAATGGCTTCACCATCCAGTCTGAAATTTCATTGCTCCTATCTCTGAGGCTGCCCGGAGTTGCCAGGAAATCAGAAGACAAGACCTAACAGACACTTTCAAACTATAGGCAGACCTCAGCAATATTGCACCTTTGGTTCCAGACTTCTGCAATAAAAGTGTATCTTTCAGGAAAGCGAGTCACACAAATTTCTTGGTTTCCCAGTGAACATAAAGGTGATGTTTACACAGTACTGTAGTCTATGAAGTGAACATGATGAAATATTGTGAGAATGATTAACATGTACACACCGAGACACATAGTGAGCACATACGTTGGGAAATGCCTATAGACTGGCTTGGCACAGTGTTGCCACAGACCTTCAGTTTGTTAAAAAACAAAACAACGTAACAACCACCACAATATTTGCAAAGCGCAAGAATGTGAAAGGCTTTCCAAGTAAACTCCTAGAGAAATAAGCCATTAATGTCCACTGCAAAAGGACCAGTGTGGCATTCTAAGGAAGAGCCTCTTAGAGAAACAACACTGGGGTCTGAGGCAGAGGGAAAGGTGGGATCTGGGGTCCCTTCAGATCCACTGCCTGCTGCATGCCTGCTCTCTGACATACCTAATCCCTCAGTAGGATGCCCCAAGGTGCTTGGTGTCTTGTGAGGGAAGGGAGTCCAATAATGAAACAAAACACAACAAAAAACTAGTACAGGAAAGAAAACCTAGAAAAGCAAAGTGATGTCAATAAGTAGGCAGGCAAGCCACAGCAAAATCGTTGGGGAGAGAGGCAAAAAGATGGGGAAAGAATATAAAGTAGCTCCTTGACATCTCCGTTTCCTGCTGACCGGATTTCCCCAGGCTCCAGGCCACTTCTAATGGGCTTTTCATTCAATCTCAGTCTGGTGGTTTTTCAAAACACAGGTTTAGCCCATTACACTTATATATTTGGACTTGTATTATTGATTTTGTTTCCTCTTTATAATTTTGTTGGTGGTGTTCTTTTCTCTTTCCCTGACTTCTATTGGATTAACACCTCATCCCCACTCCCATCCTTTCATTTCCCCCCTGTGTTTGGAAATTACATTCCTCTTCTTTTACTGGTTATATAAAATTGCTAGCATACAGACATTTTTCTAACCAAGTCTACAGCATTTGGTAGCACTTTTCTCAAGAAAAAGGCAGAACTTTGGTGTGGTTTAATGAAATCCCCTTCTTTATTCTTCCTTGATGGGGTCCACAATTTCAGTTTCCTCTTTTCTTTTTTTTGTAATTAAAAAAAAAACACAAATCAGATACTGTTTTTTTGTGTGTTTTGCCATCTGTGGCAGACACTGTTGGTTGCCTACCAACAGCCACTCCCCCTTCTTCCTCGCCCACAGAATCCTGATTTTGTTCAGGCCGTAAAGGGCTCAGTCCCAGGAGACAAGGATGCCGAGTCAAAGCCAGGCACAGCAAACCTGTTTCTATTCATTAGGAATTTATCTAAGGATGGACCAGTTCGGGCCAATGAGACATGAACGGGTATCTACTAAGGGCTTTCTTGGAAAGATTGTCCTTGTAAAAGCAGGACATGAAGAGAAAGCATCCCTGCTTGGAAAGCTGCAGCGGTATCTCACGACCAAGAGGAAGGTCATCTTATAGCACTAGGACAGACAGCACAGCAGAAAGACGGAATGATCCAGTGTGCTTCCTGCCCTAACTAGACACTGCCCTGACTCTGGAATTTCCTACCTGCAGACTTTTCATTATAGACTAATTAGATATATGTTGTTGTTGTTAAGTGCTGTTTAGGGGGTCCCAACTCATAACGGCCCTGTATGAAGTTCTCAAGGCTATAAATCTTTGCGGGAGCAGAAAGCCTCATCTTTTTCCCATGGAGCGGCTGTTTGGGCCTGACCCACCAACCATGTGGTTCATAGTCCAATGCTTTTCCTCTAGAGGCCACTGTGTTCCCAAGGAGTCCTGGTAACGTAGTGGGTTATGAGCTGGGCTGCTAACCAGTCAGTAGTTTGAATCTATCAGTCGCTCCGTGGGAGACAGATGAGGCTTTCTGCTCCCATAAAGGTTTATAGTCTTGGAAGTCCTATACAAGGTGGCTATGAGTTGAAACTGACTCAGTGGCACACAACCACACGGGATAATGTCATTATGTACTATCGAGTCGGTTCTGACTCATAAAAATCCTGTATAGGACTTCCGAGGCTTTAAACCTTCAAGGGAGCAGAAAGCCTCCTCTTTCTCCCAGGGAGCAACCAGCAGGCTTGAACCACAGACCTTGTGGTTCACAGTCCAGTGCTTATTATATGGAGCCACCACACTCCTGTACACACACACACACACACACACATACTTTCTGTTGTGAATTAGGTGAAGATTTACAGAGCAGATCAGTGTTTCACTCAATAATTCATAAACATTTGTTCCATGTCATTCAGTGACTGATTACAATCCCCACAATGTGACATCCCTCATCACACTTCCTGCCTGTTTCCTATTTCCATTCCTTTTCCTAACATTTCTGAATTTTGTCCTTAGGTAAATGCTGCTTTTGATTTTTAAATGCTTTTGATTTCAAAAGTTGATTATTCTAAGAGGTACAAACCTCCCTAGTGCTATCGTCCCCCTTACAGACTTGCCTGAAATGGAACCAGGGTTAAATATATTTTTTCATAATTGAAATCACTGTACATTATTCGGTTACTTGTAGCAGAAAACATCCTGGTATCCTGTAAAGATTTACATCCTCAGAAATCCTGTACAGGGTCACTATGAGTCGGAACCGACGCCACGGTACTTAACAACAACAACAACATACTGTCAATAATTAAACTTAATGTATCCATTTTGGGGCTTACTGTTGGCTCCTCCCCCTAGGTTTGCGCTTCTTCTTACTGAAAAATATCTTGAGTAGTTCTTTTAGCAAGGAGCGTGGTGGTGCAGTAGTAAAATGCTTGACTACTAACAGAAAGGTTGTGGGTCAAACCCATCAGCTGTTTAATGGGAAAAGGAGGTGACAGTCTACCTCCTTACAATTTATAGCCTAAAAGAGCATCATTATAACCCACAGCCCTGGGGAATTGTTTTAGACTATTTTCAAGAATCCCTTCCCAGTTTCTCAATTCAAGCCGTGATCTTGTTCTAATTCCATGCTTTATGTAGAGCACTTTATGGCCTTGCTACCCCAAATTTCCAGGTTGGCGGCTCAAGCTCACCGGTCACTCCTCGGAAACCCTATACAGGGTCGCTATGGGTCAGAACTGATCTGACAGAACATTAACAACAACATGCCTGCTTCCAGACTCAGAGAGCAGCAGGCCTGTGGTTTCACCCTGCTTTCCTCTTTATGTTCCTCATCTATTTCTCTCCACAGGATGTTTATCTTTGGAGAAGGACCGTGCAATTTATCTTTTTATGTATGACTGCTATGTATCTGGAACATGAATTTAGAGGGTCATCTTGACTGAATGAATTGGATTAAACTATTTGTACCACAAAACTGGGGATCGCTGCCAATACCGGTCCCCTGGGAAGAGATAATCAAACCATCTCTAAAGAGATTCCTAGAACTCTAGCCAGCAGACTGAAGGAAGGAGCTAGAGATAGCTGTTATTGTTCGGTGCTGTCTAATCAGGTTGACTCACAACATCCCCATGTGTCAGAGTAGAACTGCCTCATTGGGTTCTCTAGGCTGTAATCTTTACAGAAGCAAATCTTTCTACTGCAGAGTTACTGACTGAGTGGATCGAAAATGCCAACCTTTTGGTCCGCAGCTGGGCCATTAAACATTGTGCCCCCAGAGCTTCTTATATGGACTGCTCATTGCTTATCCCAATAACCATTCTCAACTTCGTCCTTTATTAAAAGGTCCCAAGAACAGGTTTCATACCCACACCTCATCTAGTACCATACCCTACCCTCCAGGGGCCATGAGCTAATGTATTAAGATCTTACACTGGTGTGGCGCTGGGGGTTAATGCGCTGGACTGCAAAGTCGGTTTGAACCACAAGGTCGGTGGTTCAAGCTCAACAGTCACTCCTCGGAAAACCTATACAGGGTCGCTATGGGTCAGAACCGACTGAACAGCACTTAACAACAACTAAAGCTAATAAGAAATATACATGTTTATTTTCCTCACTTAAAATACGAACTTCATTGGCTAGAGAGATATGTTCATATTTTATTTATCACTTCTATAGTGGTGGTGTGCCGTGGAGTTGGTTCCGACTCATAGTGACACTGTACAGGGTTTCCAAGGCTGTAAATCTTTATGGGAACAGAAAGCCTCATCTTTCTCCCATGGAACAGCTGGTAGTTTCGAACTGCTGACCTTGCGGTTCGCAGCCCGATTCATAACCACTCTGCTCCCAGAGCTCCTTTATCGCCCCTATATCACTGTAAAATGTAACACTGCCCTACATACAGGGTTCACTATCAATCAAAACCAACTCGACAGCACTCAATAACAACATACAGTTGTACCATCATGTCAATTTCACCTCAGAGGGACCTGTTGTTCCTGTTGTTGTTAAGCGCTGTCGAGTCGGTTTTGACTCAGAGTGACCCTGTTTCTTTAGAGTTTCTGAGGAGTGACTGATGGGTTTGAACCACCGAACTTGCAGTTAGTAATGCAGGGCTTATCCTACAGCACCACACCAGAATTCCATCATATAAATTTTGCTCATTTGAATATAATCTCTAAATGCATCAATAACTGTTTTGCTCAATTGTGTATAATTTCTATATATCTGCTCCCTAGTTATAAGGATCAGAAGTAATGTTTATAGAAAAATGTTTTGAAACTATTTCTATAAATCCTATATAAGCGTGGAAGTGACCATTACATTCTGTCCCTACTGTTCTAATATTCTAAAAATGAGCACTTTCTCTAACTTCTCCTAGGCTAATAAGAAACATTAGGAACAAACCAGGTTTAGCAAATCTGAGGCCACAGGAAAGGGAGGGTGTGTGTAGATGCTAAAGCAGCTATTTGGACTGTGGGAACATCCATACTTATATGGCTGCTAAATGAAATCTTCTCTGCTTACTCGCCTAAGTACCTTAGGCTGCAGTCCTCCCACTAGACTTCCAAATTGCCCATCATTTCACCTCAGCTGAAAGCACCTTCCCAATCAAGTCTTCCAAAATGAAGAATGAAGTGCTTAAACTTGAATTCAAATTCTGGCTTTGCCGCAGGCTGACGGTTTACCAATGTCTCAGATCTATTTCATTACCTGTAAAATGGGAATGGTATCCATTTTGGAGGTTTTTGTAAGGCTTCATCAGGTATAAACCTCCCAGCACAGGGCCTGTGGTTCTGGGTTGGGCAAGATTGAAGGCCACAGTTCTATCAGCTCTAGCCCCAAAGCCCTGCCTCCCACTCCAACCTCTCCCAAGTCCGCACCACCAGGAAGGAAAAACCACAGGACTGTTCTAGCTCCCACCCCCACCCCAAGGGGCAGACTCAGACTAGAAAACCCAAGTGTCAGCACTGCCTCAGCAGACCCTTACCCTCAGGTTGAGCAGAGTAGAGTTTTGTGGCAAGGCTGATGGGCCAGGGAGCTAGTCACCTCTTCCCCAGTTGCCACACAGAACAGATGCCTGACCTGAGCTGGTTCTCAACATCCCCAGTCATCTAGCCACAAGCCAGCAGCCAGATTCCAGAAAAGGCAAAGCTAATCAGGGGTTTCTCCACAGGGCTGAGAGAGAGCCAGGAGATGGGCGGAAGATCCCTGAAGGCAAAGGTTTGAAAGAGAACTTTAACATCCTCTGGAGACTTTTGCAAGAGGCTGGGAATGAATAAATGGTGGCATAGGGGACACCCAAGGAGTCTGGAGAGCTGGGGCTTTAGACTTTCATCTCCCTTGCCACATCTCGGCCTCCAAGGAGCAATTAACTTGACCTCACCATTCCTTTAAAGATAAGGCCTAAAGCATCAGGTAGCCTGAGTATTCATCACTATTTATGATCCTGAATGTAGCCACACCATAGATGTACTTAATTAAGAACAACAGAGGAGACGCTCAAGGCCCTCATTGTCTTTCTGCACTTGTCTAGATGTCTTGAGTACACTTTGAATCTCAACAGTAGAGCAGGTACATCACAGATGGCCCTGTGAGCAGGCTAAACTAGTCTTGGTTTTCTCTATGTTTATGTGCACAGTGCACTTAGCATGTGCTTTCTACTGAACTCACTGCTCCCATAATCACAAATAAGGCAGACTGAACCACACACACACACACACAAAAGAGTAAAGCAGGAATGTAAAACTTATGTTCTCCCATATAAACTATCACATAATTCACATAAAACCTTAAAAAAAAAAAAAAAAAAAAGAGTAATGCAGAGCATGGATTCAATCTGTACATATTTATTGATCAACACCAGGGAGTAGCGGCCAATCTGAGAAGAGCCCTAGTCCTTGTCTCCTTGTCAGGGGCTGCATCACTGCTCCCTGGTGAAGTCCTTCTTTTTAGGGCCTTGCGGCTACTCTCTGCAAACAATCAGACCTGCTTACTGCTCTTTCAAGAAGCAGAGCTCTGGAGTACCTCTGAGTTAAGGATTCCCTCCAGTTTCTCCGGCCTGCCACCTACCTACAGTAGGTCTTCTTCCAGAAGGGCTGCCCTCCAAGGGTATGCCAAGGGGCAGCTGACCTCAGAGAACAGACGCCAGGTCTCAACTCTAGGCTTCACCCTCTTTAAAGTGGTAGGAGTTAGTCATGTGGTTTTTCACAGCCTACCGGTAACCAAACAAGAACCACTACCAGAGCAGAGGTGCTAAGAGCAGTGCTCAGGACCCCTGGTACAGTACTGTAGATAAGCACTGGACTGCAAGCCACAAGGTTGGCAATTCAAACCCACCAGCTGCTCCTATGAAACCCTGTACAAGGTTGCTATGAGTTGGAACTGACTCAACAGCACTTAACAACAACAACAACAAGGGCAGAGTCTAGGGCTTCAAGAAGGAAGCAGTGAGCTCAGTCAATCCTCACTTAGAGCATCCCTAGCAACAAGAACCATGCTCCCTGTCAAACTCACCTTCAAAAACAGAACCCTCCTTGCCCTTCTCAGAAACACTGGTAAATCCCAGTGTTTTAGCCTCCTCAACCCCTGGCTTCCCCAAACACACAGAACCATCCCTTACCCTGGTTTCAGAGGACAAGAGAAGGCTTGGAGGAGAGTCCCCACGGCACTCCATCACCCTCTCCAGAAGAAGGCTGAAAAGAGAAAGATGTACATGGTTTCTCTTTTACAACCTTCATTCCTCTCCTCCCCAACCCATGTATCCAAGTGGCTAAAACTCAGCCAGTGATCAATAACACACCCAGAGAACAATGCAGGGCAAGAAACTCCAGCAAATGTCTTCTAGCAGGAGCTGTGTCAGGGTGACTCATACCACACATTGGAGAGGAGGCAGGGCATTCCCTCCTTAACTCCCAACCTTCTTTCTCCCAAGAATTCCTGAATCTGATCTCATTCCTCCTCACCTGGGGTAAAGGGACAGCGTGGTGCCTATGCTTTCTACTACTGTACTCTCTTGCCCCTTCCCAACCCTGGCTTACGTCCACTCCTCCCTCTTCCCATCAACACTGGGAGGACAGTCAACCTGGAGATGTCTCAAGCCTGCCAGACCCCAGTAGGGGCTGATGGAGAGGAAATGAATTGGTGGATACTTAAGAACAGAGGACTCTGGGCCATAGTCTCTGAAGCTCACAGTTCTAGCCAAGCCTGGGCCCAGGCTGAGTTGAAGAGACTTAGTTAAAAATCCAGCATCTAGCCCCATATCCTCTATGAGAAGGGAAGGATGGGGAAAGAGTGACAGGGAAATGTACAAGAAAGAGGCACAGGGAACAGGGTGACTCTCTGTTACGTTGGCAGGAAAGTTGCAAGATTGGGGTCTGTGGGGTCACTGCATGATCCCGCAAGATTCCAGGATCCTCAGCAAACTAAGAGCGTCCAGGGAGGACACTGGGACGGACTTGGCCCAAAGTCCCAATGCATAGGACAAGCTACAAACATTCCCTATGAATGTTGGGACATGAAGATCCAGATTTCAGCAACCCCGGTTCTGAGATTCTTTTGGGCTGTGAGTCAAGGGCAGCACATTCAGTGGGCTGGGCTAGTTCAGACATCACACCGCCAGGTATAGGTGATACCAGGGCTATGTCATCAGTCCTTGTAACCTTTCAATCCTTGAGGCCCAGACAAGCTACCCAGGTAGTGTCTGCTAGAGCTCGGACCAGGGAATAGCATGAAGATGACAGCCCAGGTGGCAGGTGGACTTAGTGCTGGGCAATTTCTCTAAAGGGAAGCAGGGGGTCATATCTGACGAGCCAAGCTCCCTTTTTCTATGGACCCTGCCCCCACATCCCTTTGTGAAGCAGTGGCTGTTTTGTTTTTTTTTTTACAACTTCATCTGAACATCTGGTATGAAATAGGAGTACTGTTCTGGCTGACTGGCTGGCAGACGCAGACAGCAGTTTGGAATCTGGAGACAAGAAAGACTCCCAAGCTCCACCCAAATCAGGCAGGGTGCAGAAAGAGGCAGCAGTCTAGGCTGGAAACTCAGGTTTGTGGTCAGGCTCTTAGCTACTTATCTCATCAAGACTGGAGGACTTCAAAGTAGTATATTGGTTTTTAACTAAGACCAATCCTTCTCCCCACCCACCCAAAACAAGTTCTATCAACCAGGCCAAGTTCTTCCCAGTTTCTATTTTTGTGGCCCCATGGAAGGAAGTAACCATGTGATTCCTGTCAACATCAGATATTAGGGAGCCGCTGGCCCTTTATATGGCAGCTGGTGGGGGTAAGTGGGGCCTGGCGCCCTGCCGAGAAATGGGTCATACCAGGCTTATTGGTTATAGCCCTGGTCATGCTTCAGGTCTGGAACAGGACGCACACACACAAACCCCCCACTCCCACCCCCGGCTCAATTTTCAGCCAGGAATTAAATATATAGATGTGGGGACAACAACATTAGTGAGATACACACACCATAAAACAGTCAACCGTTCGAGACCAAAAGGGAGCATTTGTCCAAGTGACAAAAGTCAGAAGGACTGAAAAAATGGAAGAGGAATGGAAACAAACTCAGGGAAGAAATGGGACAAGTCAGGCTACGCTGAGGAGACTGCCATCAAGATGAAATGAAGTGTATGATATGTTGACTGACCTGCTCTGTAAGCCTTTACTCAATTCACAATCAAAAGTTAAAGAGACAATGTAATGAAACAAGTTACATGAATTGTTGAATGTGAAACTGATGATGTGCCCTGTAAACTTTCACTCAATCCACAATAAAAACCTTAAATTAAAAAAAAAAAAGTTAAAGAGAGTGACAGATGGGTCACATTACAAGGTTTCCTTAGAATAAAACCCACTCTCCTATAATGTCCAATCACTTAAAGGTCAATCCCCTGGAGGAACATAAGGAAGGAGTTTCTGGTAAAGAAAAGTGTCGGGCAGGGACCATGAGGTGGCCAAGTTACCATGGAGAGGATCAGGATGGTAGGGCCCATAGAGTATGCCTTAGGGAGACAGGCTAGCTGCTAGGAGCCAGAGAGCCTGTAAAAGAACTACGCAAAGGTAAGCCCACCCTGGAGGCAGTATCTCCAGAGAGTTGGGAAAGCAGGGTCTAAAAGTTTTGGAAACAAACTAGTAACCTGTACTTTGTGAGTCAGGCTGTTTTTATTCTTACTACACCCTATCTTTCTCTGCTATTCATAAGGTTTTCAGCAACTAACTATTCGGAAGTAGTTTGTCACTCTTTCTTCCTAGTCTGTCTTCATCTGGAAGCTCATCTGAAACCTGTCCACCATGGGTGACTCTCCTGGTATTTAAAATACCAGTAGCATAGGTTTCAGAATCCCAGTAACTCACAGACCACCACGGTACAACAAACTGACAGACGAGTGGTGGCCGTTTGGTTTTAAGTGGAAACTGTCACTTTAAATTTTGAGAAGATCTGTGAGCATGCGTAGTACAACCCTCCTGGGTTGGGGATGGGGTATCCGTTCTCTCAGGCATCCCCTCTAGTCACCAGAATGGAGGTGCGCAGTGAGAGACCAATGAAAAGATACCAAAAAAATAATGTCCACACCTATATCTCCGTGGTTCTGTCAGGCATTCGTGGCTGTTCTGATCCTTCCCCCTGCTTGGTCTTTCCTCCAGGAGCAGCTGAGCGCCTTGAATTAGAAAGCAATGGATTTCTTGATCCCACTACAAATTCCCCCAGCTGTAAGCCTTCCAAGCTTCTAAATATTCCTTTATATGTGGTTCAGAGTTCTACCACCATCCCCTGAGCCTGCTTGGTCTGGTATTCTGTGTTGTTGCTGATGGAGCTCCTCACTGCACACTGCCCGATCCGCCATCTTGGATCCTACCACATGCAAATTCAAACTGCAGCTGAAGAAAATGAAAACAAGTCCACAAGAGCCAAAATATGACCTTGAATAGATCCCACCTGAATTTAGAGATCATCTGAAGAACAGATTTGATACATTAAACACTAAAGACCGAAGACTAGAAGAGTTGTGGGATAACATCAAGAATATCAAACATGAAGAAAGCAAAATGTCATTAAGAAGACAAGAAAGAAGGAAAAGTCAAAATGGAGGTCAGAAGAAACACTGAAACTTGCTCTCCAGCGTAGAGATGCTAAAGCAAATGGAAGAAAGGAGGAGGTCCAAGAGCTGAGCAGAAAATTTCAAAGATCAGCTCGAGAAAGTAAAGCCAAATATTACAACAAAATGTGCAAAGATCTGGAATCACAAAACCAAAAAGGAAGAACACACTCAGCATTTTTCAAGCTGGGGGAACCGAAGAAAAAAAATCCAAGCCTCAACTTTCATTATTGAAAGATTTTCTGGGCAAATTATTGAATGATGCAGAAAGCATCAAGAGAAGATGGAAAGAATACACAGAGTCACTGTACCAAAAGGAAACGGTTAACATTCAACCGTTTCAAGAGGTAGCATATGATCAAGAGCCAATAATACTGAAGGAGGAAGCCCAAGGTGCATTGAAGGAATTGGCAAAGGACAAGGCACCAGGAATTGATGGAATAAAAATTGAAATCTTTCAAGAAAATGAGGTGGCACAGGAAGCACTCACTCATCTCTGCCAAGAAATTTGGAAGACAACTATTTGGCTGACTAATGGGAAGAGATCTGTATTTGTGCCCATTCCAAAGAGAGGTAACGCATCGGAATGCAGAAATCATTGGACAATCTCTTTGATATCCCATGCAAGTAAAGTATGACTAAAGGTAATAGAGAAACGGCTGCAAGCATGTGAGGTCAATCAGCCAGGCATTATTATGCCCATTTTACAGATACTGTGAGGCCCAGGGAGGCTGTGATTTGCCCAAACACGTACACATCTGTTGAGCAGCAGAGCTATTGAGATCCTCTGGCTTGAGGCCACAGTTTACAATAGAAGTGCTGACTCACAGGGGGGTTGGGGGTGTGTGTGGTGTGTGTGTGTGGTGTGTGTGTGTGTGTGTGTGTGTGTGTGTGTGTATGTGTGTATATATATATATATATAAATCCCAGCCTCACCAAGGCAGGCCTGAGCCCCAACTTTTCACAGCCCAGGTCACCCTTGCACAGCCCAAACCCGAACAAGGACCATCATGCTAGTAATCCAAGGCACCTAATAAAGCTGAACAACAAAGACCAGGGTCTGTGTATTCCTCTGCTCCACGTCCCCCAAAAGTTGCCATCAAGCATGTTGGGATGGAGTTTATAATACCAACCAGATCCGGGAGGACAGATACTCTGGTGGAAGGGCAGCAGGGGCTGGGTGCTCCTCGCTTCACCCACCTTGGCTACCTTCAAGGAGGTGGGGATGGGGATGAGGGTCAGACACTGTAAAAGGGGAAGGCTCCATCTCTCTTACTCAGAGCAGCTGGCATTGCCACTTTCCAGAGGTGGTAACGCGATTACCTAGCAACGTTGGGGCTGATTTTCCTCCCAGGGGCCCTTCCAGACTAGGTCACAGCAGAGAATCAGTTCCTCACTGAAGAGAAAGACTGCTCAGCCCCAGAAAGAGAAGAATGAAAACAAACGTGTGCTGGGGCTGGCCCAAGGCCAGAGTGGACACCTACCCAGCCTCCTGGGGACACTGTGGAAAGTGGGGGCATGGGCAGGGCGCTTCCCAAAGCTGCCTGGGGGTTGGTACTGGAAGTCACCAGATGGCACCAGGCTACCACCCCCATTCCTGGCTCAGCCAAGCTGGGTCAGACATCTGTACCCTCATAAATCAGAGGGGATGAAGAACTGGGACCAAACTAGTACCATTTGTCTTTCCAGACCTGAAACGGCCACCACCGTCCTGGGGGCACAGGATGACTGCATTCTCCTCCAAAAGAGAAGACAGAGGGACGCACAGGTCACCCCAGAAGGAAACATCCCAACATAATCCAGAAAACAGCCCTTCAGCAGGTGCACATGTGAAACCACATGAGAAAAGGGGGACCATTCAGAAAGCCAAGATGAGAGGAGAGAGAAAAATGGCGGAAGGCAGCAACGGGGTCAAGCTTAGTTGGAGGTGGACCACGTCTCGTGTTTCCTGGGACCTCAAGGAAGCCTCAGGGAGTGTCTCTCCCATCTCAGACCCCTTCATCATGGCAACCATCAAGTAGCTCACCTTGAGCTAAGAGTTAGAGGAGACCATTGGCCATAATGGGCCACACCAGATCTTTACCCTGCAGTCCAAGGGTTGCATCAATCACAACTTGTGCATGGGAGGCCCTGGAAAGAGCTCCCAGTATGCAAGGCAGACTGGGTTCTGGACTCAGTTCTGCGTTTAGGTTGAGGATCTTGGGTCAAATTTCAGAGCTTCCACTTCCAGATCTGTGTATGCAATGACTCAATGATTCTAAGTTCCCTTCTATATTCTGGCATGTGGGTCTTAACAAAGTAAATATAGAAACAGCAATGAAAATCCTTATTAGTTGCTTATAGGAATGTTTCTGACACTTAATAAGTCAGTCCACAAAGATACAGCAAGGTCTCCACATACCCAAATGCAACCTAGCACTGCCTGCTACCCCATACATGATGTTTTTATGGTGGACATCTGCTGTTTTTGGCAACCCAATATCCATCTCTCCCTTTTATTGATAACAACAATCCATTCCTCTTTAAGGAACCATTTCTTCCCAAATGTTCATCTCTGTGCAATGTAACTCAGACCTGGATGATCAAAAACAACAGATACATTCAGGCAGAATACTGGGTCCAGGGTTGGGCATGGGCTCCAATTCAGAGTGAAATCTGGGACTCCTAGGGAATCCTGGGTGGAGATGGAGGCAGGCACCTAGTAGGACCTAAGTGCCGCCAACATGGAGCAGAGCAGAAATGAGATTGATGTTGTTAGAGCCCCTCATCCACCCTGCATGGGATCAACCATACTCTCAGGTGAGTCAATGGATCTCCACTTTGAGTTGGATTTTTGGTCCCAGTCATTGAAACAGTACAAGTGATACCATGTTGCACACACCTATAGCTATTTTCTATTTCACTCAAAAGAATTTTGTTAAGTCACTTATTATGTCGCTTGTCATCCAACACAGAAGGAGTGCCCAGAAAACTCACGTTCATGATAGGCCAACCCAACTCAAAAGGTACACAAGGCCACAAAAACAGAAGAAGAACTGTCCTCAAAGAATCTGGCCAGGGAACAGAGGTTTGGGAATTCCTGGAAGTAGTTTAGGTCTAGCCAACACCCATGTCTTTCTCCTGCCAGGAACATTGCTCAGACTTGCAGATGGCCTTCCAGAGTGGCCTGGAGTCAGCACTGTCCACCACCAGAGTCCCTCAACTACAGGGAAGATTCAGCAAGAAAGGAACTCAGTTTTGAAGATCACTCCCCTCCGGGCTCTGTCTTTTGCTGTCCAATCAGACCCTGACCAGCTTAAGCAGTTCACATCAACTGAGTTACTTGGTCAGGGAAAGACATGACCCCAGACATGGCAGGAAATGAAAAGCCAATGCATTAGGTTCCATTCATCATCTTGCAATGGATTTGGCGGAGAATCCTTGCCATGCATGTTTCTCAATCTGGGTTTTCAAATAATCTCAGTTTATCGCTGGAATCCAAACCCAGGTAACTCACTAACCACTAGATAACATCCCTTAGATGAGATACCCAAAAGTACCTCAAATTCAATCTGTCTCAAACCAAACTCACGCATAATGCAAGACCCCAAACCCTATCTTTTTTTTGTGTCCCCAATTTTTGAGAAAAGGACCCTACCCATCCAATCTTGAAACCTGGGAGATATCTATGATCTCCCATATCCAATCCATTACAGAGCTCAATTGAGGCTTACCACCTAACTCTCTCTTGGCATCTTCTACCAACTCTAGTCCAAAGTGCTGCCATCCTTCACCTACAGCAGCCTGACTAGGAAAGCCCTCCCAACTCATTCTCCACAAGGAAGCCAAAATGATCTTCACAAATGCAAGCCTCCTTAGACTCCCATCTCTAACTCCTCCCTGGGACGGACACCTTCCCAATGTTCTGGGCCCCCATACCTCAGAGGTTGACCTGACTTTGGAAGAATTCTAAGGTAGAGAGGTCTGTTCCTTTCCTTGGTAGCCCCAGGTTGAACCTAAGGCCAAAATGGGACAGTAAAGTCTTGGAGCCCTGGTCTCACCCCAGGAACACCCAGGCCAGCCTCTGAAATCAGCTCAGTCTTGTCAGAGTACACTGACTCCTCCCTCCGTGCAGACTTTCAGTGAGCAGAGAGGAAAGCTAGTGGCCAGCCAGGGGAACTCCAGCTGGGCTGAAGCCAGAGACTTTACATTCCAGGATGGAGGGAAGATCGAACAAGAGCAGTACTACAATAAAGTACCAGTATCTGAGGGACCAGCTACAAGAAGGCAGCTGTCCAGAGGATAAAACTCAAGGAGTCAGTCTATCTCTTCCCTCTTATCAGACTGACTCTTGGCAGCCTTGCAGCCTGCAGAGAACAGAACAATTAACAACCCCTCCCACACTTCCTGCAAGCACAATCCTCGTGTGACCAGTCCAGCCAGAGGCCAGTCTGAAAGCCTGCCCACCTTCTATCCTGCCAGGGTGGGTCTTGGGGCCCATCCCTCAGTCAGATCCCTCATCTAGCCCCTCCTTCTTACACAAAAACCCAAGGACCCTTATGTTCTGCCCAAACAGGTCTCCTCAGGTTCCCTAATACCCCACTCCTTCCTCCTCTCCTCCACTCTGAACACCCCACCCCTACCAGGCATGTTCTCAACTTGAGGACTGATCAGGCGGCTCCCATGATCAGACGGCAGTGACCTCACTGGCTTTATGTAAAAACGGCTAAAACAAAAACACTATAAACAGTCACCCTGAGGGTCTGACAGGTGGTCAGTGTCGGGAGGGAAGAATGTAATGAGACCACATAGGTGTTTCTGCCTAAATCCTGGGCCAACCCAGAGCAAGGGCTGGGAGGTGGCAATCAGGTACGACCTGGCCAGGAAGAGCAGCTCGAACACAGTTCCCTTAGCTGTAGGAGCCCAACCCGAAAGGTGTCAGGGAGGGATGGCTGCTGCTAGTGACAGGTCAGCACCACTGCCCAGAGACATCTGTACTTCATGGTGGCATCCTGGCCCCTAGCCCCACCTCCCAGCTCAGGATAGATGGGTGTTAGAGAGGGAATCCCTGAGCAGGACTTCACATTGTTTATTCATAGATGAAGAATCTAGGCCCAGAGAGGGATAGCAACTCGTCCTGAGTCTCACAGCACCAAATCCCCTCTGAGTCACACCCACCAAACCATCTCTGGGCAACTAAGGCAGTGAGAGCCCTGTATGTATGTGATTGAGGTGCCCTCTGACCCAATAAGTTGCTTGCTTCCCCTTTGAAGGAGCCAAACAGTCCTGTGCTGAGCTCTCAGATGCTCAAGCCAGACCAGGCCTCCACCTGTTCCTCACAGATATATGGCAAGAGAAGTTGTTGTTAAGTGCTGTCGAGTTGGTTCTGACCCACAGTGCCCTATATAGGGTTTCTGAGGAGTGGCTGGTGAGCTTCAACAGCCGATCTTGCGACAGTGTCACACAAGAAGGGCAGGTCCACAGATTCAGGTTGGCAGAGAACTGCTAAAACTAGTAGCAAGGGTGGAAGTCACCCTTCCAAACACCTCACCCAGGTTTGAAGGTAGTAAGGAACACAGACAGCTGGTTACCATCTACGTCAAAAACAAGACACGCCGCATGAGAGATTAAAATTCACATTCACCCTAGAGATTTGCCCACTGATGCTTCCAAGTCAATGCAACTCAATTTTCAGGCCCTGAGAACATTCCTTCAAACGGCTGCCACTTTTGCCTTGAGCTGAACCTCCCTGACACAGCTGTACACCTGTACACCTATATCCCCACTTCAATGGTCCTTTCTAAGCCTGGAAGCCCTGTTGGCATAGAGGGTGACATGTTCGGTTGTTCGGCTGTTAACACCATGGTTGGCTGTTGGAACCCACTAGCCATGCCAAAGGAGAAAGACAAGGCTTTCTGCTCCTGTAAAAGGGAGCTCTGGTAGCATAGTGGTTACAAATCAGGCTGCTAATCTCAAGGTCAGCAGTTCAAAACTACCAGCAGTTCCACAGAAGAAAGATAAGGCTTTCTGCTCCCATAAAGATTTATATCCTTGGAAACCCTATATATGGTTATTGAGTCTGAACTGACTCCATAGCTCACAACAAAAAGGAAGTGCCAATGCTGATTCCTCTCTCATCTCCTTGACCTTTTCCTATCTCAGAACCATCTCTTCCGCCCTGTGAACCTGGGGGCACCTCCTGAGCAAAGTTGGAAGCCCCAGCAACCACCCAGAGCTAAAAGAGGCATGAGTCCTGGGAAATACCAAGTCCTCTAGAGCAGGAAGAACCTATTAGCCTACTGGCACAGTGAGTTAAGAGTTGGGCTACTAACCAAAAGGTTGGGAGTTCAAGCCCATCAGCTGCTCTGCAAGCGAAAACTGTGGCAGTCTGCTTCCATAAAGATTTACAGGTTCAGAAACCACATGGAGGACATTCTACTCTGTCCTAATGGGTCATCACTGATGAGTCGCAACTCACTCAAGGCAGTGGGGTTTTTTGTTTTTCTGGAGCAGGAGGAACTGAGGTCAACCCCTGGAAACTCCCTAGTGGCCTGACAACCTGGTACTCTGGCTATTCCTCCCCACCCCCTCATTCCCTTCAGTCGTTGTTTGGTTTGCACAACGGACTCAACAGCCGCAGAGACTTTCATTTCCTCTTGACAAACTGATTCTAATTCATCCTGTGTATCAAAATAATGGGTACTTTTTTTTTTCTTTAACTGAATTTGGGTGGGATTGAGCTTTGGAGGGAACTTCACTTACGGGGCCAGGGGGAATGTCCAGGTTAGACTTAAGTCCCTTTCAAACTCAAAGGAGCAGCACTACAGAAGAGGAAGGAGGTAGTAGGTGGAAGAGCTGTGGGAGCGAAGGGGACAAGGGGGTCTTCACCACTACAATTCCTTCGCCTGAGCGTTTTCCTACAATCCCCTCTTCACTACTGACCTCGTTCGTCCCTTCCAGATTCTCCTTAGCCACAAAAATAAGTGATGTGTTGATTTTTTTCCTCACTAGAGCAGTTCCCTCAAGACCAATTAGCTATTTGCATTTGTTGCTGATTTTCTTCCTCAAAAAGCTGCAGACCTGCTAAGGCTGGGAGACTGCTCACAGCGTTAGGACTTACCACCTGAAGGATTCAGGAAGACAGGGTAGAGCAGTGTGACAACCTGCTCTTGGGAGTTCCCTGAGTAATGCCCCAACACCTCCGGGTCCCTTCTCCTCTTTGCTTCAGAGCACCCTCTCGCCCTCTCAGTCTCTAGAACCTGCCTTGATCACAGAGAAGTGGGGTGGTTTTCTATCTTTTTTAGCATGCTATCCCCCAATCCTAGATATGAAGACAAGGGAAGAAATGGAAAGAATGCTAATGGGTAAAAATTAGAATTCACAAAATCAGAATACAAGTCTACTGGTAAAGAACTATGTTCCTCAAGGCCCCTGTCCTGTGCGCATTCCTCTCCCCCAGCAACCAGCTGGGTGACTCAGAACATCCCTTCCCCTTTCTGTGGGCTTTCTCACTTACGAAGATGATCACATTCACCTGTAGCAAGAACCTAGGTCCTGGATCCTCTCAGGATTTTCCAATATCTGACACTAGAGTTATTTGTTTTAATATTATTATTGTATACATTTCTAAAATTATTATTAATCAATACAGAAATAAAGGAAAATTACAGTTCATACTTGCTACTCTCAGCAAAGTTTGGGGTCTTGTATCCTAGCTTCCCTGGTCTCTGGGTAGTAACACACACTGCATTAATAAGTGGCAAAATAAAACCCATTGCCGATAAGCCGGAGTCCAAGACTGTAAATCTTGACAGAAGTAGAACACCGCATCTTTCTGCCACAGAACGGCTGTGGGTTTGGACTGCTTACCTTTTGGTTAGTAGCTGAGAGTGCTTAAACACTGTGTCACTAGGATTCCTCAATGACAAAATATCCCATTGAATGCCAACAGCTGGAATTGAGGGAGGGACACATTCCTTTCTGCTCCTGGAAGAGGACCCTGTGCTCTGAGAAACTGCAAAGATAAAGACCCAGAGAGCTCAGCTTAAGTGTAGCGCCTCTTGCCCCCTTCCCCAGAGAACAGGGGCTGCTCCTGTAAGCGGGAATTCTCCCAATTCTAGATCCAGTTAGAAAACCAGGCTGGCCTGAGGCTCAGTCTACGCCCTGGCGTTTCCTGAGAGATCGCCAATGGCAACATGGTAGCTCATCTGACTAACTACACATGTTGCTGTTTTAAGTGCTGTCCAGTTGGTTCTGACCCATAGCAATCCTGCATAGGATCTCTGAGGAACAGCTGGTGCCCCCCCAAAACAAACCCACTGCCATCTTTACAGAGCCAAACGACTACACCTTTTTCTTAGGGAGTGGTTGGTGAGATGGAACTGCCAACCTTCTGGTGTGCAGTAGAGTGCTTTAATCATGGTGCCACCAGGGCTCCTTGTAATGACACATAATGATGTCTAAATAAACAAGAACTATTCTGGAACAGCTGGTTAGGGACACAGCGATGAGTCCCTGGTGAGCACCACCTAACCAGAGGTAAAGCCTGTTTCTTCCTCCGTTCCTTTCCCCCCAATAGCCAACAAAGTTGAAAACCACTGCTTGTGAAATGTCATTTAGAGCCCTTTACCCTATTTATTGTTAACAAGCATTCTGAGCAAAAAGACAGTAAATTTTAGGGTCCCAAGGAACAGGCCCTTTTGTTGTTAAGGGCTCAAGTATGTGGCAACACAGGTGGAAGAAGCTGGGGTGCAAACCAAACAAAGCAAAAGGGGAAATAGAAGCAGAAAGAACCCAGATCAGCTGGCTGCAGGTTCCCCCCAAGTGTGGGAGACAGACAAGGTGCAAACATGCTGAGCATGGGCCACCAAGTCCCAGCTGCTTTCAGGACAGGCTTGTGGCCCCACCTCCTCAGAGCTTATTGTTAACAAGAAGTCCTTGTTAGCTAGCAGGGTAAACAGCTCCAAATGCCATGTCATGGGAAGTTTGGGGTCAGAAATAATGATCGAGTATCAGATAAATTATGATGCATGGCTTTGAAAGAATATTACACAGTGTCTTGGTAGTCTTCTATGTTTGTTTTTAATTTATTTAGCACTTTTAGTGTTTTCTAAGATATGTCCAATAAGAATGTATCTTTTGTTTACTCTTTGGCTTGCGAATTTAACAGACTAGGACTCAGCATCTCACAAGCAGCTCCTCCAAAGCAAGGGCACATCATTTCCCCTGCATCCCCTGCCCCCTGACTGGCCATTTCAGTTAACAGAACCAATACTCGTTCACCAAGGCACTGAAATGCCAAAACCTAGCCAACCAAACGTCTGTTCTAGCAGCTCTCTACTTTGGCAATCACTATAATCAGTCCCCTCTTTTCCATTTCCACTGCCAAGTTCAAGTCTTCACTGTACCTGACCTGGACCAGATAAGGAACCTGCTTTTCTGTGTCTTCCCACCCCTTTTCTTTATCAACTCCCTCCTACCTAGCTGTGCCCCACTGCCAGTGGGTCCACTGCCAGCTCAGCAAATTGTCAGAACTCCCCCTGCCAGTCAAGACCTTTTCTATCCTCTTTCTGAACAGATCTCTTGCAATATCCAGCTCCTCTTCTTCCGCAGTCCTGGTGTGATGCTGTAGGATAAGTAATGGACTGCTAACTACAAGGTCAGAGGTTCAAACTCGCCAGCCACTCCTTGGCAATCCTACACAGGGTCACTATGAGTCAAAACCAACTCAATGGCACTTAACAACAACTTCTTCTGGAAACTTGTGCTTTTTTGATACAGTCTGGAGGGACTGTCTACCATGCCTTTTACATGGTCAAAGAAGGGGACTGGGCCAACTAGACATTTCCTTCCTGGGATTTGAGTCCTCCAAGCAGTGATGACAAAATTACTGAGAATAGGTGGAACATATTTATCCTGGTGACAGTGTACCCTGAAGAGGCTGGTCTTTGGTTCCTGCTGAACCCACCCAAGGACCCCTAGAGTGGGCTTGAGTCTCCAATCACCCATCTGGTTCTGTGAACTCCCAAAGCCTTCCAAGGAAGTTGGCCATGTTGTTGCTTCCAACCACACATGAGCTTCCCATTGCTCTTTAAAATCTGTCCCTACATTCCAGCCCAAAGGGATAATCCCTGATTGCCTCCCTTTGTAGCTGCTGATTTGCACAACAGTCCAGCCCACACCACTACTGGCACCGGACCTGCCCCTTCAAGCTCTGTCCCAAATGCCTCAGAGATGACGACTAACTCCTTTACATCGTCAAGTCACTGTACCAGGTAATTTTGCAGCCTTCACAACACCCAACAGAATTCCAGGCTCAGTACATTTCACCAGGCTTGAGAGTCAGACAATCCCAAAGTACAAATACACATTTGCTGGGCATGACAAACTGGTGAGTGGTTAAGAGCATAGGATTTCCTGTCAGGAAAACCTGAGTTGGAATCCCAGATTCCTCACTTATATTAGCTGAGTTTACACAAGTCTCCTAAGCTCTTTTAAGTCCACCTTGAAATACTGCTGGGAAGACTCCGTTACATGTGAGAGCTGTAAGTAATAAAGCACTCAGTGAACGCAGCTTCTACTCAAGCTACTCGTTGCTACTGGTTTAGCAGCTGCTTGGGGTAGGAATCATGAGACCTGGGGCTGCAGTGTGGCCCACAGTGCATCTCTGTTTTACAGTAACCCTAGCTGGGTCTCTAGCTGCCTTATACACCTCCCGTTGGCCCATAAAACAACAGGTGGAAAACGCTTTGCAAAGCCAAAACACAATGTACTTGTACTAGCGCAGTAGTCTTATCCCCACCTCCCAGAGGACAGATTCCTCCTACTTTTCCCACTGTTGGGAGGTTCCCTGGTGTCTGCTCCATGGCAGGATTTCATCTGGTAAGCACCCCAACCTGCTCTGTCCAGGAGACAGGATCAGAGCAGACATCCAAGTGACCATCCTTTCCAAAGCCCTGGTTCCTAACTGTCCCCTTTGGTAGTAGGGGCCTTCATTCAAGTGACCACAAGGCAGCGTCTACAGTGAAATGAAACATACCCAACCAGCACAGCTGTCAGAACAAGCTGGGGTGGGAAGTGAGAAGAAAAGATGTCTCTTAAGACTTTAGATCTCTCTGGATTAATTTCCCAAGCATCTCTCATGGTCCCAAACTAATGTTTTTAAAGTGCAATCACCAGGGTGCTGGGCAGAAATGCAAATTATTGGGCTCCACCCAAACCCAATGAATCAGAAACTCAGAGGAGCCCCCCTCACCCCATCTCTGCCTTAACAAGCTCTCCAGAAGATATGGATGCATGCTCAAGACTACCCTAAGTGTTTACCATAAGGCCCTCCATTTTAACACAAATATTTACTGAACATCTACTATGTGACAGTGAAAACAGTAATGGTTCGGTGGTAGAATTCTTGCCTTCCATGAGGGAGACCTGAGTTCATGATTCCTAGCCAAGGTACCTCATTCACAGCCACATCCAAGCTTTATGTGTTACTATAAGGAGCTCTGGTAGCGTAGTGGTTACGAAACGCGCTGTGAACTGCAAGGTCAGAAGTTCAAAACTACCAGCGGTTCCTCAGGAGAAAGATGAGGCGTCTGCTCCCGTAAAAGATTTACAGCCTCGGAAACCCTGTGCAGGGTCGCTATGAGTTGGAACCGAATCCACGGCAATTAACAACAACAACATAATGCTAAACAGGTTTCAGCAGAGCTTCCAGACTAAAACACACTAGGAAGAAAGGCCTGGCGATATACTTCTGAAAATCAGTCCTTGAAAACCCCATGGAGCGGAACAGTTCATCAGCAACTTATCATGGAGATGGCGAAAGTGGGCAGTGTTTCATTTCATTGAGTGACCCTGAATCCGGGGCCAACCTGATGGAAGCTAACACTAACTATGCGAAAAAGTGAGCTAAGTGATGATATTTTAGAAATGAGACTGCCATTCTGCATTGAAGAACTTTCACAGCCAAACAGCATCCCCAAATCAACTGCTGGAGTCCTACCACAAAAAAAGTTAAAACAAGGTACAGAACCAATGCAAAGGCTCTCTTGCAGATCCTACCCTTCAGATGGTCTCTTGCCATGACTGGAGAGGACGAACATCAGTCCTAGGAAGCTTAAACTGCCTCACTTCTCCCCACCTCTATCCTGCCCATTGAGATGCCTCCATTCTAGCTAGCCTGCTCAAAAAAGGTGCGTCCCACTCCAAGGAAGTCCCAAGGCTTGGTTGGAGGTGGGTGGGAGGGAATGCTCTAACAAGACCACACCCAGTAGTTCTTGGGGCTTTGAAAATGGTGCTGTCTGGGGACTGGGCTCAGGAAGTTCCTAGGGGCCCCAGAGCAGGCCACAGCTAGCATATTACAACAATGCATTCCTGGGCAGGGTCACTGGGGAGGGGGGGCCTTCTGGCAGAATTGTGCATGATAAGTGTGCAGATGCAGACATAAACACACACACACTGTTGGCCCCCTGGCCTCCCTTCCGCCTTTCTCAAGTTACAAGGTTAAAAGCACCCTATTCACAGCTGTGGGGGAGGGGCAGGGTGTACTGAAGCAGGGAACCATCTGGTTTGGATCAAGATTGCTCATTCAGGACCCCCATCAAGCTCCAAGAACCTCTCTGTCTCTTACCAATAGCCCACAGGTTTCCCACTGGGAAACTGAGGCTAGGTCTAAAAAGGGTGGACCCCAAGGAAAATACAAAAACCTGTGCCACCCCTCTCTGTCCCCTGGGTTCTGTCTTCGCTTCAAATCTGCAACCCCATGACTAAACTTGAGATCACCGCCTACAGACACCGCCTTCCTCCACAAAGAGTTCGGAGCAGGCCCCCTCCCTGAACTGGCAGCCCCCTCCAAAGTTGGCAGCCGAAGCAAAACGAGGCTTCGGGGTGTGGTCTCCCAGCCTCCACTGGCGTCGCCATCTCCATAAAGGTAGGAGGGCCCCTCCACCTCAGAAGGGCTTCGGAGCCCACCAGACCACTATCCCACAGACCACGTGAAAGCTCGAGTTACTGACTAGGAATGACTGTTTCCCCGAACTCCTGGAGTCCCCTGAGGGAACCCCTCTAGATGGCTTCAACTGAAAAAGACTGCAGGTCCTCTCTCCCTCCTTCCCCCCAAAGCACTTTAGTCTCTTCTACGGCCCTTCACGCAGCTAAAAAGCAAGAGGCAAGATGGGAGATGCGGGCAGCCGGCAAACTTGAGCAAACACAGAATGTGTGGGTGACCCCTCAACAGCCGGATGACGGGTGTGCGGCGGGGAAGGAAGAGGGGGAGCCGAAGTGCAGAGATCAAGGGGACGCGCAAAGCGCAGCCAGAGAAGTTTGGTCCAGCCCCGGGGGAATGAACCAGGGGCGAAATGACTCAGTTCCAAGGCGTGGGATCAGGGACAAGGGGCAGGGCTCAGGCCACCCGCACAAAACCAAAGCACAACCCAGGCCAAGTTCCAAGCTAATGCCGTGCCTCGGTTTCTCCAAAGTGGGAAGGAGGTCAAGCAAATGGGTCTCATCAAAGCGAACTGGGCCAGTGGAGGTGTCCAGAAGGCAGTGCCAGGTAGGGGAACGAGCATAGAGGTGCTGATGGTGCAAACGCAGCCTCTGACCAAGAGGAGCGGGCAAGGAATTCAGGGAGAAGAGGCCGAGCGCAGGGGGCTGAAGGCAGGGAGCTCTTCCGAGGGCTGGGGCTGGGGGCTGCCAGCAAGAGTGGAATCGGAGCGCCAGGCTCAGATGAAGAAGGCGGGGATCCGAACTAAGGCCAAGGCAGGCGACCCCCGCCCACATGGGGGAGTCCTGCGCCCCAACCCGAGGGAAGTTGCCGGGGTGCACCGGAACGATCCGAGCCGCAGGGCCAAGTCAATTGCCCGCGCAAAGAAGGTTTGGGGCTGCTAAGGGCCAGAGCGTTCCGCATCCCGTACGTCTGCATCCAGCCCGCTCACCTCAGTTAACTAGGGCCGCCGCGCTGGCCATGCTCGCTGCTCCTGTCGCCTCCGCGCCCTTGCAGGAAGCCGCCGCAGGCATCCGAACCCGTTAGCTCCGCGGCTCTAGACGTCCGCCAGCCGCGGACCAGTCCCGCCCTTGCCCGGCCCTCCGAGAGGGCCCCTCCCCCCACCCCAGCCCGGGTAGAAAAGAAGAGTGGGGGGAGGGGGGCGTTTGCCCCCTCCCCATTAACACCCTCCCCTACTCTCCACTCACTCCCCGCCCGTACGTGTATAGGCATGCTGGGAAATGAAGTCCTGTTGGCACTAAACCACTTAGGGTGTCCTAGACCAACGACTACCACTCCCGGAAGACAGCGCATGCACACTTTAGGGATTGTGGGCTTTGTAGTTCGGCCAAGGCTAAAAGGGAAGGGGGGCGTCTCCATATCTTTGGCGGGGGATGAGAAATCTCCATTTCCAGAAGGTCGGGTTCGAAGAGGGTGAAGCGGAATACGTGGACTTTGTGGTACTCCAGGCCAAGATTGGGTACCTAGATGCCCAGAGAGGCGCAGAGTGGTCCTGGATGCCTCTCAGATCAAGGCTTTTGCGGAGCTTAGCTGGAGAGAAGCGATCTGCGCTCGGGTCTCTTCAGCTTATCGCCCCAAAAATCCATGACCTAAGGCCAGTTTGGCCTCCTGCCGGCCTCTGCAAGATGAAACTACCACAGCCTCGCTGCGCCCAGACCCGAGGAGAGAGGCCCCATTAACGGTGTGGGCCTGAGGTCTGGCCTCTCCAGCTTTGTTTTCCACACCTGGGTAAGGGGGCCTGGAGTCTGTCGGTTTCCCGGAGCCCTCACCTACTGCGTGTGACGCCTCCTCTCTCCAGCCGCTCCCCTTTCAGTTAGGGTCCTTTAGTCCAGGGATGGGGGACCCTTTTTCTACCAAAATTTATAACATCTTTCGCATTCGCGGGCCATAAAGCAAATTAGCATGCTATATTTGGTCAAACAATTAACTCACTCGACCACACGGTCTGATAAAACTGAAAATTGTTGTTTTAGGTACCATCGAGTCAGTACCTACTCATAGCAACCTATCCACAAACACTGCTTGGTCCCTCCAACCTCAACAATCTTTGCTATGTTTGAGCCCATTGCTGCTGCCACTGTGCTAATCCATCTCGTTGGGGGTCTTCCTGTTTTTCTCCGACTCTCCACTTTACCAAACATGATCTGTTTCTCCATGGACTGGTCCCTCCGACAATATGTACTAGGTATGAAAGACGAATCTGGCCATCCTGGCTTCCAAGAAGAACTCTGGCTGCACTTCTTCCAACACAAATTGATTGGTTCTTTTGGTGGTCCATGGTACTCTCAACATTTCCCTCCAACATCAGAACTCAAATGCATCAGTTCTTCTACTGTCTTCCTTATTCATTGTCCAGCTTTCACATGCAGATGAAAGTTGTGGCTCTTGTTTCGTGCTGTGGTTCAGACTTATAGTGAGTCTGAGGAGCAGCTGGTGGATTTGAACCACTGACCTTATAGTTCACAGTCCAATATTAATTTGACATTTCCCTCTAAAACTATGAACGTTTTCTTAGTTAAGTATACCAGATGCCACATCCCAAACCCCTAGGGCAGAGTCACCTGCACCTGCAACAAAATCCTCCCTGCCTCTGGGGCTTAAATAGGCTGGGAGGTGGGGTGGGGATATAGAATTCTGACTTATCAGGTATTTTGGAGTGGCTCTTATTCCTTTGTTGTTGTTGTTATATGCCATGCCAACCTGTGTAGGGTTTTCCAAGAGTGGCTGGTGGGTTTGAACCAGCAACCTTAGGTATCTCGTGCTTTTCCTATAGCAGCACCACTGCAGGACTCCTCCTCCCCAGGAATAAACCAATAAATTGGTTGCCTTTCACTCAGTCTAGTAGCAATGATTGTGAAGTTGACCCAGGCCCAGGCACTGTTTCATTCTGTTGTGCATAGGGTTGCTATAAGTCGATACCGACTCTATGACACCTAACAACAGCAACACCATCCAGTCACTCAGGGTGACCCCACATGTGTTAGCCTAAAACTGTGCTCCCTAAGGTTTTTAATGGCTGCTTTTTTTGGGAAGTAGATCACCATGCCTTTCTGGGTAAATTTAAACCTCCCACTTTGAGATTAGTAGCTAATATAATCTGCCCTACCCAGGAAATCCTGATCCAGGAATAGGCCTTCCTTGCTATGGTCTTGCTGTTTGCTCTTGGAGTTACAGACCTCTGAAGGAGATGAGCATCAGTCTCTTTCATCTATAAGGGGGCCCAAGCTCCAGCTCTCCCCTACCTACCAGAGATCCAAAGGGTGTGTTATCCCTAGGTCCTTAGCCAGTGGTCACCAAAAACATTGGACCCTGACTAAAGTTGATTCAGGAATGTTTTTCTGTTTCCTTTAGTTTTATCACCTCAACACAGGCCATGGTGGTGGTTGTTAGGTGCTATTGAGTTGGTTCTGACCCATAGTGACCCTATGTACAACAGATTGAAGCAATGTCCATGGGGGATGGATAATCTGCATACAAACCCATGCTCTACCCATAAAACCAGCTGCTGGGATTTGCTTCTGCACCAGAGTCACAAGCAATGATAACATTCCTTCCCAGGCAGAAGTGAAATCAGCCTTTTTGAGTTTACATCCATCTCTGTTGGCTGTTTATTCAGGTAGAATGACAATACCCTGTCCGGGACAGGACTGAGAGGCATTCTCCAGCTCTCAGTTCCCAGTGGACGTCCCAGGACTGCTCTCACTATCTCCTAGTTAGATGGTGGAGCCATGCTTGGCCTTCCCAGTTTCCCGCTGCCGGATGTGCTTTCCCTGGTCCACTCTACCAATCCTAATACTGCTCTCATTGTTCAAAGTCCACCTCAAATTCTACCAATCCTAATATTGCTCTCATGTTCAAAGTCCACCTCAAATTTTCCTTCCTTCAAAAGCTTCTCCCCAACAGTCTATGTCCCCTGTGAACCTTACCCCTTCTGTAGTACTTATATTTGTAGAATTCATTTTAAAGCCTCGCTTTCCCAGTTGACTGTGGAGTGTAAGGAAGGCAGTGGAGCATGGTTGATGAGAGGCCATGGACTTGAGGGCAGACAGCTACAGCCACATCTTGTTTTATTGCACTTCACCTTACTGTGCTTTGCAGATACTGTGGGAATTTTGTTTTGTTTTATTTTACAAACCAAACCTACCAGCTGCTAGCTAACCCTAGATGGGGTCACCATGAGTCAGAATCGACTGGATGACACTTAACAACAAGAAGGTTTGTGAACAAGCTTATCAGCCCCATTTCTTCCAACAGTATGTGCTCACTTCGTCTCTGCGTCACATTTTGGTGATTCTCACAATATTTCAAACTTTGTCACCATGCTATGCAGACTTCATAGGCTACTTCACTTTTCCATGCACTGGGAAACCCAAAATATTTCTGTATCTCACTTTATTGCGATATTTGCTTTATTGTTGTGGTCTAGAACCAAATCATAGCAGGATATCATGCTTAGTATAATGGAGGGTCAATGAGAAACAGGAAGACCCCCCAACAAGATGGATTAACACAGTGGCAGCAATTATGATCTTACACATAATAACAGTTATGAGGATAGAGGAGAACTAGGGAGTATTTCCTTCTATGACTTGATAGTACCTAACAACAACAGGGAATCCTGGTGTGGTGCTGTAGGATAAGTACTAAACCATTAACCACAAGGTCGGCGGTTCAAACCCATCAGCTAGCTGCTGCTTGGAAACCTTATACAGGGTCACTATGAGTCAGAACCAATTGAACAGCACTTAACAGTAACAGAACCAACCGTGCAATATCTCTGAGGTATGCCTGGACTAAGGGCAAGGAGTAAAGAGGAGCTAGGTCCTTATTGCCCTGGTTTCTGTTTTTGAGACAGAAGCTTCAAATCAGACCAACCTGGCAATTCCCACACCTAACAGTTCATGTAATCAGAGCAAACATCACATGCCTGAGCCTCAGTTGTTTCACCTGGAAAATGGTAATAATAATAATAGCCTTATAGAGTGGTTGCAAAGATCAAATGAAAGAAATACTATGCTCTTAGATAAGAAGTTGTTGTTGTTGTTAAGTGCCATTGAGTCGGTTGCGACCCATAGGGACCCTGAACAGGGTTTCTGAGGCTGTAAATCTTTACAGGAGCAGAAAGCCTCATCTTTCTCCCGTGGAGCAGCTGGTAGTTTCGAACTGCTGACCTTGTGGTTCACAGCCAGATTCATAACCACTACGCTACCAGAGCTCCTTTAGATAAGAAGACTCAATATTAAAAAGAAGTCAAACTCACACCTCCCTCCAAGACTGAAACCTAAAGGGAACACATGAATAGGCACGTAAGCTTGCTGGCGACCTCCTTGGTCTAGTGGTGAATGGAAAAGGGGGAAAGGCAGCATTGAAGAAATAGGCTGAGTTCAACCACGTTCCACAGATTCCTGTTGACCTGGTGATGACAGCAAGAAGAGGAAGGGCTGGTTGGTCTGAAGTGTGGTAAGACCTGGGGACTCCTGAGTCCATGGACAAGGACCTAGCCACTGAGGGCTAGAGCTGAGAGTGAAGCATCCAGCTGATATGAAGTGAGGGGAGATGCACCAAAACTTAAAAACAGTACCCATTTGACCTAGCTTCCATGACTTGATGATCAGAACTCATACAAAAAAACAATTTTTGACAAAGGAAACAAGTATAAATTGTAACAATTTGATGAACTTGACCTATACTTATGGTTGTGTTGTTGTTGTTAAGTGCCATCGAGTCGGTTCCGACCCATAGCGACCCTGTACAGGGTTTCCGAGGGTGTAAATCTTTACGGGAGTAGAAAGCCTCATCTTTCTCCCGCGGAGCGGCTGGTAGTTTCGAACCGCTGACCTTAAGGCTCGCAGCCCGATTCGTAACCACTACGCTACCAGAGCTCCTTATACTTATGGTTGTAGTAGCTCAAAATACCAACTGAGAGGGAAGGAGTCTTCCCATCAAGTATCAGTCCTATCCCCTCTGCATACAGGGTAGATAGGGATAGGCAACTTAGACATTGGCTACCTAAAATGAGTGGGTGATAAAGGCTCAAAGTGACTGGCTTACAAGTTTTCAAGAGGGAGTTTAGTTTAAGAGTGTGCAGGGCAAGGTAGAGTCCCCACTGAAAAGTTTTCATCTTGTCTAGATGGGTCTGGTTAAAAGAGATGGGGATAAGATTCTTATGATTCAATAGTAATTGTTATCACAACTAATTGAGACTGTCAACAACTATAAAGGTAGAAGTTTTGTAACAAAAATGGGGAAGTAGTTAATCTTACAGTCCAGAAACAGAGGGCCCTAGGACCATCAAGGGAGAAGAGCTTGAGCAGAGACACCAGAGATGGAGGCAGAGATGGGGACAAGGAGAGAGAGAAGCTAAGGACTCTAGATTCATAGAAAAAGAAAGACTAAGTGCTAGCAGCCAGGAGGCAGGCTTGCAGAATGCAGAATGTGGACTTTGGTTGTTTGAATTATTATATATTCCTGAGTGTTTTTGTGTACATCCTCCGTCCCACCAAGAAAAAACAGAGGGAATAGAAGCAAATACTATTGAATGATGATGCACGGAGGAGATTGTAATCATTGCAATGAAATGATGGTATAAAACTGATGTTCTCCCATGTAAACTGTCACTTAATTCACAATAAAAACTTTAAAAAATAATTCATGCTAATTTATTAATTTAATCTGATCCAAATACAAATAGAATAGTTTTTTTGTTTTTTGGAAGGGTCATGAGAAGACTAGATATATTGAAAAATTTATTTAGAAAAATAAACAAGTAGGACAGTTATACCTATACAAAGCTACAGTGAAAATAGTGTGAAAGATCAGTGGAAGAGATCAGAAAGTCCAGATATAAATTCAAATACACATGGAAATTTGGCAGGTAGTAAAGAGGCACTCCAAATATGTGGGGTTGTGGGGGGAAGGGAAGTAACTGTTCTATAAATGGGGCAGGGCAACTGGGGAGTCATTTGCTAAAAAAAGCCAAACCCTGAATAAATGACTGTTTCTAGGCAATAATCACCAATGACTACCAACATTACCAAAAAAAAAAAGAAGACGACAGCAGGACATTGCCTCCTGATGAAATTATAAGTACTTTTTAAGTCTTGAAAAGCAACCTAAAAGTCACCCCTAAATTGGCAATTACCAATTTTCAGAAAGTACAGGTATCAGAGAAACATATTAAAGGTTGCCTTATGAATGTAATCAACACATTCAGTAGGAAACTATACAGGACAAAAGAGCCAGTTTCTTCAATCAATATTGCTGTTCTTAGGTGCCATGGTGTTGATTTTTGACTCATAGTAACATTGAAGAAAACCATGGAAGGAAATCAATAAAAGGAGGGATATCAACCAGTTGTAATATATGGAGGCATAAAAATGACTTGACAAGGCATCTGACCTCCTCTGACTTAAGGAAGGGGAAGGAAAATCATTATCTTATCGGCATTGGCATCAACAGCCCAAGGCTGATTCCCTTGAGATGGCGAGGAGGCACAGCTCCGCTTCCACCCTGCCTTCCAGCCCTTTTCACTACCATCCCTGCCACAACATGCTACTTCTCTGCTGAACTCAGTAACTCCCTGCAATAGCCACACAGAACTCACGGAGGATACTCAAAGATTATGGGATCTATTAGGGAAGAAATAGGTTACAATTCAGGGTCATAAACAGCTCAGCCATGCCAGCAGGCATACCTCTTTCTGGCCCTTCAGCCCCTCAGTCTCTGCCCTGCTCCAGCAAGTGTTAGAAAGTTTTTTTAACGTCACTGGAGGCACTCCACTCCACCAGCAAGGTGAGCTTCCTCACTCTGTGTCAGGCCAACCAGGCCATCTCCTACAGGTCTCCTGGGTCTGCTGTCACCATTTCTCTGCCAATTTCTGCTGCTGCTGCTGTCTCTCCATCCTCTCAGTCTAAGAGGTTCTCAGTGCAGGGATCCTGGGTCCAAGGACATGCTCTCTACTCCTGACTCTCTTTTCTTGGTGGTCATAAGGTCCTCCCTTTCTGCCTCTAGGAAGGCATAATGGCAAAATTGACCAATCTCCTCATTAGCGTTCCATACACACGTTTTTTACATGGTCCCACCCCAACAAGGTGTCATGCACTCATTTGCATAATTAGCAAACTAACCACCCCTCTTGGAGGGCCACAAGCACCTTATTTGCATAGCCCCATCCAGTCATTTGTAGTCCTGGTGTGGTGTTGTCTGATAAGCACTCACTGGACCACAAGGTCAGTTTGAAATACAAGGTCTGCAGTTCAAATCCACCAGCCACTCCTCTGAAACCCTATACAGGGTTGCTATGAGTCAGAACCAACTCAATGACACTAAATAACAACCCAGTCATTTGATGGAAGTTACAAAGGTTATAGCGACAAGAACCATATTAAGTAATTCACTTCATGCCGGTAGTTATTTGAATCTTTACTCAAACAAATTGTTAAAAAGACTATATGGGAACAGTAAAAATTTGAACACTGACTTTGATATTAAGTAATGTTTTTTATTTTGGTGTTGAACTATAGGATAAGCATTGGACTACTAACCACAAGTTCAGTAGTTCAAGCCCACCAGCCACTCCTTGGGAATCCTATACAGAGTCACTGTGAATTGGAACTGACGTGACAGCACTTAACAACAACAACAACGGTGATGTGGCACAAACATTTTGCACTCATCTACTAAGTACCCTAATTTGGTGCTATAAGATAAGCACTGGACTGCTAATCACAAACCTACCAGCTGCTCCTGAGAAGCCCTATAAAGAGTTGCTATGAGTCGGAATCAACTCATGACACTTAACAACAGTGGAACCTTCCCAGTGGAACCTTGGAAGAAAGACCTGGGGATCTGCTTCTGTTCCGATGACAGCCAAGAAGACTCTGGAAAGCAGTTTCTACACATATAATACACGAGGACACCATGACTTGGAATCAGCTCAACAGCCACGTTTGTTGTTTTTTTTCCTCTTTGTTTAAAAGGGTGATATAGTTAGGATTTTATTTAGGAGCTCTGGTAGCGTAGTGGTTACGATTTGGGCTGCGAACCTTAAGGTCAGCGGTTCGAAACTACCAGCTGCTCCGCGGAAGAAAGATCAGGCTTTCTACTCCCGTAAAGATTTACACCCTCAGAAATCCTGTACAGGGTCACTATGGGTCGGAACTGACTCGACGGCACTTAACAACAACAACATATACCGAAATAAACTGTCTTGGATCTGCTTCAAAATAATCCTGGAGTTGAGTGAGAGTCAAAGGTATGGGTGGTTGGGGTGTAGATACAAGAAGGTTGGTAAGTGTTGAAGCTGAGAGATGACAGCTACTTGGAATTCATTATAGTGTTGTGGGGTTTAGATTCCTGGATGGTGCTATAAGATAAGTACTGGACTGCTAACTGCAAGGTTGGCAGTTCAAACTTTGAGAGAAAAATTAGGCTTTCTGTTCCCATAAAGTTTTTCAACCTCGAAATCACTATTGTCAGTGCCATCAAGTCAATTCCAACTCCCAGTAACCCTGTATAGGGTTTTCAAGGACCGACTGGTGGGTTTGAACTGCCAACCTTGTGGTTAGCTGTAGTTCGGTGCTTATCCTACAGTGCCACAACCAGACTCCCAGAATCCCTATAAAGGGTCAGGCTAAGTCGAAATTGACTCCATGGCAGTGAGGGGTTTTTGAGCTGTACAGTGAATAAGGAAGCCCATACAGGAATTGATGCATTTGAGTTATGGTGTTGGAGGAGAATATTGAAAGTGTTATGGGCTGCCAAAAGAACCAATAGATCCATGTTGGAAGAAGTGCAGCCAACATGCTCCTTGGAGGCCAAGATGGCCAAACTTCGTCTCTCATATTTCGGACATACTGTCAGGAGGGACCAGTCACTGGAGAAGGATATCATGTTTGGTAAGGTGGAGGGTCAGAAAAAAAGAGAAAGACCCACAAATGAGATGGATTGGCCAAGTGGCAGCATCAATGGACTCAAGCGTGGCAACAGTAGTGAAGTTGGCCCAGGATCGGGCAGTGATTCGTTCTGCTGTGCATAAGGTCGCTACGGGTCGGCACTGACTCAATGGCACCTAACAACAACAACAAAACCAGAGAAGCAGTGACACCAAAGATGGAAGCAGAGATGAGGACATGGAGAGAGGGAGCAGCTGAGGAATGAAGACTCTGGTCTCATGGAAAGAGAGGGACTAGGTACTGGCGGCCAGGAGGCAAGCTTACAGAATGTGCTCTTGGTTGTTTAAATTATTATACATTCCTGAGTGTTTCTGTGTACACCCCCCCCCTCAAAAGGGGAGAATGGAAGCAAATACTATAATACTGTTGAATGATGATGCACGGAGGAAATTGTATAATCATTGCAATGAAATGATGTGTAATGCCGATGTTCTCCCATTTAAATTATCACTCAATTCACAATAAAAACTTAAAAAAAAATAAAAATTTAAGTCAGATTGCTTCCTCATACTTAGACAAAAAAACAACAACAAAAACCAAGTCAATAGGAGGTCTTGGGTAGAGTGGGGGAATAATGTGGAAAAAACCCCAAAATCATTTTTAAATGACCACGTCTGAGAGAGACTGGTGGAACCCCAGAGACTAGGGGCCATAGTCAACTTTTAATTCTTTAAACCAACCCTGTGACTCAACTTCTAGCCAAACAACAGACAGACCTAAAAGATGAACACCAATAACATCGGGGAGGTATGCACTCCTTAGAACAATCAACAACATGAGATGAAAAGGGCAGCTTTTCTGGCATACAAGCATTCAAGAGGGAGCCTAGATCCTGAGTGTGTGGAGGAAGGTAGAATCTCCACTGAGCAGTATCCAATCTGTCTGGGCAGGGCTGATGAAAGGAGATGGGGATAGGTGTCTTGTACAATAGTGAATAATTGTTATCAGGACTGACTGTGAGGGTTGGAAATGTAAAGGTAGATGTTTTGTAGCAAAAGGAGGGGAGTGATTAACTTTGCAGTCCAGGAGTGGAGGTCCCTGGGACCATCAAGGGAGAAGAGCAGAGTGCGGAACCCTGCCCAGAGAAACAGTGATGCCAGAGATGGAGGCATAGATGATGATGTGGAGAGATGCAGCAGCCGGGGACTCTAGACTCAGAGAGGGAGAGGGGCTGTGTGCTGATGACCAGGGGGCAGGAATGTGGGTGTACCCTTTGGGTGTTTGATGATGCATGGAGGGGATTGTAACCATGACAATGAAACAAAATACAATAGGATGAATGTACAGCTAATAATGTTCTCCCATGTAAACTGTCACATAATTCACAATAAAACATTTAAAGAAAAAAAAGGGGAGCTTTGTCCAGGGATAAAGCTCAGAAGGCAGGAAAGGATAGAAGAGAAGGATGAATGGAGACTGGAAATACAGGGAGGAAGTGGGAAAAGAGTGCTGTTACCTTGTCAGGATTGTAATCAATGTCACAAAACAAAATGTATATGAATTATTGAATGGAAAACGAATTTGCTAGCTCTGTAAACTTTCACCCAAATCACAATAAGATGTAAAAAACAAAAGAAGTCAACAGAAAAATAGAAGAAAAGTTTGCAATTTAAATCAGTCAGATGCCAATGGGAAATGCGCAGAGTATATGGACAAAGGAAGCCCAAATGGCTCGAATGTGAGAAGCTACAGAGAGAGCTTCACTCTTAATAAAAGAAATGTGAATCACAGCGAGAGAGAGAGATCATTTTCCACCGATCAGATTGGTAAAAGAGTGAAGGAACAGGCATTCTCATATGCAGCTAGTGCAACAGGAAGTCAGTACAATCGCTATGATAAGCAACTTGATGATATCATCAAAGTTACAAAAACACACCTAGCAATTCCTCTTCTGAAGAATGCATCCTTTTTGTACATATTCAAAGTTACTCATAGACAAGGTTATTTGTCGCAGCCTTGTAAGAGCACAAGATGGAGGATGACTTGAATACTGATAATCCAAATTCAAGATTTAATGAGTCGAACTGAGGACACTTCCATAGACGGTATCTTTCTTTGGTTTTCATTACATCACTTGGTTGGTTGTTTGGTTATGTGCCATGGAGTCAGTTTGGACTCACAGTGACCCTGTACAGGGTTTCCCGTGGAGCCGCTGGTAGTTTCAAACTGCTGACCTTAAGGTTCACAGCTGGATTCGTAACCACTATGTGGGTACAACAGGCTTTTGTAGGTCCAAATAAACCTTCAAGGAATATTAGCTAAATGAATGGTATAATTTCTTAACTTCTGGCAGAACTGAACTGGCAGACAGGGGCTTAGGAAGGATAAGTAGTTCATATAATATGTACAAAAACCAAGCTAATAGAAACATATGCTATGTATCCTTATGTGCAAAATACAGTGCTAAGACTGTGAAATAGATTGAAATGGAAGAATTGGACCTTTCCTTCTAAGTGTTTGCAATCTAGTTAAGCACTCAGGCAAACATCAAAAATATCAAGGCTTTTACTTGTCTTTCCAGTGGTTTCCACAGAACCCATTTGTTATTGATTGAATGATACTGACTAGCGTAGGGTACATCATAATTCCCTCAAAGCAGTGTCATAAAAGGAGAGAATACTCAATGGAAACAATTTAACACGGGAAGATGCCTTGTGAACCTACATCTACAAGCCAAGGCATGCCAAGAGACATTTGGGGTGACCAGAAGCTGGAAGAGATCAAAGAGACTCTTTCTCTAGAGGGTACAGAGAGAGTATGACCCTGCCAACGCCCTGAATTCAGACTCCTGGTCTCCAGAACTGTGAAAAAATACGTTTCTGTTACAGCCACCCAATTTGTTATGGCACCATTGTTGTAGTGGATAAACTGAGACAAGATCAGAGAAGCAATTTCTCAAAGGACATACAAAAATGGCAAAAGTAGGGTGATAATCAAAACCGAAGTTACCCATTCGTCCCCCAATCTTAGTGCCCTAGGAGACTTATTCCCAGGGACTCCACTCTCCACAAAGGTCCCATGAATTAAATGAGCCTTCTCCCACTTGTGTTATGCTATAGGTACTTGTGTAATGGAGTCCTGGTGTGGTGCTGTGGGTTAATGCATTAGACAGCAAAGAGACTTGAACTGCAAAGTCAGCGCTTCAATCTCACCAGCTGCTCCTCGGAAACTGTATACAAGGTTGCTATGGGTTGAAACCGACTTGGTGGCATGGAACAACAACAACAATAGGTACTGTGTACACTAATCTAGAAAAGGGTTCACTGGCCTAATGTAGGATATTAGATTCCCTACGCATTTTGGTTTTAAAAAGCTGTGAGAAGGAAGGAAACCTGTCAACACTGGCTAAGTAGGTCTGCCTTACCTCTTCAGAAACAATTCTAAGCATCCTAATGAACTACTCTTTGGAAAATGAAACCAAAATCCAACCCAGTTGCCATCAGAATTAATTTTGACTCGTGCTAAATCTTTGTGTTTTAGAGTAGAAGTGTGTTCCATAGGATTTCCAATGACTGTGACCTTTCAGAAGTAGGCTTCCAAGTACGTCTGGGTGGATTCAAACCGTCAACTTGTCAGTTAGTAGCTGAGCACTTAACTGTTTGCTCCACCCAGGGATTCCTTCTTTGGCAAATGCTGTGCAAGATGGTTGGCTTTGTCAGTGGTTAGGTGTTTGTCCAGGGATAAAGCTCAGAAGGCAGGAAAGGATAGAAAAGAAGGAGGAATGGAGACTGGAAACACAGGGAGGAAGTGGGAAAAGAGTGCTGTTACCGTGGTGACACGATTGTAATCAGTGTCACAAAACCAAATGTGTATGAATTATTGAATGGAAAACTGATTGACCAGTTCTGTAAACTTTCACCCAAATCACAAAAAAATGTAAAAAACAAAAAGTCAGCAGAAAAACAGAAGGGGCCATTTATTGATTATGAGTGTCCTTAATAGCACTCCCAAAGGGCTTATTATTTGATTATGCTATCAAGCCTATGTTCCATTACTTAAAATCACACTTTTTCCCTCTCCAAAACTGAAACTCAAAGGGAACACACAAGCAGGCATGTAAGCTTGTTGGCGACTATGTTGGTCTACTGGTGAATGGAAAAGGGGAAAGACAGCAATGAAGATATGGGCTGAGTCCAACCATGTTTCATAAACGCCTGTCAACCTGGAGATGTGAGAGAAGAGGAAGGTCTGATTGGTCAAAGTTTGGTGACACCCGGGAACTCCTAAGCCCATGCACAAGGACATAGCCACGGAGGGCTAGAGCTGAGAGTGAAGCATCTAGCTGATATGAAGTGAGGGGAGACGCACAAGAACACCCAAAGTTGCAGATAGTACCCATTTGACCTAGCTTTGATGACTTGATGATCAGAACTCAACTAAAGGAAGATAAAGCAATTTGATAAAGGAAACAAGCATAAATTGCAACAATTTGATGAACTTGACTATACTTATGGATGTTTGTTGTTGTTGTTAAGTGTCATTGAGTCGGTTCTGACCCATAGCGACCCTGTATAGGGTTCCCTAGGAGTGACTGATGAGCTTGAACTGCCAACCTTGCAGTTCAAACAGCTTTGCAGTCTGGCGCATTAACCCACAATGCCACACCAGGTAGTAGCTCAAAATACCAACTGAGAGTGAAGGAATCTTCAGATCAAGGATCAATCCTATCCCCTCAGTACATAGGGTTGATAAAGACAGGCAACTTAGACACTGGCTACCTAAAATGGGGGAGCTATAAAGGCATGAAATGGTTGGCTTACAAGTTTTCAAGAGGGAGTGTAGTTTCAGAGTATGCGGGGAAGGTAGAATCCCCACTCGATAGTTTTCATCTAGTCTAGATGGGTCTGGTGAAGGGAGATGGGGATAAGATTCTTATGATTCAATAGTGAGTAATTGTTATTATGACTAATTGTGATTGTCATAACTGTAAAGGTAGAAGTTTTATAACATAAAGCGGGGAGTAGTTAGTTCAAAATTCTAGGAATAGAGAACTCTAGGACCATCAAGGAAGAAGAGTATGAGCGGAATGTGGGATCCTATCTAGAGAAGTAGCAACAGCAGAGATGGAGGCAGAGATGATGACATGGAGAGATAGAGCAGCTGAGGACTTATGGAAGGAGAAAGGCTGTGTGCTAGCTGCCAGGAGGCAGGCTTGTAGAATGTGCCCTTTGACTGTTTAAATGACTATATATTCCTGAGTGTTTTTGTGTATATCCAACACCTCCTCTCAAAAAAAAGATACAGAGGGAATTTAGGAAAAAAAGATCATGTTGTTGTTGTTAGTTGCCATCAAGTTGGCATGACAACCAAATATACAATGAAATGTTGCCAAGTTCAGTTCTGTCCTCACCTTCATTTGTATGTTTGAGTTCCTTGTTGCAGCCATTATGCATGAGGAGTTTCCCTTTTTTAGTTGACCCTCAGCTTTGCCAAAGGAGTTCTGGTGGTGGTGCTGTAGGCTAAGCACTGGACTACAAACTACAAGGTTGGCAGTTCAAACCCGTCAGCCGCTCCACAGGAGAAAGATGAGGCTTTCTGCTCTTGAAAAGAAATGTAGTCTCGGAAACCCTATTAAGCAGGGTCGCTATCAGTCTAAATTGACTCTATGACTGTGGTTTTGGATGGGTTTTCAGCATTACTGAACATGATGTACTTTTCTAATGACTGACCTTTCCTAATAATGTACCCAATGAAAGCATGATGAAATCTCTCCTCCATCTTTGCTCTTAAGAAACATTCTGGCTGTACTTTCTCCAAGATTGATTTGTTTGTTCTGACATTTCACAATATATTCAAGATTCTTTGCCAACACCACGATTTAAATGTGTTGATTCTCCTTCAAGAATTCTAGTTGTTCAACTTTCACAGGCAACTTAAGGTGAGTGAAAAGACCACAGTTTGTGTCAGGTGCACTGGAGTTGTCAAAGTGGTATCTTTGCTTTTTAACACTTTTTTTTCTTCTTTTTAACACTTTAAAAAGATCATTTGTAGTAAATTTTCCCAATGCAGTACATACATTGATTCCTTGACTGCTGTTTCCATGGGTAT
The DNA here is from genome assembly GCF_000296735.1 of Chrysochloris asiatica. Lineage (NCBI taxonomy): Eukaryota > Metazoa > Chordata > Mammalia > Afrosoricida > Chrysochloridae > Chrysochloris > Chrysochloris asiatica. The sequence goes on from NW_006408555.1 coordinate 16,220,655, forward strand.
TGATTGTTGATCCAAGAAGAATGAAATCACTGACAATTTTGATTTCTTTGCTCTTTATCAAGATGTTCATTGGTTTCATTGTGAGAATTTTTATTTTATATTAGGTGTAATCCATACTGAAGGCTGTAGTTTTCTACCTTCATTACTAGTAAGTGCTGTCACTTTTGGCAACCAAAACATCATCTGCATATCCCAGGCTGTTAATGAGTCTTCCTCCAATCTAGCTTCTTGGATTATTTGATCTGTATGCTGAGGAATGTTTAAGGTTACCATTTCCTTTACCCAGTTTTCATTACTGCATGCAGGTGCTATGTAATGTTGCTGGTGCCCCCAAATAGGGCCCCTTTACAGGAATGGAGGAGTCCTGATGTGGCACTGTGGGTTAATGCGCCAGACTGCAAAGCTGTTTGAACTGCAAGGTTGGCGGTTCAAGCTCACCATCTGCTCCTTGGAAACCCTACACAGGGTCATTATGGGTCAGAACCGACTCAATGGCACTTAACAACAACAACAACAGGAATGGAATACCTATGTCCTAGTTGTTTATAGTGTTAGTGGATAATGGCTCACAGCATCAGCTTCTTTCAGAGAAGGGTCCTCTGGCTATAGAAGCTGTCTTGTTCAGAGATGGTTGGCAAATTATACTTCCCCTTCCCCACCTCCTGGAGTCCTGGTATGGCGCTGTAGGATAAGCATTGGACTGCTAACCACAAGGTTCAGCAGCTCCTTGGAAATCCTATACAAAGTCACTATGAGTCAGAATCCACCTTGGAAATCCTATACAAAGTCACTATGAGTCAGAATCCACCAGAGCACTTACCAACTTCCCCACTTTCCAGATAAAGTTTGTGGTGCAATTTTTGCTCCAGCGCTCCCTCTGAGATCCGGTTGAGGCTAGACTTAGCAGAACCCACATCTTTAAAGAGATTCTTCCCCTGCTCTGTCTGGTTTCCCCACACACCTGGTGTGTATATATATATATATATATCACTTGCACAAGAATCAGCAACTCAAGTTTTGCATCTCGGAAACCCAGGGAACAACTTCCTGCTGCAGCCAATAGCAGTACATAGCTCTTGCAGGGTGTTACAGATTGCTGTTGGTTTTTTCTTTCACTTTTTATTGGAGCCCTGGTGTGGCACTATAGGATAAGCAGTAGACTGCTAACTGCAAGGTTGGGGGTTCACACAGAAACCCTATACAGAGTTGCTATGAGTTGGAATCAGCAAGACAGCACTTAACAACAACAATAACAATTGCAGTTTGGGTGAAAGTTTTACATAAACCATTAGCTCCCATTCAGCAATTTTTACACATTTTGTTTGCTGACACTGTTTGCAACCCCCTCAATGTAACAGCATTCTTTTTATTTCTTCACTGGGTTTCCTATTTTCATTTGTCTCCTTTTCTTACCCCTGCCTACCTTTGGAGTTTGGTGTTTGGGCAAACATTGCCCTATTTGTCAGTGTGCTGCAGATTTCTCTTCCTCCAAGAAGCTTTCCCAGAGCTGGACATGCATACATACTCTGGCAACAAGCTTATTTGCTAACTTTTTTTCTGGTATTCTTAGCTGTGATCTTTATGGAGGCTAATTGCCAGGTATTTCTTCCATGGTGTCACTCGGCGGGTTCAAATCATCAATCTTTAGGTTAATAGAAGAGTACACACTGTGCCATCAGGAACCAAGTTTAATAATGAGGTTGGATGTCTGCTGCATGCCAGGCAATATGCTAAACTGGCTATGACATTAGCTTCTGTAAACCTCACAACAACTTGATTAGTAAATACTATTATTATCTTAAAGGAGCTCTGGCAGCGTAGTGGTTACGAATCAGGCTGCTAACCCCAAGGTCAGCAGTTTAAAACTATCAGCTGTTCTGCAGGAGAAAGATGAGGCTTTCTGCTCCCGTAAAGATTTCCAGCCTCAGAAACCCTGTCCAGGGTCGCTATGAGTCAGAACCAGCTCCATAGCACAGAACCACCACCACCAGCCATTATTATCTAAGGAGCTTTGGCTGCTGTTGGTAAGTGCTGTCAGGTCAGTCCAACCTACAGCGACCCTGCATAGGGTTTCCGATGAGCAGCTGGTGAGCTTGAACCACCAGCCTTGTGGTTCAAACCGACTTTGCAGTTCACCACATTAACCCACAGTGCCACACCAGGTTCAGGAGCTGAGATGCTAACTGCAAGGTTAGCAGTTCAAATCTACAAGTCATTCCGCAGAAGAAAGATGAGGCTTTCTGCTCCAGTAGATTTATAGCCTCTGAAACTCTATACAGGGTCCCTGTTTAAGTCAGAACCAACTCCACGGGGCACCACCACCACCATTATGCATCTTACAGATGAAGACACTGCAGCTCACAGTGGTTGAGAGGTATTTTCACAAAGGAAGTGATGGGAGCTGGGAGAATGTGTCAGATCTCAAAGCCCTGGGACTGGACCCTAGACTGTACCCTATATTATAACATCAGAGTGGTTTTCCTGCCTCTGTCTCCCCTACATAGCAGCACTAGGTGCACAGCAGAGCTAGGTTGCTGTGCATCCGCTGCTGACAGACAGCGCTGAGAGCTTCATCTTATGAAAAATCTTCCTGGAGTATCTTTGCCTCTAAGGTTGGGAAGTGCAGGAGTGGCTTGGGAAACCCCCTCCCACACCTGCCCTACGAGGTGGGTTGAATTCCATCTTCAGGCACATTCTGTTTTCCCTGAGGCCTTGCCAAAGCTGCCACTACACCCCCACCCCACTGCAAAGCCCCCAGAACGTTGTACTCTGTTGTTGTTGTTAAATTCTGTCCAGTCGGTTCCGACTCACAGCGACACTGTATAGAGCTTCCAAGGACTGGCTGGTGAGCTTGAACTGCTAATTGTGTGGTTCAAATTGACCTTGCAGTTCAGCGACACACCAGGACTCCTGTCATATGAGATCGGAAACCACTTGATATATACCAAAGAAACCCAAACCACTGCCATTGAGTTGATTTCAACTCAGCGACTCTATATGACAGAGTAGAACTGCCCACTGGCCTTTCTAAAGCCGTAAACCTTTACAGAAGCTGACCGCCTCATCTTCCCTCAGGGCACCTGCACAACCAGGGCTCCTAGTGGATACTTTTTTTTTTTTTTTTTCTCTAACAAAATGTCTTGACTATCGTTCTGTATTGTAACTTAAAAAGTATTGCTACAAACTATAGAAACCTTTAACAAAAACATTAAGATGTGAAGCTACTCTTTCTCCAAATAGGTCTATACACTTCAGAAGGTAGTGTTTGAATCCTGCTGTGGCGCTGTGGGTTAATGCACCGGACTGGACTGCAAAGCCGTTTGAACTGCAAGGTTGGCAGTTCAAGCTCACCAGCTGCTCCTTGGAAACTCTATACAAGGTCACTATGGGTGGGAATCTACTTGACGGCACTTAACAACAACCACCACCTTTCCCCCAAAGAATTCTGTGCTCAGCCCTCAGACCTGTCTTGGCATCCTTGAGGAACTCAATTTGTGCTCCTTTTACATGTTATTTTGAGTTTGGGGGAACACAGAGGATCTGCAGGGGCAAGATAGAGCTATCGGGTGGATGGGGTAAGGTTTCCCAATGAAATTCTCACACGCAAGCCCCTGTGAGAATGAGCAGGTGAGTTGTCTCGATGGACAAAAATTCCTAGTTGCAACTTTCCTGGCCAATGCAATTTCTCACCAATGCAATTTCTAATTTTCTTAAAAATTTCTTCCTAATAAGCCCCGGTGTGGCGCTGTAGGTTAATGCGATTGACTACAAAGTTGGTTTGAACCATAAGGTCGGTGGTTTAAGCTCACCAGCCACTCCTTGGAAACTCCACACAGGGTTGCTTTAAGTTGGAATCAACTCCATAGCACTTAACAACAGCAACAATAATAAACTCCTGAAGGTGCTCTGGTAGCACAGTGGTTACAAATCGGGCTGCTAATCTTACAGTCAGCAGTTCAAAACTACCAGGCGTTCTGCGGTTGAAGGATGAGGTTTTCTTCTCGCATAAAGATTTACAGCCTCAGAAACCCTATACAGAATCGTTGTGAGTTGCATCCAACTCCACAGCACACCACCACAAATAAGCCTCCGTGATTGTCCTGTGTCCTTCTAGAAAATCTACACAGGTGATCCCTTGGGAATCCCTCAAAACAGCTGTCATGGCTCTGTTAGAGTAAGCATTGGACTAGGAACAGCAAAGTCAATGGTTTGAGCCCACCAGCTGCTCCAAGGGAGAAAGATGAAGCTTTGTTTTGACACAAGTTCTGCTTTGGAGATTGAAAAGGTGTGATTAATTATGGAATGTGGCTAAGGAGGGAGTTAAACTGCTCTAAAATAATTATATTTTACTTTGTTGTTGTTAAATGCCTCAAATAGATTCCAACTCATATCGGCCCTGAACTACAAGGACATCTGCCCTGAACTACAAGCTTGGACTACCCCGACCTTGCGGTTCACAGTTCAATGTTCACCCTACAGCGCCACACCAGGAGTCTTTAAGTTAATCTAAAAACCTCCTCAACGCCTCCAAGTCTTAACAACCCCCCTACCCCCTCCTGTTTCAATGGCCTGAGCTGCCCTCTCTGCCTTGAATTGAACTGACCCAACAGATCTCCCTTGGAAGCCAGGATTTTGGTTGAGCCTTGTTTTTTTTTTTTTTTAAAGGCACCCTAAGAAGACAAGTGCATACTGGGAAAACTTGTCTGCATCCATCGGCTGATGGCAAAGAAATGTTTTAAACACATTTGGTTTGCAATAAACCTGAGCATATATGAACTGGAACCCCTGCATTTTTTCTAACTGCTGCGTACTGTTCCATGGCGTGGCATGCATGGTTTATTTTTCCGGTACTCCAGAAATAGAGACTCTCAGGTAGGTTCTAATTTCCCACAGTTACAGTGCTGCTCTTCACAACTTTCCCAAACGCTGCGCAGCGGTTCCTCTTACCACTGAGTAGAAAAGTTTCTTCCGGAAGAACCCACGTGACGAAACTAGCCTGCCAACAGCCAATCCTAGATAGCAGCTCATCCTTGGATGTAGTTTTTTTTACTCCCCCCAGATGGATGCTTTTCCCCTTTAGAGAAGCTGTAACACCGAACTTTTCCCGGTGATTCAAAACAAAATACCCAAGTGCCCTGAAAACCATCCTGTGCCTCTCGGACGCCTTGATGTGTATGTGTTGTCTTTTGTGGGTTTTTTTTTTTTTTTGTGGGGGGGGGGGCGGCAGCGGAGCGACCCTTTCTCTTTACTCTCTTTCCTGATCTGGAGACTCACCGTCCTTTAAGAAACCGCTGTCCTAACCACAACGGCTTGCCTAGGACCCGAACTTTTGCGGAGCGCAAGTCAGGGCCGGCGCAAAGATGAAACTACATTTCCCAGCGTACTCCGCGAGGCAAGCGCGCCCGCGTCTAGCGTCTGCCCTCCTGAACGCCGTGCAGAGAGGCAGGTATGTGCGGCGGGGGCTTGATCCTTGTCATGGTTCCGCCCTTATGGTAGGACCGAGCCAGGCCGCTGGCCTCCCGGGGTCCAGACTGGGAAGAGTCTCTTAACGAGAACCCTTTCGGGGTTCCGGGTACACCTTGGTGCTTAGAGGGCGTCTGTCGTTGTGGTTCCTCGTTAGTCTGGATCTTTCAGAGCTCAGGGACCTAGCTGGTGTTGTAGGACCCGGGGAACTGTTCTGAAGCCTGTGTTTTTTCACAAGATTTCTGTACAAACGTCAGATATCACAGAGAGCAGAAACTCCAGCAGACATGTCTTGTTTCTACTGCATGAACCTTGGAATTGGACACACCTGGCTTGCCCCATATGTGGCCTTAGGCCGGGACTTTCATCTCTTTAAGCTACAGTGTACTTTTTTTACCATGGGGGGGTGACAAGAAACTCCAATGCAGGGCTGCTCTGGTGGGTTATAGGACACATTTTGCCTTTGGCTTGGAGTGGATTCCAACTGATAAGGACCCTATACCTCAGTATAGAGTTGCTCCTTAGGGTTTCTAAGGAGTCTTGGTGTGACCCTGTAAGATAAGCACTGGACTACTAACCTCAAGCTAACTACCATGTTGGCGGTTCAACCCATCCATCGCTCCTTCGAAACGCTATACTAATTGTGGCAGTAGATTACCAGGCTTTTTTCTGAGGAGCCAGTGGCTGGCTGGTGGATCCAAATCTTGTTCCTTTTGGTTAGCAACCAAGTGCTTATCTTACAGGGTCACACCAAGGTCACAGGCCAGACTAGTGCCTGAATGAAACACTCCATATGTGTTAAGTATTGTACTATTTTAAAATACATTCCGGACTGGTGTGGCAGGAGATATTCTTCAGCCTTGATTGATCCCCTCAAACAATCCTCCCGATTGTTTCTCTTTCTGGGACCTCTTATTGGTATTGTTAGGTGCCATCGAGTCCGTACCAACTCATAGCGACCCTGTGCACAACAGAACGAAACACTGCTCAATCCTGGGCCATCCTCACAGTTGTTGCCATGCTTGAGCCCATTGATGCTGCTACTTTACCAATCCATTTCCCTGGGGGTCTTCCTCTTTTTCTCTGAACCACCACCTTACCAAACATGATATCCTTCTCCAGTGACTGGTCCTTCCTGACAATATGTCTGAAGTATGAGACGAAGTTTGGCCATCTTGGCCTCCAAGGAGCATTCTGGCTGCACTTCTTCCAACACAGATCTATTGGTTCTTTTGGCAGCCCATGGCACTTTCAATATTCTCCTCCAACACCATAACTCAAAAGCATCAATTCTCCTACAGTCTTTCTTATTCGCTGTCCAGCTTTTGCATGCATATGAGGTTATTGAAAATACCATGGCTTGGGTTAGGCGCACCTTAGTCCTCAAGCTGACATCTTTGCTCTTCAACACTTTAAAAAGGTCTTGTGCAGCCGATTTGCCTAATGCAATATGTTGTTTGATTTCTTGACTGCTGGCTTCCATGAGTGTTGATGGTTGATCCAAGAAGAATTAAGTCCTTGACAACTTCATTCTTTTCTGGGATATCTTAGACACACATTATCTTGGAGCCTTCAACAAATTATGTGCTGTGTGTTACATATTTTACATTTTATGGACTGCTGTTAATAGCTCTGGGAAGTTGTTATCTGTGGCATTCATTTTCAGATAAGGAAACTTATGCTTAGAGAGGTTTAGTAACATCCAGGAAGCCTCAGACATAGGGATAGGTCCCTAAGGGTTCTCCTTCCCACTGAAGCCACAACCTGTCACCTACCCATGTCTTTCAGTCTTGATTCTAAAACTAAGACTAGATTTAGACCTGAGCCATCACCCTGTCTTTGGGGCATTTCTTCTGGGTCCACCTTCACTATGACCCCAGGTCTCAGTCATGGCTACAGCTTACTAGCAGATTGCACTTGAGCACCTTTGTTAACTTCCCTGCTCCTTGGTTTCTACCTCTGTAAAGGATAAATAACAATAGTTACCTCACAGAGGTGTTGTGAAGATGAAAAATCAGTGTCTCAAATGTGGCCCTGAGTGAGTGAGCTCAGTCCCAGTGGCTGTTGTTATTCGTGTCATGTCACCTTGCAAGAACACTTATTAAAGGAGACTTGGTGGCGTCGTTGGGTTAACCCTGGGGCTGCTAACTGCAAGGTAGGTGGTTCAAAGCCAACAGAAGAAGATAAGGTCATTTGTTCCAGTAACAATGTACAGTTTGGGGAACCCCATGGAGCAGCTAGCTATTCTATCCTGTAGGTTCGCTATGAGTTAAAATCAACTTAATGGCAGTAGGTGATACTTACTATGCACTTTACATATACGAGGGAGCCTCAAAAAGTTTATGGAAAAATTCCTCTATTTTTTTATCCCATTTTCCCACTATCTTTTTTGAAGTCCCTCCTATTTAAGGAGCCTTGATGGTACAGTGGTTAAAACAGTTGGCGGCTAACTGAATGGTTGACATTTGAACCCACCAGCCACTCTTTAGGAGAAAGATGTAGCAGTCTGCTGCCATAAAGCAGATTTGGAATTGCTATAAGGTTTTTATGGGCTGGAATCGAATTGATGGCAGCAGGCATGGTTGGTTTTTGGTTACAGATACTTGTTTGGACTCCTGGTGTGGCACCGTAGGATCGGCACTGAACTGCGAGCCACAAGGTCAGCAGTTCAAACCCAACAGGTACTCCTTGGAAATCTATACAGCAAGAGTGGGTAACATCCATTATGGGGGCCATATAAGGCCTGCAGAACCGAGGAAACCACAGTTCCAGCCATCACGTTGTTAAGGGCCATTGAGTCAGTTCTGACTCATAGCCACCCTGTGTAAGGTTTTCTGAGGAGCAGCTGGTGGGTTTGGACTGCTGACCTTTCAGTTCACAGTGCTGATCCTACAGTCCCACACCAGCTATCACAATTGGTTGTTAAGTGCCATCGAGTTGGTTCCCACTCATAGAGACCCTGGGCAAGGTCACTATGAGTCGGAACCAACTCCACGGTACTTAACAACAAAAACAATGTGACGGGTTTCCGAGGTTGCAAATCTTTTTGGGAGTAGAACGCCTCCTCTTTCTCACATCCATCACATTGGGATGAGTTAATTAAATGATGAACTATAGTAGGCTTAATTTATTTTAATGAAAAAAATTGTTTTATTGTAGAAAAATACGCAGTAAAGAGACTCATACTGTTATGATTTTAGGATGGTTCATATATTTTACAAACCAGAATAACTTACGTTGCTTTAAAATAGCATTGTGATGTAATGAAAAATGCAAATGGATGAATTTTTTTTTAAAAGTTCCACACATGCATGAGTAATTTCAGTTCCCATACTCCATGTATCATTCCCAAGGTAAGTTAAAAGGCAAAGATTTTAAAACTCAAGGCCTTAGAGACACACATACATTTTGCAAGGAATGATCTGCAAAGTTGATAAATCCTAGCAAAACCAATTGTTTTCTTTATTCTCATAGTCTCAATTCTTTGAATCAGCACCATTCCTAGATACCTTTCTCTGAGGTCATTATTCATATATTCAACAAATGTTGAACACCAATTCCTCAGCAACCCTGTACAGGGTCGCTATGATTTGGAATCAACTGGATGGCACTTAACAGCCACCACAACATTAAGGGCTAGTCCCCCTGGATACAGTGATACAGATGACACAGTCCTTGCCCTCAGGAGGATTATGTTAGTTGGAGTTGCAGACATGTACACAGGTCATTACAACAAAATATGGTAAGGTTCTAAGGGTGTAGAAACCTTTATTTAAAAAAAAAAATTCTAAGAGTTGGCATCATTATGAGAAAGAAGATTACATTTTAGGATGGAAATAATTTATTTTGCATATGCTGTCCTTTTCAAGTCTGAATGCCTTTGAATGTTACTTCTAAAAAAAATAAATATTCAAATGTTAAGTGTTCAACTGGCTAAATACGAGAATTGTTACTGAGGAGCTATAGCTTCTGCTTACTGCTCTGAGAAAAGGGGAAGAATACTTCCAATTACAATGCTTAACTGTCATCTTTCCTTTGACACTAAAAGCTGAGCAACCCCACTAGAAGTCACCTAGGAAGTAGTGGAATTCATTACTCACATGACTCCCTCAGTCTGGCCAGTCCATGCTACAGAACCAGTTCGTTTCTCTAAAAATGTTGCCGCCAAATGAAATATCTTCACAGGTTAATTCAATATAAGATGTTCCCACCAAACGAAATACCTTCACAGGTTAATTCAATATTCAGAATTTTCTAAAGATGTTCCCTCCAAATGAAATACCTTCACAGGTT
>NW_006408555.1:16230752-16336042 GCF_000296735.1 Chrysochloris asiatica
TTAATTCAATATTCAGGATTTTTAAAAGATGTTCCCTCCAAATGAAATACCTTCACAGGTTAATTCGATATTCAGAATATATTTATGCTGTTGTTTCTGTCAGGATAACAGTAACAGGTGTAAATAGATCTCGTTCAGTAGTATGAAACAAACTAAAGAAGAAGGTAGACACTGACATAGCCAAATATTTGATGCTTAAAATCACATGTATTCAGTTCCTTTCCACATGGGATATAACAACATACCTACATGCTTCCTGTTTCTGTTCCAAATCAGCAGTTTGGGGCAACACTTGAGGAGCTATCCATACTCCTTGGTGAGCCATCTTGCATCTTATGTAGGGATGAGATACATTCTTGCTGACCTATAGACTAGCCCCTCGGGGAGGGCCGGGAGAAGAATGCAATATCTGTTTCTTTCTTCAGCAGCAAGTTCAAGCTAGGTCCATACTATCTTGTACCAACAGAAAGCTATTCGGATCTGTCAGTGTAAGGAGAGGAAGATGAGGAGAGACTCAGTGTCCTATGATGGAGTTTAGACGCTTCTGGTTGGAATAACACAACGTACACATTCTGATAAATGATGGAAGAAAACATTAAAAATTAGCCTGCTTGCTCTTTGAGGCTGAGGAGATGGAAATATATGCCACAGGTTGTCTGCCTTAGGATGATGCCATAGCCAGCAGAAAGCTGCCACAAAACTCCCTAGTCACAAGGACATTCCTCTTCACAAATGATACTACCACCTCAGCTTTGTTCTTGACAACATTAGGTATTTGGTTACGCTTAAGAATTTTCAACCATCCTTTGGCTTTCTTCATACCCTTCTCCAATGGCTGCCAGTCAACCTTGATGTAGCCAGTATAGTTAGCAAGCTGAAGGAGGAAAAACCCACCACGCAGCTCTTGCTGCTAACTTCCCAGCCTTCTGAAGTAGCCTGTGCACCATACAGTGACACTTCCAATGAGCAGCTGGGTGGCCACACTGTATTTTTCAGCAGAGGGCCCAGATTCTTGGTCAAACAGCTTGTGCCACCATGGCTACTTAGCAAATTCTGTGAGGTCCAGCAACTCAAAATTTCCTTAACTAGACGCAGCCATGTCAGTGAGCTCGTCTCTTGAGGACACCTGCAGGGTCTCACGTGGTGACACATGGACAGGTGCGTTGCCAGCAGTTGGCCTCTAGTACCTGTGGCATATATTTCCATCCCCTCAGCCTCAGACAAAGAGCAAGCAGGCTAATTTTTAAGTTGATAATTTTGTATGGCCCACGAATGATGTTATGAATTTTAGCAGGAAAAAGGTTCCCCACCCCTGCTATACAATGTCTCTGAGTCAGTACCAACTCAATAGCACTTAACAAATATTTACTCCTTTTGCTCTTTCTTCAATTTGATTAAGTAAGCTTGTTACAGGGAGTGCAGCCGCATCTCTGCCCTTCAAGCGAGGGGTCTTGCCTTCTACTGATTAAGAATCGTCAGGTTGAGATGCAGGGGACTTGACGCAACACTTAATATCCACACACTCACTACCCCATCTCCCTAACAAAGGCTTTGTCGTTGTCTTCAGTCAGTTCTGACTCAGCCATTCCAAGGAGTGGCTGGGGGGTTTGAACCGGTGACCTGGTAGTTAGCAGTTCAGTGCTTATTGTACATCGCCACACTAGGCTGAGCTTGAAAAGGCTTAGGGTGGGGAAAGTTTGTCCTGTCATGGTTATTCATAGGCAGGGATTTCCTGGAAATGGCCCATTTAGCTGGTACCTTGTTGGGTTCATCTGGTGATATTTTGTGTGTGTGCTGAAAGCTAGTTCAGGGGGAGGCTAATAGGTAGCTGATGGCTAACAACCCTCACTAGGCACTGAACAGGGAGGGAGGACTCAAACCCCACTGAGTTCCAGATGCACAAGGAGATGGTTTATTTGTTTTTTTATCTTATTTATATCCTGTCTGCCCAACAAGGAGATAAATTTTTTGTCTTGTCCACATTCTGCCCCTGTTCTTTGTATTTGGAGGGTTTTTTGTTTTGTTTTGTTTTGTTTTGTTTTTTAAAGGTTCTATTGATCTTTCCTGTTGCCGCCAGTAATTTTCCACATGTCCCCTTCCCCTAACTTTGGCCATGTTATCAGAAGGGGCCAGTCCCTAGAAAATGACATCACACTAGGTAAACTGGAGGGTCAATGAAGAAGAGGATGACCCCCAAGGAGACCGGTTGATGGTGGTAGCAGCGGTGGGCTCAGGCGTACTAATTGTGAGGATGACGCCAGGCAGTGTTTCCTTCTGTATGCAGGTCACCATGACTGGAAGGCACTGCGGCTTAATGCGGTGGCCAGCAAGGTCGCTTTGAACTCCAGGGTTGGTGGTTCAAGCTCACCAGCTGCTCCTTGAAAACCCTATACAGGATCACTATGAGTTGGATGTGGCATGTATCAACAAAGACAACTTGGGGTAAACTTCACAGTAAACAGTTTGTAAAATGGGCAGCTTCTTGGGATTAATGCTTTCATCCTCCAAGAGGCCCACTAGGCTGTCTCAGGGACTTGGAGAGGTTAAGTAGCAGATGTTGGGGGTTGGGCCACATGAGGGCCTCAACTGGGCCCATCATAACTGCTCAGGGGCCTCTGGGTCTACAGTTCTTAGCCCGCATCCATTACTGAGAATCTACTCAATAAACACTGAGCACCTATCGTATATGTCCCAGGCACTGGGGGTGCAGTAGAGAACCAAAGAGCCCTCCTGTCCTTGAGACAAAGTCTTTGCTTCCCTAGTAACTCTTTCCAGGAGGCCCCCTGGGCACCCTGCCTGAGGTTCAATGTAATAATTAAGACCATGAACTCTGCCAAAAGAAATCCCCAACAACCGAGGTTCAAATCTGGGTCTACCACTTCCTAGCTGTGTGATTTGGGCAAGTTACTTGATCTCTCTGTGCCTCTGTTTCTTTGTCATAAGGACGAAGACTTAAGATAGTATTCCATGATTTTTCCTTTGATAGATCTAGACACCAAGTGGGGGTAAGATGAGCAGATTTACTGGGGGAGGAAGAAAGAGAGGGAGCTGGGAGACAGGGAGGCTGCAGGTCAGGGCCCCATAAAGGGCTACCTAGGATCTCGGGTCTTGGGCTGCAGTGCGTTTATGAGAAAGTTTCAGTCAGGTGGTAGACAGTCCTGGCAGGGAGGAGCTTTGAATCGCACAGGGGTGGTCTGCCTTGGCATCCCTGCTGGACAGTCATTGGCCGAGAGTTGCCCTGGAAGTGCTGGAAAAGATGAGGCTTTCTGCTCACGTCAAGATTTACAACTGAGCAAGTCTATAAAAAGTCATTATGAGTCAGAACTGATTTGATGGCCTGCAGCAGTATCAGTAACTGCCCCAACGGCCTATGGGAAACTTGACCTAGAGAGTGAGCAAGGTGGGTTCAGAGCATAGTAACTGGGGGCATCTATTAGTTATGAGTTATAGTCCCTGACACAGGAGCCCCAAGAGGATCGGTGGTGGTTATGTACCGTGGAGTCAGTTCTGACTTACAGTGACCCTGAGAGCATTTCCGAGGCTGTAAATCTTTACGGAAGCAGAAAGCCTCATCTTTCACCCACGAAACAGCTGGTAGATTCGAACTAGCTGGACCTTGAGGTTAGCAGCCCAACTCGTAACCACTAGGGGTGCCTAATACCCCATAGCTCCTGGTGTGGCGCTGTAGGATCAGCACTGGACTGAACCAAAAGGTTGGCAGTTCAGACCCACCTTGGAAACCCTACACAGGGTCACTATGAGTTGGAACTGACTCAGTGGCACTTAACAGCATCACCTACAATACCCCACAGCTGGAATCCTGCTTGCACTGAGTGGATATTGGGGATACCTTGTCCTCTGTTGCCTGGCTCAGCTCGCCAGCTCAGATTTCCCCTCTGGGCTGAGCCAGGAACAGAACAATTTCCGTTACTGATCCAGGCTTTTCTTGAAAGTTCGTGGGAGTGTGGGTGGTGCTAACTGCTAGTGTTGTGTCAGCTTTAACCATAGACTTGGTGGCAGCGGAGTCTGGCACAGAAGAACATATTGAAATTCAGGTTTCCTGGGCTAACCCCTGGGCAGAGGTTCAGAACACGTCTCTGAGGGCATGAGTCCTGTCCACTCTGAGCTTTGGGGGCTGGAGGGAAGAGGTCGGGGGCTGCTCTTGGACACCTCTGCCAAACACGGAGGTCAGGGCCTTCCTGGGAACTCAGTTCCAGATGGTCTTGGGAAGGCTATGACTGGATTGGGTTCATTCCCCATCTGGTGGGAGTGGACCTTCCTTTTGTGGCGGGCAGAGCTAAGGTGATGGCTTTGACCTCACTTTCCCCCTGCTTGTTGAGAGTGTCCTGGAAGAAGATGGCTGACAGGTGGGGTTGCATCCCATCTGGCTGGGAGTCTCTCAGAGGAGAGATCCCCTCTGAGGTCCCAGGACTGGGTACCACTTACTAGTTGGTGGCCACATCTGGGTGGTGGTGGCTGCCCTCAGCTGAAAGAACCTCCACACTTGGGGGTTAGAACCCCTCTCCTTCTACCATCTCACAGCCAATAGTAAATGGTGAGAGGGTGATGGGCCAGAATGGTTTACAATGGGACCCCATCCAGCTTCCCTCACTGCCTCCTTGCTGACCGCACTCTGGAAATCATCTGCACCCAGATTTTATTAAGTTGAGCATAAATAAGGATTGCTATGAGAGTCTCAACCAACTGGACAGAACCTAACAACAACAACAACAACACTTCTTTCCAAGTCACACCCTATCCCAGTCCTAACTCCTGGGAACCACTGCCCAGTCCTGTGCCTTCCTCACAATCATTCCTGTGTTTGAGACCATTGTTGCAGCCGCTGTGTTAATCAGGCCAGATTGCTGCACTGTGGTTAACTGATGTTCAGGCAAGGAGAAAAGGAGGTCCAGAAATCAGCATTAAACACAGCCACTTGTTGACTAAAGTCTTGTGACTAAAACCTTAAGGAATGTTGAAGCCTCCTTGCTTGAGCAGTTGTAAAGATGTGCCAGATATGCTCAGAGTGCAAGCTGAGCAGACACATCCTGGGGCATACCATTAAGGAAGACCACCTGTAAAAATTCCGTAGTTTACTCCCTTGTAAGGTGGGACATGCCTTTAAGGAGGACCAGCCATAAAAATTCCCTTCTAAAATGTTTTATAGGCAGACTGTTTTGCCTTGTGCCCTAGGCACAGTTTCAAAGGACAGCCTTCTGCTGTGGAGTCCTGGTGTATCACCGTAGGAGAAACGCTGCACTGCTAACCACCAGGCTGGGGGTTCAAACTCACCAGCCGCTCCTTGGAAACCCTATACTGTGTTGCTATGAGTTGGAACTAAGTCAACGGCACTTAACAACAACAACAAAAGCAGTTATTAGCTCAGTTTGGCACTTAACTACCGAGGAGCCTTTGCTATAGACTCTGTCCTAGAGAAATACTGCTATTGCATATGTATCCAGTTAGCATGTTGTGGTTAAGTGCCATCCAGTTGGTTCCTACTTACAGTGACCCTGTTTTAAGGTTTCTGAGGAGCAACTGGTGGATTTGAACCTCCGACTTTGTGGTTCAAACCAATTTTCAGTACAGTGCTTATCCTACACCAGAACTCCTGATTAGCATGGCCCCTCCTAAACTGGCCACTTCCCAGGGGAAATCTCCGCCTACCCCTATGAGTAAGTGTGATGCCTTTTCCCCACCTAAAAGCTATTAAGCCCCAGCAAAGCCTTTGTTGGTGGAGATAGTACTAGCTTTGCTTAAGGCCCTGCTTGTCTCCTCTGGCCAGATCTTTTCCTCTCAATAAGTCTTTAAATCTTTTGCATGTGTGAAACTCTTGTTTAACATGATCATTCTTGGTCAGCAAAGACTAGGACCCTCTGTTGAAGGGTTGGGGTCCCCTTTCTTGTTGTTGTTGTGAAGTGCCATCAAGTCGGTTCCCATCCATAGCAACCCTGTGTAGGGTTTCTGAGGAGCAGCTGGTGAGCTTAAACCACCGACCTTGCAGTCTGGTGCATTAACCCACAGCGCCACACCAGGACTCCTGCACACCTCTAAAAGGAATCCTGGTGTGTGGCTATGGGTTAATGTACTGGACTGCAAATTTCACAAAGTTGACAGTTCAAGCCTACTGTCAAGCTCCTTGGAAACCCTATACAGGGTTGCTCTGGGTTGGAAGTGACTCAACAGCACTTAACACCAACAGACCCTAGAACAGTGTGTTGCTGTGGAGTTGGAAGCTACGCCGCTGTTATTTGAAATACCAGCAGGGCACCCATGGTGGACAGGTTTTAGCAGAACTTCCAGAGCAAAATAGACCAGGACTAAGACAGACTTGGAAGACTAAGAAGTGTTCCAATTCTGAAAAAAAAGCAGCCATTGAAAACCTCATCACTGAATAAAGGAATAATAACATACGGGGATTTGGGAAGATGATGGTTAGTGGCGGTGCCCATAAGAAGCTGTATCTGTGTTAAAATACACAGAACTGTATACCAAAAGAATCGCTTGTACTGGAGGACAATTTAAACATTCACATATACCCATGTCTGTGTCTCAGCAAGCCCCTCAACTTTGACCAGAATGGAGCAACCGAAGGGTGTTGATTGGACAGTCGTCATCCTGACATGCCAGTACAAGGAGAGTGTTCAGGTCTTCCAGAGAGGTAAGTGACTTCCCCCGCACCCCCACTAACGTAGAACTCCTAGCCCTCACTCCCTGGCCCTATCATTGCAGCTTCAATATCTGGGCAGACTTGGATTCAAATCCAGACTCCACCTCCTCCTAGCTGTGTGACTTCAGACTTGTCCTGTCACTTCAGTGAGCCTCAGTTTTCTCATCTGAAAAATGGGAATAATGAAACTTCAGAGTTGGGCAAAGAATGAGTCACTAATGTGAAAAGTTAATAAATCCAAGAAAGTAACATAAGGACTATCAGTCTGCTTGCTCCAGGTGTTTCAGGCTGGGGTGGGAGGCTGGGCGAGGTTCCAGTGTGTCTTATGACCACAGAGCTGGAGGTGCGGCAGAAGCGGGAGCAGATCCCCGCCGGGACATTGGTACTGGCTGTGGAGGACCCTGAGACACGTGTGGGCAGTGGAGGAGCCACCCTCAATGCCCTGCTTGTGGCTGCCGAACACCTGAGTGCCCAGGCAGGCTTCACTGTAAGTTTGCATGAAGTGCCACTGTCCCTCCTGTGCTAGGATCTGGTTCCCCTTGGTGCAGGGAAGGGGTTAAAGCAGATAGTGTCCAAGCAGCCCACCTCCTCTGGTGCCATCACGTTGGCCAGCTCAGCATTTGGCTTCACTTTTCTCATCCGTCTTGGCACCTCGGTGAGGGCAGAAGGTGTGTATTTCTGTATGTTAGAGCCAGTGTCTCAAAGTCAGGCTTTCTGGCTTCTCATGAAAAGTTCAAAGATCTTGCTTCCCTGGGCTCTCTTTGCCCACATGGCAACAGTTTGTTGGAATGGAGGAGCAGCATCCCTTTGGGCAGGGTCTGGGGGCCTGTAAATCAGTGTCCCCCACACCCCAGCCACTTCACTCAGCCACTTTTCCTGTATGGCACCTTGGCATAGTATGAGAAGGTGGTCACAGGTGTGGATGTGCTCTGGGGATGAACAGCACTGGTATGGGAGGGAACCCCTGAATCACCCAGCCAGCTCTATGTTCCTGCCTACAGGAGGTACCAGTTTGCCCCCAGACTGCCTGTGGCCACTGGTCCTGACCTTTTGTTCTTGTGGTACCTGAATGCATTTGTGTTAGGGTCCTTCCCTGGGGACTTCTGCCCTTTGTGGGTAGGTCCTCTGTGCACAGGGCTCTCCCGCTCCTGACAGGTGATCACATCTGATGTCCTGCAATCAGCCCGGATCCTCATTTTGCACATGGTAAGTAGTCCCAGGCAGAGGCCAGACAGAAAGCTGGAACAGCAATTTTCAGGGCTGGATGGGATGGAATATCGATCTAAATGTCCCATAAATTGGGAACTGGTTAAGTATGCATAGATTTCCCATATCTTCCTGATGGGCTCTTGCACAGTGATTAAAAGATCGCTCTAACTCAGTGCATTGATCTAGAAAGAGATGTACCTGCTCTGTGACTTTGCCAAGCCACTTGACCCTTGCTGGGCCTCAGTTTCCTTGAAAAATCTGTAGAATGAGATGACAGTAGCTCCTACTTTATGTGGAGGTGCTGAGATGAGCCAAGAATGAGTCATGTAAGTACTTAAAACTTACTTGGCTCATTGTAATTCAGAGAGTGGATTTTCATTTTTAAATAAAAATATCAGCCACAGATAGTATATAGAATGTTATCATTTCTGTAATTAACCTTTTTATTGAGATAGTTATAGATATATCTGTAGATCCACATATACCCTGCTTTTGTTGTTCTGAATCATAGCAACCTTGTATAGGGTTTCCAAGAGTGGTTGATGGTTTTGAACTGCTGACCTTGCAGTTAGTAGTCCAGTGTGTATCATATAGCACCACACCAGGGTTCTACAGACACCTATAGATGAGTGTTTGTAAGAAAGAATACCAAGAGAATCCCTTTGTAAACTTGGCCCGGATTCCCCCAATGATAACATTTTACAATACTGACTTTGCTAAAATCCTCGCATCTTTGATCAGATTTTCTGTTTAATGATACTCATCTATGAGTGTGTATTTTGTTCTTTTATCTCCATTGTTTCAGAATGGTCTTATTTTTGTGGAAAAAAAAAAATCAAGAGACTATGAATAAAAAGTTTGATAGGGTATATACATTATTAACACGTTGTTGTTAAGTACCGTGGAGTCGGTTCCGACTCATAGTGACCCTGCACAGGGTTTCCGAGGCTGTAAATCTTTATGGGAGCAGAACACCTCATCTTTCTCCTACATAACCGCTGGTAGTTTCGAACTGCTAACCTTGAGGTTGGCAGCCTGACTTGTAACCACTGCGCTATCAGAGCGCCTTACATTAACGGGTAGGCAGTGGCTATTGACCCTGAGGGATTTCTTTTTTCATGTTTGCATAATTGTTGTTATTGTTAAGTGCCTTCGACTCGGTTCTGATGCCTGGTGACCCTGGAGCAACTGGTGGATTTGAACTGCAAACCTTGTGGTTAGCAGTCTAGTGCTTATCCTACAGTGTCACACCAAGACTACATGTCCAATTTTTTTTTTTTTAAATAATAACAATCATGTAATTTAAACAATTGTTAAGAACTCTTAAGAAAATACTTCAAAAAGTCTCTAGCTTGCTGCCTTTCTCCCACGGGCTCTCTTACCAGTGCTCACTCCCACCAGGGCCGAGACTTCCCCTTGGATGACTGCGGCCGGGCCTTTACCTGCCTCCCTGTGGAGAACCCCCAGTCCCCCGTGGAGGCTGTGGTCTGCAACCTGGACAACTTGCTAGACATCATGACCTACCGAGTGAGGCCTGGGCTTTTACACTGTACCCTCAGCTTTAGTCTGTGAGGCATAGACTGGGAGCCCCAGGGAGAATGTCTTTGGGGGCACCTAGGATTAGTTAGAGCTTTGAGAAGTTAGTCTTGGCTACATCTAAGGAAAGAAGGACCCTCAGGTAGGAAGGGGGAGGGCCAGCATAGGCACCTCAACCACAGGGGCCCCAGGACACATGGCTCCTGGAGTGGAAGAGCAGGCCTGAGCCTGGGCTGTGAGGGAACAGAGGAAGGACTGAACCAGGCCACCATTGGTGTCCCTTCTCTCTCTGCAGCTGGGCCCTGGCTCCCCACCAGGCGTGTGGGTCTGTAGCACTGACATGTTGCTGTCTGTTCCTCCAAACCCAGGTGAGCTGAGGGGAGCCTGGGAGAACCCTCCCTAGCCATAGCTCCAGGCTGGCTGGGCTGTTTATCTCCTTCCTCCTTCCTCTGGAGTCTCTGGGCCAGTCCCACAGGCCTATTCAGAAGACAAACTGTAGGGTGAGAAGAATGAACAATGCAGCCTGAAGCCAGATCAAGAGGCGGGGCTTCCCCTGCGAGCCTCAGTTGGCCTGTCTATAGAAAGGACATAATCATTCCAGCCTGGTTCTGTTCACAGGACTCTGGAAAAGTTTAGGAAGGGAAAGGGGTTGTTCTCTCAGAGGATGTGCACTTGGTTTTGGAAACCATATGGGAAGGTGTCAAAAAGTTTGTGGAAAAATGGAATTTTCCATGACCTTTTTTTTGAAGCCCTCTCAGATTTACCTGTTGGAGATGTCCAGATGCCCAAGCCCTGAATTCTTGTCTCCTGTGTGGGAACTCTCTGCCCTGGGCTGGGGCCCCTGGGGAACTTCCTGACAGGCCCACCCTACAGGGATCAGCTGGGACGGCTTCTGTGGAGCTAGAGTGATCGCCCTTGCGGGGAACGTGGCTTATGCTCGGAACCACGGCATCTACTTCAGTGACTCGCAGGTAGAGAGCCCTGGGAGGGCCTTCCCTTCCCTGGTCTGGGTCAGCTCTCCTCCTGGGACTGCACTTTGACCTTTTCCTTTGCAGCAGTCCTTGAGCTCCCTTGCTCTTTTGGCAAACACACAGGCTCAGAGGCTGTGCAGATGTTTAAAGCCAGTCTTCTCCCCTTGGTGACGGCAGGCTCATGAGACCCTGGGCCTTGTCAGACTTGTGTGCTGACCCCTATGGCTGGTCCACCGTCCAGGTCCTCTCTTGCTACCTTCCCTAACTTTTCTCCTCTGATGTAGGGCTGCGTTTTGGACATCTACTACCGGGGCACTGAGGCAGAGATTCAGCGCTGTACCAGGCCTGATGGGAAGGTGCCATTGGTACGGCTGTCAGGCCTAGACCTTTGGGGACCTTATGGAATTTAGAAGGGTGGCCTCACCATTCTGCGTAGGGCAGAGCCCCATTTTGTCAAGAAGTATTCTGGTGCCTACCGGGGCTTGGTGGGGGGAGGCCCCTTGGTGGGAGCTGCACCAAGTAAGCCTGGGGTCTGGGGTCTGGGGGCTCTGGAGCAGAAGGTCCCTGCTGTAGAAGGCCATTGGCCTTGCATGACCCATCTTCGGGTATCCGTCCCGACTCATGCCTAAGCCTGGTTTCAGGGTCTCCCCAGCTAATGTATGTAGGGGTCCCTCAGGTTTCTGGGATTACCTTCTTCTCTGTGGAGACTGCCGAGCGCCTCCTGGCCACCCACGTGAGCCCACCGCTGAACGCCTGTACTTATATGGGTCTGGACTCTGGGGCCCGGCCTGTTCAGGTAACTGACCCCAATACTGGCCGCCTGGCTCTGTGACCTCAGGCTAGCCCTTCCCTTCTCTGGGTCAGCGTCTCAGGTGGGAATGGGCAGGCTCAACTCCTGCCCCTCTCTACTTAGTACCTTCCCATCCTTGCCCAGCTTTCTCTGTTTTTCGACATCCTGCTGGTCATGGCTCGGAATGTGAGCAAGGAGGACTACCTGATGGGGCGGCCTCCAGAGATGGGACAAGGCGACGTGGGCCTAGCAGGCTACCTGCAGGGTGCCCGGGCCCAGCTGTGGAGGGAGCTCCGCGATCAGCCCCTCACCATGGGTTGGTGCTGCTTGTCAGCTCTCTGGGGTGGGGAGACCAGGAACCCCCACTTGGTCCCTGGGTTCTTGAAGGCAGCCCACGCGTGGATTGGACACTTATCCACTCCCAGCTAGAGCCTCCCAATGTGATCACTTTCTTCCCTTCTCCCTTCTGTCTCAATCCGGGCTCCAGTCACATTCCTTCCACTTTCTAGCTGTGTGATTTTTGGGCAATTTGTCAGCCTTATCACCATGCCTGCCCTTCAAGAGCATGCTGGGAAATTATGTGATTTGGGACAATTTACAGCCTTATCACCATGCCTGCCCTTCAAGAGCATGCTGGGAAATTATGTGATTTGGGACAATTTACAGCCTTATCACCATGCCTGCCCTTCAAGAGCATGCTGGGAAATTATGTGATTTGGGACAATTTACAGCCTTATCACCATGCCTGCCCTTCAAGAGCATGCTGGGCATGTGTCTGCTGGCAAGAAGGCCTTGCTTTGCTTGGGCCAGGGTCAGTGTGTGTCTTTACAGCTTACATCCCTGATGGCAGCTACAGCTACCTGACTTCCGTAGCCAGTGAGCTCCTGCACAGGCTCACGCTCCCCGGAGGCCCCAGGACACAGACTGTGCACTCCCAGGTGGAGGTGAGAACTCACCCTCAGTGGTGCCTGCTGGGTAAATGGGCCAGGCGGGATGGGGACTGTGAGGTAGAGGGAAAGTGGACCACTCTCCTGAGAACAGATTACTCACTGCCATCGTGTCGACTCCAGCTCATTCCTCCAGGACACACTAGAACTGCCCCATAGGATTTCTGAGGCAGGAAATCTCATAGATGTAGACTGCCTCATCTTTTTCATACTAGCTCCTGGGTTTGAACCACTAGCATAGTACTTAACCCATGTGCCACCACTGTTATTATTCCCATTTTGCAGATGAGGTATTGGAGAATCAGAGGACTAAGGCTACAGACACAATAAGGGGCCAAGTCAGAATTCTAAAATGCAAGTCAACCTGATAGAGAAGTGAAAGCAGACCCCCTCCTGCCCTTTCTGCAGTGTCTTAGGGAGATGGAGCCTGTCCCCTGGGGGAGCAGCTGAGAACAGGCCTGAGACTGGTGCTGGGGGCAAATGGCTGGAGGCCTTGAATGCCAGATGCCTGGGTGTGGAGCAGGCTTGAGGGGAGACCCCTTCCCTGCCCTTGGCCCTCCTGACCTTCTGCCCTTGGCTTCACAGAACTTGGAGCTCCTGGGGGCTGGGAGCGTCGTGGTCAGCTGTCTGCTGGAGGGCCCTGTCCAGCTGGGTCCTGGGAGTGTCCTGCAGCACTGCCACCTGCGGGTGAGGCCTCAGAACACATGCAGGAGGGTGGGCAGGGGCTGGTCCTGAGCCTGAGGGGTGCCTGAGGTTGTGTCATCACCCAACATGCCTGCCCTCTCCCCATAGGGCCCCATTCACATTGGGGCTGGCTGCTTCCTGAGTGGTCTGGACACAGCCCAGTCCGAGGCACTGCACGGTGTGGAGCTTCATGACCTCATCCTGCGGGGACACCTCGTGCGGCTGCACAATGCCCCGGGACGGGTCTTCACCCTTGCTGGCTGTCGGGACAGCTGGGAGGTAGATGCTCTCTAAATTGTCCCACCTCCATCTTCAGGCTTTGGGGAGCCTTGAGGTTCCAGCTCTTACTACACTGGGGATGTCAGGGGCTGTGAGTACGCTGTGACCAGTAGAGTCTTGACAGGACAGTCCCCACCTCCCATCATGCTGCTGGACTGGGGGGAGGGGTTCGGGAGGATTTTGATTCCCATTTTATAGGCTGGGAACTGATGCTGAGAGGAAAGGTGACCTGCTTTGGCACACACAGCCAGTTTTGGAATCCAGGGCTCCATTCTCAATATCCGGGTACCTGGGCAGGAGGGTTGGGAACTCAGGGCTTGCACTATGCACACCCCTGTCTTTCTTTTCTGTCCCCTTGAGCAGCTTCCTGTGGTCCCTCAACCCTGATGACTTCTTCCTCTTCCCCCAGCGGCAGGGTACAAGCACATATCTCAACATGCCTTGGTGTGACTTCTTCCAGAAGACAGGCATCCGGTAAGGGTGATGGTGTCCCTGGACCTCATGCGCTCTTTACCCTCCCACCAGGCAGACTGATTCTCCTCTGGCTATGCTCAGGCTTGGGGATTGTTCAGTGGTGTGGGGGAGGAGACAGAACCCAAATTGTTCCCATTTCTGTGACCTTTTTAATTTTAGCAACTTATTTGTGTTGCTGTTGAGAATACACACAGTAGAACCTATAACAGTTCACCAGTTTCTATGTGTACAGTTCATTGGCAGTAATTGACTTCAGGTTGCACAACCTCATACCGCCTTTTGGTGGCAGTAATGGGAGAAGTCTGTCCTGTGCTCAGCCCCAGCCTGAGGTGCCTTCTGACAGTTGGGTCAGGGCATGGTGACAGCGTAAGAGCCCTTGCTTCCCTCCCCTAGTGTGTCCTCTCTTCCACCAGAGACTGGGACCTGTGGGACCCGGACACGCCCCCTGCTCAGCGTTGCCTTTTCAGCGCCCGCCTCTTCCCTGTGCTACACCCCTCAAGGGCCCTGGGGCCCCAAGACCTGCTGTGGATGCTAGCGCCTCAGGAGGATGGGGGTGAGGCCCTGCGGACCTGGAGGGCCACCTGGCGCCTGTCTTGGGAGCAGCTGCAGCCATGCCTGGACCAGGCTGCCACGCTGGCTGCCCGCCGGGACCTGTTTTTCCGCCAGGCCCTGCATAAGGCACGACATGTGCTGGAGACTCGGCAGGACCTCAGCCTGCGCCCACTGATTCGGGCCGCTGTCCAGGAGGGCTGTCCCGCACTCGTGCTAGCCACGCTGGACCAGGGTGAGTGTGCAGGGAGCCAGACTCAGGGCCTTGGACGGCTTACCCTCCACCTCTGGACAATCAACTGAGGGTGTTAGGGAACGTCCGGAGATTTTAATGTCTGGGATAAAGGCAACTGAAGTTTACTTTTAACCGGGTCAGAGACTGCCTGTTTGCTGCAAGCACCAGCAAACTGTTCACTCTACACTGTGGTCAAGATGTGGGTGAAGAGTCCTGTAAAGTCCTAGCAGGCAGTCTGCATGGATGCACAGAGCCTGAGCCGTATGTGTTAATGGTTAATGGTCACAGCACTTGTAAAAGGATCCCCATTTAAGGAATCCACTAACAACCACACAAGTGTTCGACCCTGAACTTCTTACCCACCAAGGATATCCTGGTGTGGGTGGGCTTCAGGAGGAGAGCTTTGCCACAGAGGGATGGGGGTGCACTCACTGGCAAGGAGATGTCTTGGGCAGCAGCACAGTGGTAGAGGGGCCTCAGGTATTTGGGGACTGACAATTCAATACTGCCTTCTTTGAGGGCAGAGGGCATTGGGGTGGGTTCCCTTTCCTGCTACCCTGATTCCTGGTCCCACAGTTGCTGCTGGGGCAGGAGACCCTGGGGTGGCAGCGCGGGCACTGGCCTGTGTGGCAGACATGCTGGGCTGCATGGCAGCAGGGCAAGGCGGCCTGCGGAGCGGACCAGCTGCCAACCCCGAGTGGATACGGCCCTTCTCATACCTGGAGTGCGGTGACCTGGCGGGGGGCGTGGAGGCACTGGCCCAGGAGCGGGACAAGTGGCTGAGCAGGTGGGTAGTAATGGAAGTTAGACAGACGGAGCTGGACAGGCCATCCTTGGAGATTGAAATCCAAAGAGAAGTGGGGACTCCGGTGGTCGCCTGTGGCCGTAGGGTTGCCAAGTCCAGGCTGCCATCTTCCTACTTGTCTTGGTAGGCCAGCCTTGTTGGTGCGGGCTGCCCGCCACTATGAGGGTGCTGAGCAGATTCTGATCCGCAAGGCTGTGATGTCGGCCCAGCACTTTGTCTCCATGGAGCCTGTGGTGCTGCCGGCCCTTGGGCAGTGGGTGGTAGCTGAGTGTCCAGCCCGCGTAGACTTCTCTGGTGAGCTTTTTCTGGGAGTGGGGGTTGAAGGTGGCTACCCCAGAGCCAGGTCAACAGCCTGTGACCACCAGGGTCTCACTACACCGCTGCAGGTGGCTGGAGTGACACGCCACCCCTCGCCTACGAGCTTGGTGGGGCGGTCCTGGGCTTGGCAGTGCGAGTGGATGGTCGCCTGCCCATTGGGGCCAGAGCACGCCGCATCCCTGAGCCGGAGCTGAGGCTCGTGGTCGGGTCTCAGCAGGATGAGACCACCATGAAGATTGTGTGCCGGAGCCTGGATGAGCTTCGGGATTACTGCCAACCTCACGCCCCAGGTCAGGGCAGCCCTAGTGTAGTGGAGACCATAACCAGCCAGCTGGGGTGGGGATGGGACCTGGCTGGGGCTCTGAAGGAAGGAGCAGGAATCATCCTGCCTAGCCAGGTTCATGCACATACAGAAGGTACAGCTATGTTGGGAAGCCCCCTGTGACCGGGAGCAGAGAAGCCCTTTTGTGTCCTGGGATGATAAAGTTAGCATGTTGTTGGGGTTTGTCCTGTTAGGTAAGTTCTGCACTGAGCTGGGAAACATAGGGGCTGGGGGGTCTGCTCTGCCCTCCGAGACCAAACTCTTGGCTGGGGGCCTGTCCCTCTGCAGGGGCCCTACTGAAAGCAGCCTTCATCTGTGCGGGGATTGTAAGCATCTGCTCCGAGCTTCCGCTGAGCGAGCAGCTGCTGCACAGCTTTGGGGGCGGCTTCGAGCTGCACACCTGGTCTGAGCTGCCCCATGGCTCTGGCCTAGGTGAGTGGACCCTGCCCCCTGGTTGGCCTGCTGTTCTCACCCTCCTCTCCGGGGAATGCTCAGTAGAGGGAATGGGCCAGCACGGGGCAGTGCCCTTTCATGCCTGGGGCCCTCCTTCACTCCCTACAGGCACCAGCAGCATCCTGGCAGGCGCCACCCTGGCTGCCTTGCAGAGGGCTGCCGGCCGGCTGGTGGGCACAGAAGCCCTGATTCACGCAGTACTGCACCTGGAGCAGGTGCTAACCACAGGTATGACCTGGGTGGGTTGGTGGGGTAACTCTGCTGCCCTTAAAATGCTCACAGTTCCTCCGCATCCACATACAGACCCCACCCTCTGTGCTTTTACCGAGAAAGGGTTCTGTTTTAAGTAGCATCTGCCTCAGAGACCCTGTGAAGCAGTGCTACTGGTCCGTAGGGTTGCTCTGAATCAGAATCACCTCCACAGCAGTGGGCTTTTGTGAGTGCCAAACCCTCTCCCTTGCTGGGCTCATCCTACTCCCAGGGCTGGGGCAGACGCTGCATAGTCCAGCAGTCCCGGCTGGAGTTAGGGCATGGTGTCTTCCCATACTGATCCCAATCAGGGGTGCAGGCCTGGGCTGGGAAAGTCAAGGTGGGCCAGGTAGACTCCAGCAGTAACACGGCCCTGACATCACAGGAGGTGGCTGGCAGGACCAAGTGGGTGGCCTAATGCCTGGCATCAAGGTGGGGCGCTCCCGGGCTCAGCTGCCCCTGAAGGTGGAAGTGGAGGAACTCACTGTGCCCGAGGGCTTTATCCAGAAGCTCAATGACCACCTGCTCCTAGTCTACACAGGCAAGACCCGCCTGGCACGAAACCTGCTGCAGGTAAGCTCTAGCCCAGAAGGGAGGATAAGCAGGCAGCTCAGGTGGGCCCCAGTCCTCACCCCATGTCTCCTGCCCTGTCTGCAGGATGTGCTGCGGAGCTGGTATGCCCGGCTGCCTGCTGTGGTACAGAATGCCCACAGCCTGGTACGGCAGACTGAAGAGTGTGCCAAAGCTTTCTGCCAAGGTGGGTGCTGCTCCCAGGGGTCATCAGGGCAGC
Source organism: Chrysochloris asiatica (assembly GCF_000296735.1). Lineage (NCBI taxonomy): Eukaryota > Metazoa > Chordata > Mammalia > Afrosoricida > Chrysochloridae > Chrysochloris > Chrysochloris asiatica. Next base: position 16,248,034 of record NW_006408555.1, read on the forward strand.
AGGAGGGTCTGGTCTCTGAGGCCAGGGGCTTTAGCTGGCTTGGCACAGACCTGTCATTAGGCCACTGGACAGGAACTCTTGACCAGGCTTTCTGGGGCAGAAGCCCTTTCTCCTGACCTCTTGAGGGGTGTCCAAATTGGGTAGGAGCTCCCAGAAGAAAACTAGCATCATGGGAAAGGCCCTCCAGCCCCCTTTCTTCCCACTGGAAAGCAGATGAGGGAAGAGACCCCACAGCTGAGCTCCAGGGCAGTCTGATCTAAGCAGAGTTTCTGGTATGTGCGGCACAGTTGACTGAATACTACGTACAGGGCAGTATTGAGACCCATGACCCACCCATGAGACAGACTTCCTGATTCCTGTCTTTCAGTCAGCATTGGGACCCAGGTTCTTAACCATGATACATACTGGGGTTAAACAGTGCCTCACGCCCTTCATTCAATCAACAAATAGGCATTGAGTAATGTATGACCCAGGCACATCACTTCCCTTTACCCCCACCCAGGAAACCTGCCTTGTCTGGGCCAGTACCTGACCTCATACTGGGCACAGAAGAAACTCATGGCTCCAGGGTGTGAGCCCCTGGCAGTGCGGCGCATGATGGATGTTTTGGCACCTCACGTATATGGCCAGAGTCTGGCAGGGGCAGGTGGCGGGGGCTTCCTCTACCTGTTGACCAAGGAGCCACGACAGAAGGAGGCTCTGGAGGCTGTGCTGGCCAAGGCTGAGGTACCTGTGGAGTAGGGGGATAGTAGATGGTGGGGGTCCACAGACTTCTCTATGGCCCACCAGCTAACTCAGAACTACTCCTGCAAGCCTCCCTGGCCTGGTAGCCTCCAAAGCCTTCAGAGGACCCCAGATTTGCCCAGAGCCTTCTAAACGCTTTCTGTGCTTTGTTCCAGGGCCTCGGGAACTACAGCGTCCACCTGGTAGAAGTGGACACTCAGGGCCTGAGCCTGAAGCTTCTGGGGGGGGCGGCCTCAACATGATCATTCCCATGAGGCTTGTGTGCAAGCGGTGAAGACTTATTGCTCTATCAACCCCTCCCTTCCCCATGATAACTCACATCTCCTCCCCACCCAACCCTTTGCAAATCTGCTTCCAAAGGAAGCCCACCTGAGGTAAGCCCCAACCTTTCTGGAGCTTGGTGCTTAGGACTGTGAACAGGCCAGCAGTGGACTAGACTTGGTGTCTGTACCACAGGAAAGTCCCAAGTTCATTATCCCACATGGCCTTTGTAAATCCCATGACCTCGCTTGGGTCATGGACTTCTCATTCTTCACTGGGGCCCTTAGCAGGTGGTTGGGGCCCCATGGAAAGACTGGCCCTTGGAGGCAGTCTTGTGGCCTTTCATATAATTCAAACTTCTATTTCATTTTCAATACTTTCCCAGCCTGACCGGCTGCAGTCCATAAAGTTTCAGTACAACCACACAATCTTTGACTTTGGTTAGGGGTTTGGCAGGATTGCTACTTTGAGGCCACAGCTTCTTCCAAAGCCTATAGGAAGTGACAAGCAACTGCAATGGGGCATCCAGGACTTGGCATGACTTTGCTCTGAGGCCTCAGTGGTTCATCCTCAGCTGCTGCCTCCTCTCTGGGCTTTAACCCTTTCTCTATTCCCATGAGCCCCTGCCATTGCTTTCTCTCACCCCTTGCTGGAGCCAGGAGACACTTCTGACTGGGGGTGAGTGGGAGTAGCCACTCACCTAGTGCCTGTGGGTAGTGGGTTCTCAGGACTCTGACATCCTTGGAATAAATGCCCCCCTGCCCTTCAAGCTTGTTTATTCTGATCCTGCTGGGAGCATTTCCCACTTCTCCCTGGCCTGTAGGGCATTGGCCCCAGAATGTTACTGAAGATTCAAGACGGAGTGAGGGTCTCGGGTGGAGTGAGGGCTTCTGATCTCATGTGGGTCCCTGAGGTAGCCATGCGTTTCTGGGTACAGGAGGTGGCAGAGGTTATGGGTTTTGCCTTCACATTTCTGTGCAAGTAGGGATTGTCCTGCCCTGTTAGCACCCAGCCCTCCCTGGAAACAACATACTGGCACCTCTTAGAGGTGTGTCTTTATTCAGGGTGATCATAAACAGTACAAGTCAAATCTAATTTCCTAGGTCCCTAGACCTACCCAAGTCCTGTAAAGGTCGACAGGACAGCCAGTATGCTGGGGTGTCTGAGGTGAGGGAATCCTTCCTGTTCAGAAAGCTGGCCTCTTCCTCATGCTGGCTGCCCTGGTTTCCCCACCCAAATAGCCTAGGGTACCTTACTCTCTTAAATGAACACTTGGTAAGTGCAGTTGAGTCTGGTTTCCAAGGAGCGGCTGGTGAGTTTGAACCACCACCCTTAGGGTTCAAACTAACTGTGCAGTCCAGTGCTTATCCTACAGCGCCACACCATGACTGCAATGTCAGTTTGAACTTAAAGGTCGGCAGTTCAAATCCACCAGCTGTTCCTCAGAAACCCTATACAGGGTTGTTGTGAGTCGGAACTGACTCCATGGCACTTAACAACAACAACAATCTTTGGCCCACACCCTCAGCTCTAGCCAGGCAAGCTACCTCAAGAGTGCATGGCCAAGCCTTGGGCTCTGGACTCCCCTTACCCAAATCACATTCTCCTTCCCCTTCCCCACACCCATCAGTCAGAATGTATCTCCTAACTCACCTCTAACAATAACAAGCCAAACAGAACATGGTCCAGGCTACACCTGAGGCCCAGATGACTTCATCTCCCCTCCATCCCTCCCTGAAACAGCATCCAACAGAGTACAGACGAGTGGAAAGGTTCTGGGCCTCCTCTATTGTGGCTGGTCCCCAGGCCACACAGCCTTGCTCAGTCCTTGGCTGTGGCCACTGAGAGCATGGGCCCTGAAGCGTCCGGCCCAGGTAGGCTCACCCTGGCCACTACAGGCGCAGCCTCTTGATGTCCTCGCTGCGAAAGTCCATGCGGAGAGCCAATACCTGGCGGACTTCAGCAGGGGTGAGGCACCATGTTAAGGGGCCGGAGTTGGCACCCCAGTAGTCTAGGATTTCAGTCACCTGTGGGAAAGACATGGAGAAAGGTTTGCCAAAAAGGAGAGTGGGGTGCTTGGGAAGAAGATACCCAGCTGCCAGCAGAGACAAGGACCCAAATGATGCTTCCACCTCCTTTCCCTGGCCATGGAGCCTGCTCCACATACCCGCTCCAGGTTGAGGATTGTGGCCATCTGGGAGAGCCGGGCAAACTTGTCTCGGATGGTCCAGGTGGTCACTGTGGTAAGGTAGGCAATGAGTGACCTTAGCTCCTTGTCAAACTGCAGCCCGCCCAGCTGTAGGAGAACACAGTGTTACTCTTACAAGGCCTGGCCATCCTAGCTCTCTAGTGGAACCAGTAGTGGTACCACAGGCTGCTAAGTGAAAGCTGCTCTGTGAGAGAAATATATGGCAGGCTGCATCATCAGGACTGACCGCCTTGGAAACCCGATGGGTTCGTTCTGCTCAGTCCTAAAAGGTCACTATGAGTTGGAATTGTCTCGATGGCTGTGGGTTTGGGTACAAGTGGGCAGCTTTAACAAAGGTACTTTCCCATAGTTGAGGAGGTTAGAAGTCCAAATTCAGGTAAGGCTTTCTCTGGAAGGAGGTGGTAGGTAGTCTCTTTGAGCATCTGCTGCTGGCTGATCTTCCTGTGGCTTGTTTTTAAGTGTCATTGAGTCAGTTCTGTCTCCTAGTGACACTGTATAGAGTTTCCAAGGAGAGGCTGGTAGGTTTGAATCGCCAACATTATGGGTTAACAGTCCAGTACTTACCCTTCAGCGCCACACATGGGGCTTAGAATCTGTCCTCATCTCTGCTTGCTTACTTACTTGTCTTAGTTTGCTTTCTTATGTCTTTTTCCTAGACTCACTCAAGACACCCCATTCCCAACTGGGATTATAGACACAGGCATCAAGGTTAGGATTTTTTGGGGGGGGACTCACAATTCAATCCCTAACACTGCTCCTGTGAACAAGCACTATTGCTCCCAATTCTCCTCAGAGCTGGGCTGCACAACCAGCTGGGCCTCAGTACCCTGTGGTGCCAATGCCTCAGAACTCAGGGCAGGACTGAACCAGATGTGTAGCCCTGGGGGTAGCAGAGCTGGGTGACAGGATGTGTCTTCCACAGAGAACAGAACCTTACCCGATTGAAGGTGGATTTCAGCACTACTTTCTCCAACTCCACTGCAACAAGGCTGGTCATGAGACTGGTCAGGCTGTCGTAGATGACCGGGGACAAGCTGGCCTGCATACAGAGGCAAGACCTTAACAGGAGTCTTCTCCTGGCCTGTGCCTGGGGGTGGGAGCAGTTACGCTAGGCCTTAGAAAAGCTCTCAAGGTTCCCAGAGGGACTGAGTTGAGAACAGCAGCTGCTGGCTGGTCTGGGCAGAAGGGAAGATTCCATAAGCTGGTCCCTAGAATCTTGCTCACCTTGAACTCTGCCATTTGCTGTTCCAGGTTGAGGATGAACTGTTGGACCCAAGGGTCATTGGCCTCATAGTCATTGAATTCTTCCTGTCATCAGAAAGCAAGATGGGTCACTGTGGGCCTCTCTTCAGAAGTACCCCGCCCCCCCATACACACAGGAAAAACAATGCAAGAGATCGTTCCCCTGTAGCTTCTGACACATACAGCTTAAAACCCACTTAGACACCCAGGCCAGCAGAAGCTGCTGTTGCTTCTGCATTACCAGTCAGCCAGCACGGCCCCTGGCCACAAAAGGGCCCAAATACTAAAGCGGAATTCTGTTCCTGCTGGCATCTCGCCTTCCACAGGAATGAAATCACTAGGCTAGGAGGAAAAACTTCGAAGTCTACAAGGGACCTTCAGAGAGTTTGTGGAAAAATTCAATTATCTTCTAATTCCATTTTTCCATGAACTTTTTAAAGTGCCCCCTTGTATATTGTTAAATGCTATTAAGTCAGTTCTGCCTCATTGCGACCCTGTATAGAGTTGCTGAGGAACCAACAACTGGTGGGTTTGAATCGCCAACCTTGTGGTCAAAAGTCAAGTGCTTATCCTACAGTGCCATACCAGGACTCCTTCTGTATGATAGGCAGGGCCAAAATAGCCTCAATTAAAGGAAATAAGTCTAGTCAGGGCAAACTCCCTTTAGATGCATCTCCTTGAGCCCTTCACCGGGGAGGAAACTGGCTTTCCAACAGTGAGGGATGTGGACCTGGGAGCAAAGGGAAATTTAGTCTGTTCACATAGCTCCACTGCCCTCAGCTGGGGGTTGGGGAGTGAGGGATGATTTGGGCCGACTGGCTGCCATGGGCCAGGCTGACCTCCTCAATGTTGTGCGAGACGGAGAGAAAAGTGTTGATCCAGGGCTGCACCTGTGGCTTGACCGCTGTGCTGTTGAGCTCTGTCAGCCCTTCCTGCACAAGGACAAGGCAGAGACATGTCAGACACACAAGGTGGGGCATGACCTACCCCTTCCTCCTTCCCCATTCATTCCTAACTACCAGGGCATCCTTCTGGCACTGAGCCTTTTCTGTAGACCCTGCCTGGAGCAGGATGGAAATCACACAAATAAAGATGCCAAGAACAACCTGTCCTGTCTCAGCTGTGTGATGGCTCGGGTCCCTGCCAGAGTTGAAGCCCTGAAGTTTTTCTGGTAAACTCGCGAGAGATTTCTGAGGGCCTATAGTAAGCCAAGCAGCAGGTCTGAGTAATCACATGGTTCCATCTCCTCTGAGCATTTACCTATGGTCCTTGGCTTGTCACTGGCTTGTCAACCTGACAGAGGAAGAGAGCTGCACTTGGGAAAAACTGGCCAGCAGGGCTTTAGTCCCAGGTAACTCGTTCTTCAGTAGCTTGTATGCTATTAATCTTCATCCTGTTTTCTTAGACACCATGGAGCCAGTACCCTTTTTTTTCAGAGGAACACGTGGGCACAGGTGTCAGTGGTTGAGCCTAGGGCTTACCTGCAAGAGGTCTCGGAATTGGGTGGACACAGCAGCCAAGTCAGAAAGGCAGCTGTCAAACTTGGCCTGGGCCTGCTCCCCTCCAATGCCCTGGCTGAACAGCTTGGTGCAGTCGCTCTGTGAGAGAACACCAACATTGAGCAGTCCAGCCCACAGGAGTGTGAAGAGGAGAGGGGAGGCCAACCTGCAGTCTGCCTGCTTTGTATCATGGGGTACCAGTGTCACAGTGATGTGAGAGTCACAAATACCAGAAGAACATTCAAACTTTAAGTCAGACAGTTCTAGTTCAAGGTTCAAATCTTGCCTGAGCCACGGATTAGTTGAGTAACCTTAGACAAGTGATTTACCATTCCTGAGCTTCAATGGCTCTGTTTGTAAAATGGGAACACAAATCCCTGCTCCCATGGTTGTTGACTCCCGGTGTGGTGCTGTAGGATCAGCACTGGACTATGAACAACAAGGTCGGCAATTGAAACCAACCAGCTTCTTCTTGGAAAGCCTATCCAGGGTCGCAATGAGTCAGAATCGGCTCGACAACGGCACACAACAACAATGGTTGTGAGAGTTGTGTGAGCTGATGCAAAGCCTTCATTCAGTGTCTGGCACATAGTCCATGCTAAGGGGATACTAGCTCTCTTACTGACATGCTTTCTGCTTTTCTAATACTCTTTGTTGGCTAAGGCAGATAGATTGTCATGATCATAAAGAAGGTTTACTGTGTGCCAGGCCTTGTGCTAAGCAGTTACTTTCATTAATTACATGTTTTACATTTTGAGTTAGGTGCTACAATGTATACATGAAGAAACTGAGGCCCAGAGAAGTTAATAACTTACCAAAGCCACACAGCACTAAGCCATGGAGCTGGGATTCAATCTCCAGAGTGCCTACTCCTGCTAATCACAACACTGTAGCCTTAAGAGAGAATGCCACAGGGAAAGGAAGGACTTCAAGCTTACAATGCTTTGGTGGCCAAGAGCTAATCAGGTTTCTTGGCGCTGCCTGTGGAAACTCTGTTGCGTTGTTTACAGCAGAGAAGCCTACAATACTGCAGGGCCTCACTGGGGGTCTATACTGCTTTAAATTCCCGCCTGACTGGCTCTCTGTACCTCCTTTACGAACCTCCTAGTTGCTAGACTTCTCTTCCCTGTGTGCTTTCTGAAAGGTCCAGCCTGAAAGTCAACACTTCATACCAGCTTTGAGCCCTCTGCCTCTACTGTTGAGCCCCCTCCTCTTTGTAAATGCCCACCTGGATGCAGGAGCCCTGGTCTCCCTCCTTTCTCCAGAGGCAAGAGTTTGGGAGTGGGGAAGAGCTGGGCTCTTCATTTCCTGATAATAAAGTGACCAATACATGATGTTACTTTAAATTACTAAGATTATTAAAAACAGTCACTGACTCCTATTATGTACCATGTGTTTTATATTATTTCATTATTGTAACAACTCTATGGGACAGAGACCGTTATCTCTGTAAGGAATCTGAGGCTCAGAGATTCTAGAGCTTGCCTAAGGCCACACAGCTGGTCAAGTGAAGATTTGAATTTAGGGGTTTCTAATTTCAAAGTCCAAGCAATTCCCACTACGCTATGTTTCCTGTCTTTCTTTCAGAAATAACAGCAATCAGCTTTGAACAGGGCTTGAGGAACCCGCTCTCATTTTAATCTCTCAAATTTATAGATGCTGCTGACACTTTTATAAAGTGCTGTCAACTATAATGTTTTGTTAGGTCACCTAACAAACCCACAGTAAGGAATGGGAATCTGTATCTGGTTTTACAGATAAGAGGACTAAGGTGTTATTTACTCGGCAGCCTAATTTGAATTCAGATCTTCCAACTCTTGGGCCAGAGCTCTTACCACATGGTCAGTCACTAGTGGATACCTTCAAGTGGTCTGAAGGAGATGGCTCATGCCAGGGAATGCCAGTCTCTACCAGGCTGAGTGTACAGGGCTTTCTCCCAAAATGAGGCCCTGGAGCAGTTACAGCTACTAAGCAGAGGTAGGTTATCTCCCCTGTACCTCCAGCGTCTTCTTCAGAGTCGAGATGTTTTCACTGCAGATCTCCACATTGTTCAGAGTCACCTGGGAAAGGAGGACAGAAGAATGTGTGACTTGCTGCCCATTCCGATGTCAGATTGTGGACAGCTACACTCCACACAGCTCAGAGAAGGGCTCCCTGGAGTCCAAACTCAGCAAAGGAGCGCACACACCACTATGGTCCAGCACGATGCTCAGATCTAGGGTTGGCATAATGATAAGCCAGGCTGTTCTAAGTTAGGTGCTACTGAGTCGGTTCTCATAGAAACCCTATGGACAACAGAACAAAACTGCCTGGTTCTGTGCCATGTTTACCATCAGTGTGAGGTTTGAGCCCACTGTTGCAGACACTGTGTCAATCCATCTTGTTGAGGGAAATTAAGACACAGCTGTGGTCATTTAGAGGAAATAAAAATCATTTTGGTTTGACTCATTCAAGGAGGCGCCACAGGAGACTTGGGGATTGAGCTGAACTTGGAAGCCTGGAACTTGGTTCTGACAGGAGTCAAGGGTGTGTCTATTACTCCACCCAAACCATTCTCTTCTTTGATTATTTGCTCAACAAAATTTAGTCAGCCAGTATTCCCTTGCTTGGTGTCTGCCTTCCAAATGGGACTGAGAGATCATGAGAGAGCTAGCCCGTCTTTTGGACTGTTATGTTGCTCACGTGGCACCATCCAATAGAACTCTGTGAGGATGGAAATGTTCTTGAGCACTCAAAGTGTGCTAGTGTGACTGAGGAACTAGAATGTTCATTTAAATTTAAATAGTTACATGTAGCTGATAGCACCAAACTGGACAGTTCAGCTCTAGAACCTAGACCAGTGGTTAATGTATAGAAGTACCTCATTTGTTGAATGAATGAGTAAATATGTTCTGGAAAAAGGATAATATAAGCAACCATAGTTTTGGGGGACACCAAGGCCAACTGGCACACCACAGGTTACAATGTTCTAGATCCTACTTTGGTGAGAAGTGACTGGAGTCTTAAAAGCTCATGAGCAGTCCTTTAAGGAGCAACTATTGCTGTCTCCTGTCTAGAGGAAATTGTTGTTGTTGTTGTAAAGTGCTGTTGAGTCGATTCTGACCCATATCGACCCTGTATAGGGTTTCCAAGGAGCAGCTGGTGAGTTTGAACCACCGACCTTGCAGTTCAAATGGCTTTGCAGTCTGGCGCATTAACCCACAGCACCACAGAGTGATGAAAATTAAAGACACATGGAAACAATTTGTTCAGTGGACTAATGGACCTGCAAGCATTAGCCTCCATGATCCTGAGACCAGAAGAACTAGATGGTGCCCACTTACTGCTACTAACTGCTCTGTAAAGGATCACGGTAGAAGGTCCTGCAGAGAGTGGGGAAAAAATGTGGCCAGATAGAAAATGATGGAATCTCTGAGATTATGGCCCTTAATTACTCATCAGGTCTGGAACTGAACTCATCCTCAAGGCTTAATATTTAACCAAAAAATAAGCCTATAAGATGAACAGTAACACCAGGAAGATTAGTACTTCTTAGAACAATCAACCATAAGAGTTTAACAGAGCAGCATTTGTCCAGGGATAAAGCTCAGATGGACATGAAAGACAGATATATGAATGGAAACAGTATACACAAGGAGGAAGTGAGAAGAGTGCTGGTACACCATAAGGAGACTGCAACCAGTGCCATGAAATAAAATGGTTATGAACTGTTGGATGGAAAACCAATTTACACTATCAATTTTTACCCAAATCACACACACAAAAGACACCAGGCACTATGCAATACACTGAAGGATAGAATAAAAACACTTATTTGGCCCATTAACTGGTATAGCCCCTGAAACTATGATCCTAAACCTCCAAACCAGGAAATGAAATCCTATGAAGTGTTTGGCTGTACAAAAGCAGGATTTTCTGGAGCAGAGGAAACCACAGCTGTGGTTTGGGAATGTTAATCTAGAGGCTGAGTATGAGAGGAACTGAGTATTGGAGACGGTCACTGTGTCTCTGAATTGGTGTGCTGGTGGCAGGACTGGAAAGTGCTTGGACAAAAGCAGAGAGGAGCCAGTTTTCAGGACGGGGAAGCAAGGGCTTCCTGATTTCAGGTTAAAATTAGTATTCCAGAATTGCAGGGATTAAGATGAGGAAATCCTTGTCATCTCCCCAAGAGTGCTTCTCTTGTGAGTGCCTAATACTGAAACACCATGCTGGTGACAGTGCTGTTAAAGTCTGTGGCACGAGTCTAGGGCATGCCAACACACCAGGCTACTGACATCCAGGTTGGCAGAGAAATGACTGTACTGTCAGGACAACTGAAGAGTGAAAGCCACAGAATAAATGTTTCCAAGGCAGTTGAGGGTAAGAAGAGTAATCTGACATGAGGGGAAATGGATTCATGCTCAAATGGTATTGATTTCAAACTTTCTCTTGTGTTGATAGCCCTTGTAAGCACGGGTGTGCTGTGAGCTGTTTACAATGAATGACATGTCAGAACAATGGGAATTCATCTTCACGGCCAAATGAGTCAAGGTGACACAGAAAATAGGCCCTGAGCTGAGAGTGATGACATGTTAAGTACTTGGCATCAGGGAAACTGGAAACCTGTCAGCAAGCATTTAGTCTCACCTTCCTCATTGAACTTATATTTTGGGCACTGGTTGCAGTCTCCTTATAGGCTTATTGTGAGGATAAGGTCATACTTTAATCTTTAAAGATACACGGGGGGCCTTAGGTTGAATCCTGAGACCGACACCCAGAACCTTTTGAGTTGAGACATTCTCACTTGAAAAGACATGCAGACCAACCCAGAACAGCTAGGAAAACAGGAAATTCTTACTGACAGAAAGACGTGCAGAAAAAAAAGCAGACTGCTTGGCTGTTTTAATTTCAAGCAAGCTACTTGCTTTGGAGGTATCAAGGCAAGAAAAGTTAGCCCATCAGGGAAAATCCACTTCTAGGAATGAAACTTAAAATAAGGAAACTGCAAGCAGTCTAGTATGCATGCTGGTGACCACCTGGGTCTACTACTTTTTAGTGGAAGTGGGGGAAATGCAGGAATTAAGTTTGGCTAACCCCCAGCGAGATGGATTGGCCAAGTGGCAGCATCAATGGACTAAAGCGAGGCAACAATAGTGAGGTTGGCCCAGGATCTGGCAGTGTTTCATTCTGCTGTGCATAAGGTCGCTATGGGTTGGTACCGACTCGATGGCACCTAACAACAACAACAACAATGTTCCATTGACACCTACTGACCTTGAAATGAGAGAGAGGGAAGGGCTAGCTGGTCTGAAGCTTAGGAGGATGTGTGAACTCCTAAGCCCATGGGCACTGACTTAGCCCCTGGGGGATAGGGCTGAGCATGAAGCAGCCAGGTCTGAAGTGCAGAGAGGTGTGCATGAACTCCCAAACTTGTAGCTGGCACTCATTTGACCTAGCTTGGATAGCTAAACTGACCAGAAGAAGAGCTTGACCAGATGAAGATAAATGTTTGATACTGTTAGCAAGTGTTAATTGCTATAATTTGATGAACTGGATATTTGCTTATGGATGTAGTTCCTCAAAATTCCAACCAGAATGGAAGTATTCTTCATATCAAGGAAAAACCTTATTTCCTCAGTGTACTAGGTTGATAGGGACGGGCAATTTTGACATTGACTATCCAAAATGGAAGGGCTACAGAGGCATGAAGTGGTTGATTTACAAGTTTTAATGAATGTGCTTAGATTCAGAATCAGAAGGGTGTGGGAGAATCCCCACTAAGTAGTTTTCCTTTTTTCCAGGTGGATCTAGTGAGAAAGGGGAGGAGGCATGATGATGATAGGATTTTAAGATTTACTTGTGAGTAATTGTTAGCAGGTAATTGTAAAAGATGTGTAACTAAAAAGGAGGGAGTAGATAATCTTTCATTTCAGGACCAGATGATCCCAGGACCACCAAGAAGGAAGAACATGAGTTGAACACGAGAATCCTACCTAGAAAGGTGGTGACAGCAGAGACTGTGACATAGGCAGTGGCATGGAGAGGCAGAGTAGTTGTGGGTTCCAGGCCCCTGGACTAAGTTAAGGTTGTATGCCTGCAGGCAGGAGGCTGGCTTGCAAAATGTGCCCTTTGCACATTTAAATGAATATATATTTTTTGTTTTGTATTTGCACAGATATTTTTGCTTTGTTCATTGTGAAATATAAGATGTAAATGGGGAGTCACAGGGAGGCAGTAGAATAACTGTTGTTGAAGGGAGGGGATTGTAATCACTGAGATGAAACAAAGTATATAATTTGTTGAATGTAAAACTAATGATCTTTTGTGTTAACCTTCACCCAATTCACCATAAAAAGTTAAAAAACCTGGAAGCCCCTAGCCACGCCCCTACTCGTGGAACTACCTACCAGGAAGGACAGCTTGGCCTCATCGGTGCTCTCGATGCCTTTTGTGTCAAATTTGCCCTGCTGGAGGCTGCTGTGCATGATGCTCACGGCACTTGTGACTCCGCGCTGAATGTCCTGGAAAGTGGTGGCTGGGAAGCCCATCCGCAGCTTGTTACACAACACATCCCTATGGGATGGAATGGCGTCTGAGTTCAGGCCTGACGGGCACTCAATCTGGCCTCCTGGACAGCAGAAGCGAGTGCCCACCACCCTGACCAAGTAGCAGCAGGCAGTGCTCTTTTAGGAAAACAAGTGATTCTTGAGACCTGTGTTGCAGATGTTCAGGAGTCAGGACACGTGAGTGAACCATCACCCTCACAGGCCAGATCTGGCAAGAACACACAGAGGAGTCTGGCCAATGTAAGACACTGTTGGTATCACATCATTGAGTGCTAATAAGCTCAAGAGAAGGCAGTAAGGCTTAGTTTAAAGCAGTTCCTTATAGGATTGAGAGAATGAGTTTTGAGACAATCAGTTCTGGACTCAATTTTTCATTCCACCATTTATGAGGTGGAATGACCTTTGACAAATGACTGAATCTCCTTCTAGTTTCCGAATCCACAAAACAGAGCTAACAGTCCCCACATCACAGGACAAAAGGTTGTTATTATGATAAAGTAGGAGCTGCAGATTAACACAGCGCCTGCCTGACCTGTAGCGATGGTAACTATGATTGATATTTTTACAACTACTGTATTCCTCTGAACTGCTTATTTCTTTCCTTGGTCTGAGTGCCAATATTCCCTCCAACCCAGTCCCAGGACCACAGATGTGACTCAGAAGACAACTGACTACTGGACAATTGCCTGGAGCCAAGAACACTGTGTTACTGAGTTATTGACAGAGCTTATGTCTTGTATAGAAGTTAACTAGTACTATAAGGAAAAAAACAAACAAATGTGTCTAAGGAATCAATCAGACTAGACACTTTCTAAGTCTTGAAAAGGAGTCAGCCGTACCTGAAGTCAGACTCTAGCTCCGTGGTGGCGAGGTTGATCATGGCACAGAGACAGTCGATGCTGGAGCTGGACAGAGCTCTCCCAATGCACTTCTTAACAATGTAGAAGACGTCATCCACCATGCTGGATGTCAGCTGGCCCTTCTCATAGGTGTCCAGGGCCACAGCCTACCCAAAAGGCAAAGCACCCAGTGAGGACCCCTCGTCTGAGTCCATTCTAGTTACACTGGTTCTGAGTTTGCTCCCATTCTATGTCTTATCCACATTTTCTTTAAAAATGGCTTATTTTGGTCACAGTTTGGAGTGGATCCTCTTTCCAAAGGAATTCACTTCCTTATTGATCACTGTGTTAGGAAACTGGATATTTAGGGTCTAAGTCTTGGGGACTTAGCTTGAGGACTAAGGTACCGCCTGACCCAAGCCATGTATTTTCAACAACCTCATATGCATGTGAAAGTTGGACAGTGAATAAGGAAGATAATAGAAGAATTGATGCTTTTGAGTTATGGTGTTGCAGAAAATATTGAAAATACCACAGGCTGCCCAAAGAACCAACAGATCTGTGTTGGAAGAAGTGTAGTTGGAGTGCTCCTTGGAGGCTAGGATGGCCAGTCTTCATCTCTCATACTTCAGACGTATTGTCAGGAGGAACCAGTCAATGTAGAAGGAGATCATGTTTGGTAAGATGGAGGGTCAGAGAAAAAGAGCAAGATCCCCTGTGAGATGGATTCAAGTGGCAGCATCAATGGGCTCAAGCGTGGCAACAATTGTGAGGTTAGCCAAGGATCGGGCGTGTTTTGTTTTGTTGTGCATAAGGTTGCTATGAGTTGGTACCCACTTGGTGGCACTTAACAACAACAAGTCTTGGAACGTCTATAGCCTGGGCCCATAAGACATCAGAAGAGGCCCTTCTTGGCTGAGGATTCTCACTTAGGGACTTCTAGGGAGTCAGGGAACATGTAGGCTCCCAGAGAAGCTGAAGTTTTTATTGTGATCCTTGAGAATGAAGTGCTAGCTGGATTATACAAAAAGCATGACAACTCCAAAGATGCCCTTTGACTATCATAAGGAATGCCACTCAGTCTGCATGCAAGAAGATTCTCAAAGCAGGCCCTAGAAACAGGATATGCTTCTTAGCCATTTCTTAGAGCCTGGCTTCTTGGACAGGAAGCAGCAGTTTCAGGAGCTGGCATCCTATGTCTTACCTTATTGACAGTCTCCCTCATGAAGTACTCCTCCATGGTAATGTAAAAGCCGATTAGCTCCTGCATGGTACAGCTCAACAGGCAGTTATTGAGGAGCTTGTCCAGACACTTCTGATGCTCTAAGGGAAAGACAACAAAGACTCACTTCTCTTCCCCACTAATGAAACTAAGTCCAGTTTTTTCAAGTTGCTTTATAATCCTTGCTCCAAATATGCACATATTTCATACAGTCATCATTGTTTTTGCTGTCAAGTGCCATGGAGTTAGTTCTGACTCATAGTACCCTATATAGGGTTTCCAAAGAGTGGCTGGTGGGTTTGGACCATTGATCTTGTGGTTAGCAGTCCAGTGAGTACAGCACCTACCAGGATCGCCATAGTTTTCCTAGTATCAGGAATAATCTTATAATCTGCTTTCTAATTGTGCATCATAAATATTTTCTATGTTTCTATATCATTGTTAAGTGTTGTTGAGTCGGTTCTGATCACAGTGACCCTGTATAGGAGCGGCTGCTGACCTTGTGGTTCAAACTGATACATTATGATCCCTACTTATCCTACAGTGTCATATCAGGACTCCATGTTTCTATAGAGTTTGCTAATTTTTTTTTTTAGTCTTTTTATTTTTAACAGCTATGTAATACTTATCAAATGAGTAATACATTTTTTTTAACAACTATTTTTAGACATCTGGGTTATTGCCAAATGTTTTGCCATTATTGGATATTATTAATTAAAATTTTGTACAAATAACTTATTACTCCTTTCCCATTATTTTCTAAGATTAGTAGGAGTTAAAAGATAAAAACTTTTAGGACACATGGTATAGAATATTCTCTAAACTGTCCAACATAAATTACTGAAATGATGGAAATGTTCCATATCTGGAATGTTGTTGTTTATTGTTAAGTGCTGTAGAGTCAATTCCCACTCATAGCAACCCTGCATAGGGTTTTCTGAGGAGCAACTGGTGAGCTCATACCACCGACCTTATGGTTCAAATCGACTTTGCAGTCCAGTGCATTACCCCACAGCGCCACACCAGGACTCCATATCTGGAATAGTATCATCTAATATGGCACTATTAGCCACTACTGAGCATTTGAAATGTGACTAAGGTAACTGAAGAAGTGAGTTTTAAATTTATTTAATTTTCACTGATTTAAATTTAAATGGTCACATGTGGCTAATAGCCACTGCACTGGATAACTCAGCTCTGAAAAATGATGGTCATTATTGACACAATGGTCATTATTAACACAAATGAGCATATTAGCATCCTTAAACTCCAATTCAAAGCAGTGCCACCTGGGTCATATGAGTAACTCCCCTGCCATGTACTATTTGTTGTTGTTGCTACTTTTAAGAACTGTGAGTTGGTTGCACGACTTTCCGAGATCGACTGGTAGGTTTGAACCACCGACCTTGTGGTTGGCAGTAACAATGCTTGTATTACAAGTTGTGTAAAGTGCCACAGATGCTTTCCTGAGTCTTGAGTTCCCGGTCCAGGACACCCTGCATGTACCTGCCCAGCAGGAATTAGAAGATCTTAAAAATCAAGAAATTAGGCTGTTGCACTTTTCTTCAATGCTATTTATCCCTTCAAAAATTGTTATGGGACAAAAAATAACACAAAACAGGAAATGGAAGCAAATACTGTTGAATGATGATGCACAGAGGAGATTGTAATCACTGCAATGAAACGAAGGTGTAAAGCCGATGTTCTCCCATGTAAACTATCACTTAGTTCCCAATAAAAACTAAAAAAAAAAAAAAAGAAACCAGAAAATTAAAAAAAAAAATTAAGTTGGGAAAAATAAATTGTTAGGGGAGATGGAAGACTGAGGGAGAAGGTAAAAGACTTTTTTTGGAAAGCTTTATAGAAGAAGCATAGTTTAGGTCATGAAATTACCCTGTTTTACATGTGCAGTTTATTCAGTGTTAGGAACTTTATGCAGTTGTGCAACAACTGCCATTATCCAGTTTTAGAACATTTCCAAAGGTCCTAAAAGTTTCCTCATGTGCGTTTACAGTTAGGTTTACCTGTGTGGACTGTTTAATTGATTTATTTAGTATATGCACATACTGCCTATTTAAATCAAAGACCAAAACTCCTCACCAGAACTGGTGAAGAAGCATGGTGTGGAAAAAGCACAGGAAGATGAATGAACAGATCTGGGCATGTTACCCTCGTCTGTGAAATGATAAGATGATCTCAAAGTTCTAGTCAGAGTCTCAAAAGCAATACGTCTGGGTTTCTTTGAGGGCACCATTTTGTCTACAGATTCCCAAGGGGTTACAAGTCCTAATTATTTCCTGCTGAGAAGATCTGTAGCTTCACTGTCCTACAAACAGTGAAAACTCTCGGGTCCTGCTTTCCCGGAGCACATGGGAGCAAGGTTTACCTTGCTTTACTTCTTCTGAGGCCATGGAGTCCCCCACCTCGAAATCTGAGCTGATCCTCTTTCTAAGGAAGCGCAGGTACAGCTCACTGCGTGCATTCATCAGGGTGACCTCAGTCAGGATGGGGTCCAGTTCCCTGAAATGTAGCAAGCGGAAAGAGTAAGCAGGAGTGTGTTGGATTCCCTCAAAAAGAATAGCTACAGGACCAACAGTCCCAACACTCCCTTCCAACTGGGTCCTAAAGATCAATCCAGCCAGAGGGTCATGCTGGCTCTGCATGCACAATTATAACCAGAGACACCTGTCAACCACTTTCTAATTATAGGTGTCACCTGAATCATTCACCCCTAAAATTCCACCAGCACTAACCAAGAGGTTGGAGGAGATGTGTTCTCTTTCACATGGGACAACTGTTATGTCTGTTTTGACTCATAGTGACCCTATATAGTGTTTCCGAGGAGTAGCTGGTGGGTCCAGTACTTATCCTACAGCGCCACACCAGGACTCTTCACATGGGGCATAGATCATTTTAATTCAAACCACAAAAACTAAAGACAGAAACAAAATAACATTTGGAAATCCTATTACCTTAAAAAGTTTTGGCTTTGGTTTTTTAGTGCTCTTATTTACAGTAAGTAAACACCAGGCCTAAAGAGTAAGCAATACCACCTTTCATTCACGTAATTCAGGGGTTTCTTGCCAGGGCTTGAATAGTAGAATTGGCTGGGGTACTGGTACCCAGGGGCCACAATTCTGGATACTATAAACAGTGCTTTTTAGGTTTTATTATACACACAAATCAATCACCTCAGCATCTTGTTAAAATGCAGATTCTGATTCCAAAGGTGGACCTGAGAGTCTACAAGGTGGCTTCAAAAAGTTTGTAGGAGAATGCCATTATCTTTTAGTTCCATGTTTTCCACAAACTTTTTGAAGCTTCCTTATTGCAGTTCTAATACGTTCTCAGATGACGTCAATACTGCTATTACAGTTACACAGTAAGGTTCTAGGATTCAGAATTTCTAGTTTAACTAAACAGAAACTCTCAGAATGAAGACTTCATTTTGTGGAGGGGTGGGACTGGAGAAGTCAGATACCAATATTACAATCATAGCTGTGGAACCTGGACAATTCCATTGTCTCACCAACAGAATGCAGATGAGCTCTAGGGACTTTTTCCAAAATCAGGATTCTGCCACATAAGGGGAAAAAAAGAGCACTGATCCTTACATTACATCATGCCCCAAAATGAGCTTAAATGGAACAAAGACTGAATGAAAAACTGAAAACTATCAAATTTCTGAAACAAAACATCAGAAAATGGGAACCTTGGAAAATGTAAAAGTTTTTACCAATACAAACAACAAACATACACTATAAAAGAAAAAATGGATTAACTGGACTTCATTAATCCCTATCAAAATTCCAACTGACTTCTCTAAACTGATACTAAAAGTTCATATGGAAACTCAAGGGAGTCAGACTAGCCAACACAAGTGTGAAAAAGCAAAACAAGGTGGGAGGATCTGACTCTCCTCTTTTATTCTGACAGAGGCAATTTACTATTCTCCTAAAATTGTAACTTTTCCCCTTTTCTTATAATAAAAATAGTAAGTATTGTTAAAAGAAAATCCACATACTAAAAGTGCCAGATAATTGTTCTTTGGGGATATGACCGCAAGCAAATAATTTAATCTATAATGAAAATTTTGACTCAATGAGTTTATTTCTTAAATGCATGTATTTTTCTTTAACAAAATACACCTGGGGGACGGGGGATTGAGTCAATTGAGGGCTTCCAAAGTATTGATATATATATCTATTTCCACAAAAAGCTAGTGAGCACAATGATTCTTTTACTATTCTTTGCAAATCTGTTGATGTTAGGTACCATTCAGTTGATTCCAGCTCATAGTAACCCACTATACAAACAAGCAGAACAATGTCATCCACACAACTGTTGCTGTGCTTAAGCCCATTGTTACAGCTATTGTGGCAATCAATCCTCCTCTCTTCTGTGGACCCTCAACTTTACCAAGCATAATAGCCTTCTCCAGGGACTTGTCCAGGGAGAACACAGACATTATTTATATGATTTTGTAAGCATGATATATTAAATAAAATATTTAAAAAACACAGAACACATTGTCATCACATAGGATCTGAATCATACATGACTACTAACTACTACAAGCTGAAGAAGAAAGAATTCTTACCTTGGTTCAATTTTTTCTGTGATAGAATTTCTCATCAAGTTATTCTGGACATGCCGGAACTGCAATATATCAGAAAAATGAGGATGCTGTTCCTCACCCCACCATCCGTCTGCCTCTTGCTAGTTTAATTTGTTTGCCTAACTTACCTTTCCTGCAAGCCAAAGGCAAGGCTTTAGGCATGATAGGCCAACTATTTTTTTGGCTTAGATTCTAATGCTTGCTTTCTTACTGCATTTAAAAGTGATGCCAACAGACTCCTGTCTGGAGGTAGAAATGAAACAGTACATGGGCATTCCTGTTTCTATTCCTGCTCTTATTTTCCCTGATGAAAAGAATCGGGAAATAAAGTTCTATAAAGGCAAATATTACTGTAAGCACTTAAGACACTAAAGGGAAATTTGAGATAAAAAACAAACAAACATACTCAGTTGCCTTGAAGTCAAGTTCAACTCATGACCAAATGTGTCAGAGTAGTGCTGTGTTTCATAGGGGTTTCAATGGCTGATTTTTTTGGCCTTTTTTCTGTCATGCTTCTGAGTGGACTCGAACCTCCAAGCTTTCAGTTAGTGAAGTGCATTAACAATTTGCACTCAAAGACTCTTGAAACAAATTTCTTGACATTTACTAAGACATTAGAGTCCTGGTGTGGCATAGTAGGATAAGCACTGGACTGTTAACCATAAGGTTGGCGGTTCAAACCCACCAGTCACACGTCGATAACCCTATACAGGGTCCCTTGCTCACAATGTTGTTGTTGTTGTTAGTGCCTTTGAATCACTTCCAACTCCTTATGACCCTGTTTAGAACAGACCCTGTCGGTCCTGCGCAATAAAACATAAAGCAAACAGATTCTTTATCATATCACCAGAGGGCACTGTTGCATATTCTGTGACACAGAACTGGTCAAACATTTGTTACTTTCAAGAAGCCCCTTCTTTTTCCTTCTCAATCTTGCAATGAGGTCATCAGAATCTCATTAACACCTCAGGTCCACAGTAAACTGGTGATTTGAAAGGTGTAGGTCACTTTGCATTTATTTTTCTCCTGCCTGCACCTTTTCTCACTTAAAAAAAAATGTTTAGTCTGTCCAATGTTTCTGGCTACAGCGGCTTCCAAAGCTTGCTCCCTCTGCTCACCTGCTGGTGGTAGTTCCTCTGCTTGATGAAATTGTCCACTACCTTCTCCACCTGTCTGTCACATTCCACCTGCAGATACTTTATCAGGGTGTAAAGTCTTCCTGGCCCATAGTAAGTCTCCACAATCGGTTGGTGGGTCTCCACAATGCGGGCAATCCCTAGAAGACAATGGGAGGGTTGGATTCCAAATATTCTCTTCATAAAATAAACTATTTTCTTTTATCTAGGATGAACCCAAGACTCAACCTTTTCTGGCTGCGTCACCTTCTGAAAAGAACACAAATACTTTTAGTAAATTTCAGGAGTTGCTAAATAGGTTTGTTTGTTAAATATGCACAGTGCTTGGAATACCACCAGGCATATAATAAATTACATTGATACTGCCTTTAGGAGTATAGTTTTTTTTTAAAAAAAAAACACACTTTTTTATTGTGAATTTAATGAAGTTTTATTGTGCAGGTCATCAGTTTTACAGTCAACAAACTGAACTACTCAGAGACCTATATATAACCAGTTAGACTACAACTATTCTTTTTTTTTTTTTAACTTTTTATTGTAAATTGCATGACGGTTTACAAAGCAGATCATTAGCTTTACATTCAACAAATCAGACACTTTGTTTCATTTCAATGATGACAATTCACTCCACTTCCTCCCTGTGTTTGTTTCCATTCCTCCTCCTTTCTCAACCCTTCTGAACTTTGTCCTTGGTAAATGTAGCTCTTTTAATCTCAGATGGTTGACCATTCTATGATGTTCATACCTCACTAGTGCATGCATAAACACCTCACTACATATCTATTTGAGCCACAGGGGTCAGGAGCATCTTCAGAGTCAGCATCACCCTCTTTCCAGTAGTTGATCTTAGGGTGCAATTTACTCCTAGAGTTTGGTCTTTAGGGTTAATCAAACAGCTAATTACCACTTACAGGTTGCCTCCAGTTGATTCCAATTCATGGCAACCCCATGAAGGGCAGAGTGGTGGTGGTGGTTATGTGCCGTGGAGTCGTATCAAAGGATAGAGTAGAACTGTGTTTACAGGGTTTTTTTTTCTTTCTTTCTTACTTCCTCTTCTAAGTTTTATTTACTTAGTTGTTATTGCGAATACATATAGTAAAACGTACACCAATTGAACAGTTTCTGCACATACAATTTAGTGACACTGATGACATTTTTCGAGTTGTCCAATCATTCTCACCCTCCTTTTCTGAGTGGTTTCTCCCCCAGTAACATAAACCCACTCACTGTCCTCTAAGGTTCCTTTCTAATCTTTCAAGTTGATGTTATTACTTTAGTCCCACATAGACTTTGTAAGAGTACAATGCTCAAGGCAGACCTTTTTCACTAGTTAAGCTAACGTACTATTTGGTTTTAAGATGACTTTAGGAGTTACTTCTGATTTAGAGTTTAAAGCTTATTTCAGGGAAATAGCTTCAGGGGTTCATCCTCCTTCCATGGCTAGAGAAAGTCTGGAGTTCACAGAATTTAAATTCTATTCTGCATTTTCTGTATTTTGCTCAGAATTCTTCCATGGAAACTGGTCAAAATGTTCAATAGTAGCCGGACACCAACCAATTCTGGTCTTACAGCAAAGGAGGCAGTTGTTCATGGAAGCAATTAGCCACACATTCCATAGCCTCCTATTTCTGACTTTTCTTCTTCCATTGCTCAAGTGAACAGAGACCAAATGTTGTACCTTACATGGCCACTTACAAGCTTTAAAGACCTTACAACAAACTAGGGCATAGACCAGAAGCACTAGACATGTTACTGTGTTTAGGTTAATTATTTGGGATGTCCCATAAAACCATGACCCTAAACCTCCAAACCAAGCAACCAAATCCCATGAGGTGTTTGGTTGTATATAAGCAGCCTCAGCAGCTTTTTAATTTTTTTAAATTGTTGTTGTATCACAATTTTAAAAATTGCAGTGAAAATATATACAAAAGAACACATGAAAATTAAACAATTTCTACATATTTTATATATAGAGTTGTCAAGAGCTGATTTTTCAGAAGTAGATTGGTAGGTCTTTCTTCCAAAGTGCCTGTGGTGGACTTGAACGACCAACCTTTGGGTTAGCAGACAAGTGTGTTAACTGCACCACTCAGAGATTGTAAACACCAGATAGATTCTAACTAATCTTCACTAATCAGACACTGAATCAGTATTTAATAAATGAACACACAGTAAACTAAAGGATGGAATTAAAGGAATTCTAATAGGGGTGGGAGTCCTGTTACAGCATTATAAGATAAACACTGGACTGCTAACTGCAAGGTGGGTGCTTCAAACCCACCAGCTGCTCCTTTGAAACCCAATATAGGGTCACACTATGAGTAGTAACCAACTCAATGGCACTTAGCAACAACAACAATTAGGGGAGAGAAGAAAGGCTTGGGTGAGAAGGTTAGCTGTTTCTGTGTGCAGAAAGGGGCTTACCTTCAAATAGCAGGGTGAGTGTGTCTGCAAAGATGACTGCAGCTCTTCGATCACTCATGTCCATCCCCAGCACGAGGAGCAGATTTTCCTCAGCTTTACTGGCCACCTAATAAAAGGAGAAAAGGCCAAAGTCACACCAGGTATGTATTAGTTTTCCAAGTGGGCCTCCCACTGTCTTTCTTTTTTCTGTTTCCTTAATGCCTAGAAACCTGGGCAGCACAGGTGCATCTCTCCTGGGAGGCTCTGGGTTCTCTGAACCACAGGCAGGACATGGAACTTACGTACAGTGATAGCTCTTCTTTCATTCAGAGGTGTAAATAATGGTTCTCTTTGAAAATAGGTACTGTCATTAATCAAAGCACAAAAACCCACTGCCATGCAGTTGATTCTGACTCAGAGCAACCCTACATAGTCCAAGGCTGCATATCTTTATGGGAGCAGAAAGTCTCATCTTTCTCTCACAGAGTAGTTGGTAGGTTTGAACTGTAGACCTTGCAGTTAGTACTACCAGGGTTCTTTTAGTCAAGGCAAATGGTTCCCAATTTTAATCATCTTCTCCAAATATGAACTGCTATCATTAATGGTACTTGGTTGAGCAGGACAAGGACATTAGTACTGTGGAAGGGACTTTAAAAAAAAACTTGTGAATTGAATGAAGGTTACCACAGCAGATCATCAGGGTTACATTCAACAAATCATACATTTTGTTTTATCTCAATGTTTTGGAAGAGACGTTAATGCATAAAAAGTATATATTCTCATTATGAGCAGCCACCTAAGGAGCAACTATTAGTCTTTTTCCATTTTGAGCAAAGAAGAGAGAAGAAATTCAAAGATGCAAGGGAACAAATTTGTCCAAAGGACTAATGTATCATACAAAACCCAACCTCCAGAAGCGTGAGACCAGAAGACCTAGATGGTGCCCAGTTACAACTGCTGACTACTCTGAAAGTGATCACAATAGGAGGTCTTAGATAGAAGAGGATAAACATGGAACAAAATACAAAATTTTAAAAAAGGCCAGGCATCCTGGTCTGACAGGCACTTATGATAGGGACCGGAGACTATGGTCCTCAGTCAAATGAACTCACCTTCATGGTGCAATTTTCTGCCAACTAATAGGCCAGTCTATAAGGGAAACAATAACACCAAGGAGAATGCAGACCTTAGACTAATCAACCATATGAGATCAAAGAGCAGCATTTGTCCAGATGGACAAATTCAGAAGGGACTAAGAAAGAAAGTGAAATGGAAACAATAAGGAGGAAGTGGGAGAGTGCTTATTACATTGTTGGGATTGTAATCATCGATGTTACAAAACAAAATGTATATAAGTTGTTCCATGAAAACCAATGTGCTCTATCTAGTCCACCTAACATGAAGTGAGGGGAGATGCACAAGAACACTCAAACTAGTAGATAGTACCCATTTGACCTAGCTTCGATGGCTTGATGATCACTACTCGACCAGAACATTAGAATAAAAATTTGGTAAATGAAATAAGTGTAAGTTTGATGAATTTGACCTATACTTATGAATGTTGTTGTTGTTATATGCCGTAGAGTCGGTACCGACTCATAGCAACCCTGTACAGGGTTTCCGAGGCTGTAAATCTTTACGGGAGCAGAAAGCCTCTTCTTTCTCCTGCAGAACCGCTGGTAGTTTCGAACTGCTGACCTTGCGGTTTGCAGCCTGATTCATAACCACTACACCACCAAAGCTCCTTACTTATGAATGTAGTAGCTCAAAATACCAACTGACAAGGAAAGAATCCTCAACCTATCCCCTCTGTACACAAGATTGATAGGGATGGGCAACTTAAACATTGGCTACCTAAAATGGGGGGGGGGGGCATTATAAAGGCACAAAGTGACTTACAAATTTTTAAGAGGGAGTTTAAATTCAGAGTATGTGAGGGAAAACAGAATCCCCAATGAATACTTTTCATCTTGTTCAGACAGGTCAGGTGAAAGGAGATGGGTATAAGATTCTTATGATTCAATAATGAGTAACTGTTATCATGACTAATTGTGATTGTCACAAATGTAAAGGTAGAAGTTTTGTAACATAAAGGGGGGAGTAGTTAACATAACATTCCAGGAACAGAGGACCCTAGGACTACCAAGGGAGAAGAGCATAAGTGGAATGTAGGACCCTATCCAGAGAAGCAGTGACACCAGAGATGGAGACGGAGATGAAGACATGGAGAAAAGAAGCTGTTTCTAGGTCCCAGGTGGCAGTGTACTGATAAAAAAGTACCATAGAGCAATTGTATTTAATGTTAATTAACACTTTTTTTTAGAATGGGTAAAATCATACACACTTAAATATTCAAAAGGAAAAAAAGGGGATATTCACTAAAAAGTGACTCTTTCTCTTAACTACCTCTCTTGATCTCCTCATTCTGTTCTTTTAAGAACACACTGTGCTTGTATGAGGATAGATCTTTATAGTCATCCCCTCATTTGAAACAAAAACCACACCATACTGTTTTGTACCTTGTTTTATTTAGCAACCAACATATGCTGAAGACTAAAATACATCAGCACACATTTTTGTCTAATAGCAGAACAGATCCATTGGAGAGAACTTCTGGATAGGGGAGAGGAAGGTGGCAAAGGATGATCCCTGGTATATATGACTGCTGGGATGTATTTCTCTCCAACTAAGTAGTGGTTTCAAATAGGGCTGCTAACCTCAAGGTCGGCAGTTTGAAACTACCAGCTGTTCCATGGGAGAAAGATAAGGCTTTCTGCTCCTGTAAAGATTTGCAACCTCGGAAACCATGTGTGCGGTACTTAACAACAACAACTAAGAGGAGGGAGCCTTTGTGCTATACTGGTTAAATGCTCAGCTGCTAACTGAAAGTTCAAACCCACCTAGCAGCTCCAGAAAAGAAAGACCATTTGATCTGCTCCTATATTACAGCCTAGGAAACCCTAAGGGGGCAGTTCTCTGTCACATGGGGGCCACAGGGAGTTGAAATTGACTCCAGGGCACCAGACAACAACTACTGAGGGGGCGTTCATTTGAGACTTTAACTGAAGCTTGTCCTATCAGGATGCTTCAACTTAATGTAGCGTATTCTAAGATCCATGCCTAGCTACAAAGCCTTAAAATCATTAAGAAAGAATGTGAATTGCTCTTAAAAGAAGCTGAATCCTGACTGATATATTGAAATGTAAGATTCAACTTAGCAGGTAATTTGCATTTTAATTTTGCTATACTTCACCTAGTGTGTTGAAAATATATGTGCAAGAACAAGCAACTATATGAAATTAAAAGGGCAGCATATGTTCAGGGATACAGCTCAGAAGGCAGGAAAGGAAAGGAAAGGAAAGAAAGACTAATGGAAATGATGAACATAGGGAAGAAGTGGGAAGAATGCTGTTACATTGTGGTAATTATTGAATGGAAAACCAATTTGCACATAGCATCAATGGCTTGATGACCAGAGCTTGACTAGAGGAAGATAAAGAAATTTCTTAAGGGAAGCAAGTGTACATTGCTACAGTTTGATAAACTTGACCGATACTTATGGATGTAGTAGCTTAAAATACCAACCAAGAGGGAAGGAGTCTTCACATCAATGGTCAAACATATCCCTTCGGTATACAGGGTTGATAGGGACGGGCAATTTAGACACTGGCTACCTAAAATGGGAGGGCTATAAAGTATGAAGTGGCTGGCTTACAAGTTTTCAAGAGGGAGTTGAGTTTCATAGTGTGTGGGGGGAGGGGAGAAGGTAGAATTCCCAAGGAATACTTTTCATCTAGTCGAGATAGATGGCTCAGGTGAAAGGAGATGGGATAGGATTCTTTTGATTCAATAGTTACTAATTGGTATCATGACTAATTGTGACTGTCACAACTGTAAAGGTAGAATTTTTGTAACATAAAAGCGGGAGTAGTTAATCTTACATTCCAGGAATAGAGGTTCCTAGGGCCATGAAAGAAGAGCATGAGTGGAATATGGGACCATAACCAGAGAAGCAGCAACACCAGAGATAGAAGCAGAGCTGATGGCATGGATAGACAGCATTTGAAGACACCAGCCTCATGGAAAGAGAAAGACTGTGTGCTGGCTGCCAGGAAGCAGGCTTGCAGAATGTGCCCTTTGGTTGTTTAAATGTTTATATATTTCTGAGTGTTTTTGTGTACATACAAACAATACAATACAAAACAAAGGGAATAGAAATAAATATTGTTAAATTATTATGCATAGAGGGAATTGTAATCATTGCAATGAAACAAAATATGATAGGATGGGTGCAAAACTGATGTTCTCCCATGTAAACTACCACTCAATTCACAATAAAAGCTTAAAAAAAAAGAAAACCAATTTGCTCTATAAACTTTCATTCAAATCATAATAAAAAGTGAAAATAAATTAAGTACAGAAAAGCAATGTGCACCACTGAATGTCTACGCAGTGCCTGGCACTCAGTTGACTGGTAATACCCAAGTGTGGAACGGCAGCATCCAGTCTTGTCAGGCTATAGCAAAAGCAAAACAGGAGTCATATGTGGAAGGGAGAAAGCATCCAAAGAAACCACACCTACCCAGTGCCGCAGTCTGCAGAGAACAATACCATTTTTTTTTGCCAAGTAATCAGGGTCCATACCTGCTTACAAAGGTATTCTGAGAACTTGCTTAATCCCTCCTCATGTAAGCCCAGTAGTGGGAATATCTTGAAGAAGCGCTCCACCTGGGGCAGATCTCCTTCTTTGGTGGCAGTGGCAAACTTCTCTGTTACAATGATTTTGAGACGCTGCTCAGCTTCCTGCAGCAATTTCAGGTTAGCATCAATCATGCTACCTGCTCATAGGAGAAGAAAAGGAGAATATCAAGAATGGATGGCACTATACATCAGGTCCATTTATTCTGTGCACTAATACTGTTCTAGTGAATGTGGATGATTATAAGAGGAATTAACCATAATCCTATTTATCACAGAAACCATAATAAGAGAAAGTTTGTGCATAAATAAGTATAATAAAATTTAGCGTCTAGTAAGCGCCAAAATAAAGGTGCCAAAAGTTCATATTTCTGGTTGAAGTAACAGAAACAATTTCCTACAGAAGGTGACATTTCTCAAAGACAGGCAGAATTTCTAAAAAAAGAGTTTTAGAATCCAAATAGGAATACATACATTCCAGGCAAAGGGGATAAAACGAGAAAAAGAGAGAAAAATGGAGAGGTGAAAAGACTATTTGTAAAGTATTGCAAGTAGTCCATGTCCTGGAATATAGAGGAGTTTGAGAAATACTGGTACAATGAATAAATACAAGAATGTATCCTATGAACTAAGACTAGAAAGACAGAATGAGCCAAGATCATGGGCTCAGTCTAGCATGTGAGAATTTAATTTTATAAGGTAATGTGATCAAGTGGAAAGAACCCAGTGGCCAGAGAATTAGATCTGGATTCCGTTTCCTCTTCCATAGAACGGTACTGACAGCATCTACCCTGGGATGGTATGGGACCTATACACAGCCAGCTATCAGACAAGGTCCTGGTGTGGTGCTGTGGGCTAGTATGCTGGACTGCAAAGTCGGTGCGTCAGGCTCATAAGCGGCTCCTTGGAAACCCTGTAAAAGGTTGCGATGGGTCGGAACCAACTAGACACCACTTAACAACAACAACAATCAGACAAGGTGGAGACCTAGTATGGCACTGTAGGATAAAGCACTGGACCATAAACTCTGTTTGAACTACAAAGTCGGTAGTTCAAATTCACCAGCCACTCCTTGGAAACCCTATACACAGTCACTATGAGTTGGAACCAACTCGACAGCACTTAACAACAACAATCACACAAGGAAGCATGCTAACAGCAGATCCCTTTTTCCTGGTTGAGTTTCCATTGTAAACTCAGATTACAGATGTTTATAATTAAGCTAGAAATCAATAATTTGGGAAGCTGACCTTCTTTGCCCTGTCGGCTGAGCTCAATGACTGACTTGTCCAGGCATAAGTAGCGATGAATATGGGCTGCAGCCTGCTCATAATCTTCATTCCTTAAAGCAGTCTGAACTCCATCCATGCAGAACTTCAGGTCCAAGATATCATCAGCTCTCTGGATGGCCTGATAGAGGCGATTCTGCAAAAAGACGTAGTGTTAAGAAACAGAGTTCTATTCGTCTCATATTCTCTTCAGGATACAGAAGGATTCAGGAGCTGAATCCAGCTAGTCATAAATCCTTTTTAGCTTTCACTGGTGGGCTCACAAACACCCCGGTACTACTCACAATACTGTTATTGATGATGACCAAGAACACTGACAGGTATTACACCATTCTATTTATAAATAAAATGATTTATTTTAATGGAAGTAGAAACTGGAATAATCCATATTTATAGCTAACATATCCTATCACATTATTAAGAGTCAGAACATATTTAACATTTTGGGAACAAGATTTGTTTAGTAATAAGATTTTAAAAATATGTAAGGTTTTTTTCAGATTATAGAACTATGATTTAAAACAACAACAGTATGTGAGTTGATGGCTATGTGACTATGATGCTGTAGTGAAGTTATTTTGCAGAATTTGAACAAATAGAGAAGAGTTGTGCAATTTCACAGGGGCGAATTGTGCCCAGACCTTGTGTTATCCAATATGTTAGCTATTAACCACACATGGCTATTGAGCACTTGAAATGCAGCTAATTCAAATTAAGAAGAGCTAAAGGATCAACACTGGACTGGGAGCCATAAGGCTAGCAGTTCAAACCCGCCGCTGCTCCTCAGAAACACTATACAGGGTCGCTGTAAGTTGGAACTGACTAGATGTCATTTAGCAACAAGCATATGGGTGTTAAAGAGGAGTTATAGTAGTATAGTAGGCTGAGTTGGGCTGTTAACTACAAGGTCAACAGTCTGAATCTACTAGCTGCTCCATGGGAGAAAGATGAGGTTTTCTGCTCCTGTAAAGATTTCATTTCGGAAACGCTGTACAAGTTGGAATCGACTTGATGGCAGACAAGCAATTGTATTGTTATTAAGTGCTGTTGAGTCGGTACTGTTGACACTGTACACTGTTTCCAAGACTTTAAATCTTTGTGTGAGCAGAAAGTTTCATCTTTCTCCTGTGGATCAGCAGTAGACTCGAACCGCTGACCTGTGGCTTGCAGTCCAGCACTTTTTTTAACCATAGGTGTAAAATATACTCTGGATTTCAATGACTTAGAACAGCAAGAAAAAGAATATAAAATATCTCATTTCAATTGTTTTCTAGTGATTATATGTTGAAATGGCATTGTCAATATAACGAATCAAATAAAATTATTAAAGTTAATTTTACCTATTGCTTTTTATTTAATAAAAAAATGGTTAGTAGAAAGTTTAAAATTACATATGTGAATTGTATTGCATTTCTTCTTCTTTCCCAATCTGGATAAATTTAACAATATATGCCCAAATAAACATGTATTATCCCTGTTCCTGCTTTAGTTAAAATGAGTCATTTGACCATATAAACAGAATTTGCCCAAATGTCCTGGCTAGAACCTCCAGTACAAATTTCAGTAGGAGTAGGGAGAGCAGACATCCTCATCTTTTTGATGGTAGGGGAAAAAGCATTCAGCCTTTCACAATTAAGTGTGATGTTTGTTGTTTTTAAATACCTTCAAGTCAGTTTCAACTCATCACTCATTGTGACTCTGTATAGGGTTTCTGAGGAGTGGTTGGTGGGTTTGTACCACTGACCTTACAGTTCAAACTGATCTTGTGGTCTAGTGCTTATTCCGCAGTGCCACACCGGACTTCAAGTATGATGTTAGCTGGTATCAGGTTGAGGAGGTTTCTTTCCACTGATCTCGTTTGTTGATTTTTTTATCTGAAGGGTGCTAAATGATGTCAAATGCTTTTTCTGCCTTTATTCAGATTATCACACAATTTTTGTCCCTATTCTATCAATACAGTGTATTACCTTAATTGATTTTTAAACCAATCTTGCATTTCTGGGACAAACCTACATAATAAGGCATACAATCCTTTATTTTTTTATGTTGCTGAATTTGGTTTGCTTATCTATATAAATATTTTATTGTCGCTTCAGTACGAGTTTACAGAGCAAATTCGTTTCTCATCCAACCGTTCACACACACATTTGGTCTCCTGACATTAGTTGTGGTCCCCTCAATGTAACAGTGCTCTTCCTATTTCCTCCCTGGGTTCCTGGTCCCATCCCCATCTTCCCTGTCCCTTCCTGCCTTCTGAACTTTGTTTTTGAGCAAATGCTGCCCTTTTGGTTTGGATGACTATTCTGAGGAGCACATTTCTTGTGGGTGTTACTGTTCCCTTCTATTGTTTGGCTGAAAGGCGATTTTTGCAAGTGGGTTAAATTCCAGGTTAGAAGGGTTGGTTTGCTAATATTTCACTGAAGATTTCAATGTTTACATTCATAGATATTAGTCTAGTGCTTTCTTGTGATGTCTTTATCTGCTTTTGTATTTCACATTTGATTTCTATGTGATGGTTCTGTTTTAATCACTTCTATCTTCTACTAATTTAAACATCAAAAGCTTAATGGGGAGTCCCTGGGTGGTACAAACAATTATCCCACTTAGCTGCTAACCAAAAAATTGGAGGTAGACGTCTACCTAGAGTCATCTCAGAAGAAAGGCCTGTAAATCTACTTGGAAAAGTGTCATCAGAAATGGGGTGGAGCTCAATGGGATTACCTTGGCCAGGTCGAGCTGACGGACTTTGCTAGATACATTCTCAGCTAGGTTGCAGGTAAAGGTGATCATTCCAGCCAGCTGCTTTGCATCCCCCTCAATCAACTGCAGGTTGGGACTGGAGACCCACATTGTCACGACACATGTATTCATGGGGCAGAGGGTGAGAATGAGAGACAGAACAATTTATTTTGCAGTTGGAGACTATGTTTTCTACTTCTTTTGTACTGCCACATAACTCTTCAATGGTTTGCATTTTACCACAAACTTAAACCTATATGTAAGAGAAAGTTAATTTCTGTATCTACTAAAGATCGCCCTAATAGGAGTACTGGTGTGACACTGTGGGATAATGCACTGCACCACAAGGTGGGTTTGCACTGCATGGCCAGTAGTTCAGATTCACCAGTCTCTCCTCGAAACCCTATACAGGGTAGCTACACCGTTGCTAAGTCCGTTGAGTTGGTTCTGACTCATAGCGACCCTGTATAGGGTTTCCAAGGAGTGGCTGGTGGGCTTGAACTGCCAACTCTGTGGCTCACAGTCTAGTGCTGATCTTACAGTGCTACATCAAGAGTCCACAATGCCACAGTAAGAGTCCTCCCCCCGAAAAAATAGGTGAAAAGAAATAGATAACAGTCTCATAATTGTTAAGTGTCCAAAAAAAAATTAAACAATAACCTGAGAGGTTGATGTGATCAAACAGCAAGCTTTATGACTAGCAAATACTTGTACATAGTCTGCAAAAAGGAGTCCTGGTAATGCTGTGGGTTAAGAGTTGGGCTGCTAACCACAAGGTCAGCAGTTCGAATTTACCAGTCACTCCAAGGGAGAAAGATGAGGCTTTTGGCTCCCGTAAAGATTTACAGCCTTGGAAACCCTATACAGGGTCACTCTGGGTCAGAACCGACACCATGGTACATAACTACCACCAGCAGTCTGTAAAAACAGGTGTTCTCAAACTTAACCTGTGCATCAAAAATCACCTGCTGGCTCCTTAAAACAGATTCCTGGGACCTACCTCCAGCGTTTCTTAATCAGGCCGCAGAATCTGCTTTTCTAACAAGTTTGTAAGTGCTGCTGGTGCGGCCTGTGGAGGAGCACACTTTGAGAATTACTGAACTATATTCTTGGTATTCACTTTACCTTGAAGTAATGTTCCTCTACAGCTTATAACAGAAAGTTAGGAAAAATAGCAACTTATCCAGTGCACCTTGCAGGAATTTACAATAACTCTTGCTGAAATGCAGACTTACCCCATTCGGTGGAGACTGACCATTTTACTTTCAATGGTGTTCTGCTGTTCCAAAAGAGCATTCAGCTCCCTCTCCACCACTTTCTGAGACAGAGAAACATCAGTATGGTCAGAGGAACCTTAAGAATTATCCAACCCAATTATTTAGCTGAAGTGTAAATCCCATTTCAAATTTCTTCTTTCCTTTGACTAGGTCTATAACATATAACTCCATTTTTGCACTTGCCACATTTAATAATGATTACTTGATGTGTTAGTTAATACACCTACATTAGCACCACAAAAGTAGAAAATGAACCTTTAATCTATTATCATCAGCATAAAGGCGAACAGGAATGAATTTAAATCATAATGGCTAAACGCACAAGAAACTTCCAAAGGGGCAATCCAATTCTCTCTCAGCCAATCCATTTACTGTGTTACCTAACAATTTCTGCAGTCTTCTTTCCAGTTTCGACATCTGTAAAATAGGGATCTATACCTATCCCATAGGATTGCTGAACAAATCAAACAGGATAAAACACACAAAGTGCTTACTATAGTATGTAGTGTAGACAAGTGTTTCCTAAGTCATTAATGCTAGTTATCCATTTTTTATTAAAGTAGCCCACTAGAATCCAAAGGAAAACTTCCCTGACATCATCACAAACCCTGCTCTTTCTGTAAGATCGCTTTAATTTCCCCTAACGGGCTGCGAACCTTAAGGTCAGCGGTTCGAAACTACCAGCCGCTCCGCGGGAGAAACATGAGGCTTTCTACTCCCGTAAAGATTTACACCCTCGGAAACCCTGTACAGGGTCGCTATGGGTCGGAACCGACTCGATGGCACTTAACAACAACAACAAAGGGCAGTTAAGAAGTTTTAGGTCAAGAGGACTGAACTTTGATTCTATCCTTTCACACCCCCAAAGTGCCTTTGGTACTCAACCTTGAAAACTGGATTTGGGGAACAGTGCACATCTATTAGATCGGTTTTCTTTTGATTGGCAAGAAATCAAGACAGACAGACAGACATCAGAAAAGGAAATGACAGCATGAGGCTGCTAAGGAGAAGGGGAGGCAGGAAAAAAGGAGGACATTAAAAGCTGAAAGGAACCTTAAAATGGAGCCAAAGCCCTTCATGTGACACCGTGTTAGGGAGAAATAAAGCGGCTTATCCACGGTTAAGCACTTGTACCTGGGTTTTAAAAGCTTAAGCTGCTACTCTGGACTGAAAGGTCCAAACGACACCACGAAACTACTCTTTACAAGAAAAAGTCTTAAAACAGTTCAAGAAGTATATTTGTAATGCCTTCCCACTTAAATAACGGGGTAAAAAGGTCTCGTAAATTTTAAATGGTTAAACCAACGAAAAAGAGCCTTTATTCTACTCTAGAAACCATGAGAGTTGGCATAGATACTCTAAACTCCGGCGTAAAAATCTAGCACTTTTGGGGCAAGGTCAAACAACGAGGGTGGCGGTGGGGGGCTTCACCCGAGTGAAAAGATGACAGGTGTTTCCAGCTTCCCAACTACGCTCCCGCTTCTAGGGTAGGTGCTTTTTTTGTTTCCCCAGGTAAGAACAGATCTTCCCACAGCCCGGATTCTTCAGCCTGACAGCTACTACGTCCACTTTCCCTGGATCCTCCTGGAAAAAGAGGAGGCTTAGCTCCCCACCTCCTCGCCGCAGAGCCTTTCGTACACAGCCTCCAGCTCCTGCAGCTCGGTCAGGGAGCGAATGAGCTCGGTGGAGATTTCCGAGCAGCGGCTTCCTCCCACCCCCTCAGGCGGTGGAGGGGCCCCTGACAGCTTCTGTGGGGACTCGAGATCCGCCATCTTAGTCCCCAAGCAATGTTTCCCGTCCTGCGAGGCCCCCCTACTCGTTGGCGCGCCGCATCCGTGCGGCTGCCCACATAAATGCCCGATGAATTAGCTTTGTTTAATATTTAATTTTACTTCTAAAAAGTGTATTGCTTTTCTATTCTCATAGAAAAAATTATGGTCATAAACTGTGTTTAAATAGTTTTTGACGTGATCTGGTAACAACACGAAAACATTTATATATTTTTTCAGGCGTGGGTTGGCAACCTTTTCCCTCCGCGCGCCACCGGAAGGCCTCTGTTTTGAGAGCTAATGGGGAACTCGTCGGCGGGTTAGCTTTTGCTGTGGTTTTAGCCCTTGAAGAGATTCGCTATCCGTCGGCTATCTACGCCATCCTACCAGCTGCAAGGTAAAAAAAAGCAGCTTGTGACTTCCCCGAGGCCGTGAAGTCTGAGGGTGGCCATGTGGAAGTGTGGGTTCAAACTTTGGTGGGGGTCTAAGGTAGCCTAGGCCATATCTTTCCGGGTAGAGGACGATATGGGTAAAGCATGGGGCACGAACTTGAAATCTTTTCCCGCAGTCTTCCACAGGGTGGGAACGAGTCGTGGTTCGGAACTAAGCCTTCTGGAAATAACTTGCTTTCAGGCCCTGCAGTCTTGGAGACAGGAGAGGCGGTGGTGGGAGGGAATCGGAGAGCGGTCCCCACGGAAAGTGAACAGCACACACAGACGGAAGGTGCAAAGACACCCCGTGTTAAAAGCGTAAATAACGGAAACCGATTTTGGAATCAAGACACTGGTTTGAATTTCTGCTGTTGTACCCGTCAGCTTCGGGCACTTCGTTTCCTCCTTGTGCGTTTCAGTTGTCTCATTTCCCAAATGGGGACAGAAACAATCAAGTGGAGAAGGGGTGGACGAGCCATGATGCGAGCTATTTTTCTAGACAGGAAGTGAAACAGCTCTGGAGGAAGCCACAGAAATTAGCAAGTTTTAGCCAATAATGGTTTTTGGTAGATAGCTCCTGTAGCTCTGGGTGCATTTTCTTCAAAATGTACTTTCCTCCATTTCCCAAGCAGTAGCACCTAGGGTTGGGTTGTAATGGATGGCCTCAGTTACAGAAACCCGAAAGTAGACCGAGTTCTTTGGATCGGCTGCAAAGTACGAAAAGAGTAGTTTCAGGGGGTGTATAGGTGTCTTTCCCTGTTAACTCCTTTCTCCCTTGTCGTCCCACATCGGACTGTTCCCTTTTCCCCCCAGTAATCTAAATGCTGCTTGCAGTCAAGTCGGCTTCGACTTATATATAGGGCTTCTGAGGCTGTAAATGGAAGTCCCCAGGAAGCCTCATCTTTCCCCCGCGGAGTGACTGGTGGACCTGCTGACCTTGTGGTTATCCGGCCAACACGTAGCGCCTTCTACCAGGGCCAGGGCTCCTTTCCAGCGACCCTACTAGAAGAATATGTAGAAAAGTTTCTATCTCAGGACTTATTTCTAGCTCTTTTCATCTCTCAGCGTTCCTGCCTTTGCCCCGTTCAGAAATGATTATGGAAAGTTCTGGTGATAGTTCTTTTTAACGGTTTAACAAAATCAGGTGCAAACGTTAATTACACATCCTTTACTTTGGATTTTTCAAGTTTGCTTTCATCTGTAATTAGGTGCATGAAGGAAAAATAACTCTTTCTCTGTTAGTAATTGGTTATTGGTAGAGTTTTGAGTCATTTACAGCAAGAGTTTATCAGTCATCAGTCTTCTCTGACTGCAAGGGTAAAATTAAAATGTGAAAGCCTTTTGTTTATTGTTAGCTCCAAGATAGGTTAGATAATAAATGCACTGTAGTAAAGTGTATGAGCCCTGCTGGGGTGCTGGAGGCTAAGGACTGGGCCACTAACCTCAAGGTCAGCAGTTTGAATCCACCACTTGCTCTGTGGAAGAAAGATGAGTTTTCTGCGTCCATAAGGGTTTGCCACCTCTGTAACGGTCACTATACGGGATCGCTGTGACTTGGGATCCACTTGATGGCAGTAGGTTTGAGTTTTTTCATAGTTGTCCTGGTGTGGCACTGTGGATTAATGTGCTGGACTGCAAAGTCGGTCTGAACAACAAGGTTGGTAGCTCAAGCTACCAGCTGCTCTTTAGAAACATTATACAGGGTCACTATGGGTCAGAACCAACTCAACACTTAACAAAACAAAAATATAAGCACTGAACTGCTAACCACAGGTTGGTGGTTCAAACTCACTAGCTGCCCTTGGAAAAACCCTATAAGGGTCGCTATGAATCAAAACTGGCTCAGTGACACAACAATATAGTACCCAGCCTTAAAAGTTTTTGTTTTGTTTTTTAACTTTGTATTGTGAATTGGTAAAGGTAAACAGAGAAAAATAAGTTTTTCTGTTGAACTTTGTATATACTCGGTTTCATGTCATTGATTGTATCCCCATAATGTAATGTTAGGTATACTGACACCCCACACCCCTGCCCTTTCCCTTTTCCATTCCTTCTTTCCTAACCCTTCTGAACTTTGTCCTTGGGTCAATTGTTGTTGTTTAGTGCCGTCGAGTCGATTTCGACCCATAGCGACCCTGTACAGGGTTTCCTAGGGTGTAAATCTTTACGGGAGTAGAAAGCCTGGTCTTTCTCCCGCGGAGCGGCTGGTAGTTTCGAACCGCTGACCTTAAGGTTCGCAGCCCGATTCGTAACCACTACACTACCACAGCTCCTTGGGTCAATATGCTGCCCTTTTTATTCTCTCAAATGGTTGATTATTCAAAGGAGTGCTATTCCCCTTATAAACCTGTTTTTTATTTAGCTGAAAATGGAGCCAAGCTCACCAGCTGCTCCTTGGAAACCCTATACCAGGTCGCTATGGGTCGGAACTGACTCGATGGCACTTAACAACACAACAACCCAACCTTTGATTAAAAGTGAATAAAATGCAGTGTAATTGGAAGGCTGAGCTACAGCATCCATTTGAATTCTGAACCATGTGAACATAAAACCACTTTAAATACAAAAATACATTTCTTCTAGTATGGTGTGGCACTGTAGGATAAGCACTGAACCACAAGGTCGGCAGTTCAAATACCAGCCGCTCCTTAGAAACCATATACAGGGTCCCTGTGAGTCGAAATAGACTCAACAGCACTACACAACAACAGAATCTGAATCGGCAGCCCAGATTCCAGCTCCCAACATTCCCATGACTTGTTAGGAGGCCTTAGGCAAACTTAACAACAAAATGGTACAATTTTAAAGGGTCCTTATGAGATGAGAGACAAAAGTGTTTATCATCGTTCTTAGGCATTGTTCCTTAGGCCTTACTGGCCCTGCTACTTTTAACCAGAAGTTTCTGGACAAAAGTAGATAAGAATTTCCCAAGCTCATATTTTTCTGCTTTCATGTACCCTTAGCTTGCTTTGAATCAAAATTGTTTGTATATCCAAAGCCTGAATTGTGGACTAAGGTGGCTCAGCTTTGCCACCAACACCACCATGTTCCTGTATAACTTGACCTTACAGCGAGCCACTGGCATCAGCTTTGCCATTCATGGCAACTTCTCTGGTAAGTCCTCTAATTTCTTCTTGAATTGAAGTAATATATATTTAGTTTATCTCTTATGGAGGAAATTTTTTTCATTTATGAGACTGCATAATTGAAAACAATAATTGATGAATTAGCTTTTCAGTTATGAGATTTGGTGTGAACTTGAGGTGCATTCCTGAAGTGTGTAGACTGCGAACCACAAGGTCGACAGTTCAAACCCACCATCTGCTCCTTGAAAATCCTATACAGGGTCACTATGAGTTGGAACTGACTTGATGGCACTTGACAATAAACAATAGCAGATTAAATTTCTTGGAATTTATGAGTGTAAGGATTTTTATTGGGAATGTACATTTCTTGACCACCTACTTTGTGCCAAGTTATGTGCTTGTTGCTGTGAGGTGTAAGAAAGAATCCTTGGTCTTGAATTTGACATCAGATTGGGTAACAATACTGTCTAAAGGTGCCAAAATATCAAAGGAGAAAACTTTTTTAAAAGGCATTGTGAACTTTGGCTTGGCACTTGAAGGGGTAGTAGAACTTTTCTTGGAGACAGAATGGAAGGCAAAGTCTAATGAGGTACAGCTTGAGTAGAAACAAGGTAACATTTGCTAATGATTGTCCTCTCCCTACTTAGAGCCTTGCAGAAAAGCTGGAATGGTGGGGCTATGTTTGGGAAGATGAACTCTAAGGTCAGGTTGTGGGAATTTTCAAATATCAGATATAAAGGAAAGAAACTTTAAGCAATAGAGAATTATAGAAAGTGGGTTACTAATGTGCATAAAATACTCTTAATGTGCAGATTAATAATTATGAATGAAGTTAATCCCAGTTTATATAGAAGGTCCATCATTTTGTATAGTATTAAATAAACTCAGGAGTCCTGGCATGGCACTTGTAGAATAAGCACTGGACCGCAAGGGTGGCAGTTCAAACTCACTAGCTGCTCCTTGGAAATCCTATAATGTGGTCACTGTGAGTCAGAAGCAATTTAGGGCATATATATATATTATTTTGGTAATTTAAGTATATATTCATATATGTTTTTGACTCAGACTCTGTAAAGGGTGTCCAAGGCTATAAATCTTTGTGGGAACAGAAAGCCTCATCTTTCTCCCATGGGCAATTGAAATCAGCTATGATGCCAGTCTGGCATTAGATAATGAACTGGACTAGGGCAGGGGAATGTAAAGTGAAAGAATTTTCTACCCTGGGGTGGCAGATAAAATGACAGATTGATAACAGGATGGTTGATATTGTGCGAGAGGAATCTTACGTAATTTTAAACATTTTGTTTAAAGTTAGTAACAGCTAGGTGGAATTATGTAACAGATTGAGAAAGATGGGGACAAAACTAGCTGTTAAGCATTTAGAGGTTGTTGATTGCAGTTATGAAAACAAATGAACTTTTTAGGATTGAATTTAGAAATTAAGTATATATGGTGTCAGCTTTAAAATTTGTATCAAACTGCATGGAAAGTTTCTATGATGATGTCTTATAATAATCCTTAAAATGGACTAGAAAGAAGCCATCAGAAAATCTGAACTTTATAAAGCTAAACAGTATAAATTAATAATTTATTATACAACTCCTAGTTATTTTGGTTAATGACAAATCTTAGAAAAATGCACAGTTTATCAAAAATAATGTGTATAACCAGTTTTTAGTAGGAAAAATACTAGACTGCTAACCAAAAGGTCGATGGTTCAAACCTACCAGTCAAGGGGGTTTCAAGAAGTTCATGGAAAAATTCTTATATCTTTTAGTTCCATTTTTTTTTAATGAACTTTTTGAGGCTATCTTATTTATCTTTAGTGCTAGATAAATTATGGGTTAATTCTGATTGCTTATGATCTTTCTTTGGTGGTCTAGGAACCAAACAACAAGAAATTGTTGTTTCTCGTGGCAAAATCTTGGAGCTACTTCGTCCTGATCCCAACACTGGCAAAGTGCATACCCTCCTAACTGTGGAAGTATTTGGAGTTATCCGATCTCTCATGGCCTTCAGGCTGACAGGTGGCACCAAAGACTACATTGTGGTTGGCAGTGACTCAGGCCGGATTGTTATCCTAGAGTACCAGCCATCCAAGAATATGTTTGAGAAAATTCACCAAGAAACCTTTGGCAAGAGTGGATGTCGCCGTATTGTTCCTGGCCAGTTCTTAGCTGTCGACCCTAAAGGACGAGCTGTTATGATCAGTAAGTGACTTGCTCTGTTGAGTGCATCTCCACCTCTTTCAAATGCTCAGTTTAGGATAACAGAGCAGTGATCTTGGCAGAATGCCAGGGTATCACTTAGATAGGTAAAGTTTGCATCGTATTGAATAAACTTCGTGGTTTGAAGTTGCATTTTCCTTTTAAAACATTTTCAAGTTGAGGAAAAAATGAATTTTTATCTCTAAAACGACTACAGTAAAATGCTATTTCATTCTTAGAGGGTGGATCTGGTTGCTTTCATCAGCCTGAAGTGATGATTCACATTCATGTCTCTTCTCTGATAAATGTCTTGAAGAAAATTTTGTGATCTGACCAGGCCTCTAGAGGGCAACCTTCTCTTCTCTGAGCTGTCTTCAAATCATTTGCTCAAATTCAAAGAAGGCTAGCAATTTATGAATTACTGTATAGTTCCCTTAACTCTACATGCCACATTGAAAAGGATTCAAAGAGTTAGTGAGATGTTTAGATCCTAAGTAATAGGAATAGGGGAACTAAATGCTGCCTCCTCTTTTCTAATTAAAGTAGAACACTGAGTTAAAATACTTGGAGAATTAATGCTGACTGTTAATTTTTTTTAATCATGACATTCTGAGCTCCTCTTATTATCTGGAGATCTTGTATGTTTTGTCTAAACTTTAGGTGCCATTGAGAAACAGAAATTGGTATATATTTTGAACAGAGATGCTGCAGCCCGGCTTACCATTTCATCACCCCTGGAGGCCCACAAAGCAAACACTTTAGTGTATCATGTGGTTGGAGTAGATGTGGGATTTGAAAATCCAATGTTTGCTTGTCTGGAAATGGATTATGAGGTAATGGCGACAATCTCTTTTTCTTTGGGATTTTTCTCATTACCTCTATACTTTCAAAGAATTGTTTTCTTCATTGTGCATATCTTGTAACTCTTACTAGCAGTTTTCTATATTCCAAATGAAATTCTTTGGCATGGAAATACAATAACACTGTGCTCTTGAGTTGAACAATTTCTCTATAGAAACAAGATGCTACATAAAAAAGGAGATGGGTTATTTGGGGAATTATTTCACAGGAAAATACTGAAAGCCAGAGCATATCATGCTTTGTCTTGAATAGAAGGCAGTGTTTTCTAGTAGATAGAACTGTGAACCCAGAATTAGGAGATCTGGGCTCTTGTTCTAGTTCTGCCAATACCTAGTTATGAACTTAGGCAAACCATTTGACATCAGTGGATCCTGTGTCCTCATTGGTATAGTGAAAGGGGTATCCTGAAGTCCTTCCTTTTCAGCTCTGAGTTCTTTGATTTTTATGGTATTGATTAGCCTTTGTGCCACTTTATTTCTCTGTAGGAAGCTGACAATGATCCAACAGGTGAAGCAGCAGCTAATACCCAACAGACACTTACTTTCTATGAGTTAGACCTTGGTTTAAACCACGTGGTCCGGAAATACAGTGAACCTTTGGAGGAACATGGCAATTTCCTCATTACAGGTACTTTTTACTGAGCTGATTTGGTCCTTTCTTGTTTGGTACATTTTATGTCCAAACATAGGAGAGACTATTTAATAGGATTTGAAAATTAATCCATTTGTAGTAACCTTATTTATGCTAGGTATAGAAAAGTTTTGGTGCTGAGTTAGAAATTTCTTGTGATAGTCATGATGATGCTTTGTATGGATAAAATCTTTATAGGAACTCTTACAGCATTAGGAGTCCTATGTCGTTTATCTATGAAAAATCAGTATAATTGATTATATTAAAGGAGTACAAAGGAGTTCTGGTAGCGTAGTGGTTACGAATTAGGCTGCTACTTGCACGGTCAGCAGTTCGAAACTACCAGCTGTTCTGTGGGAGAAAGATGTGGCTTTTTTCTCCTGTAAAGATTTACAGCCTCGGAACCCTGTGCAGGGTCGCTATGAGTTGGAACCGACTCCACGGCACATAACAACAACAACAAAGGAGTATAACTGTATTTGTGGTTATTTAAATTTCTTCAGACTTGGGGAAGACAGTGATCCAGTCTTTTCT
Organism: Chrysochloris asiatica; assembly: GCF_000296735.1. NCBI lineage: Eukaryota > Metazoa > Chordata > Mammalia > Afrosoricida > Chrysochloridae > Chrysochloris > Chrysochloris asiatica. The sequence goes on from NW_006408555.1 coordinate 16,290,273, forward strand.
ATTTTTAATCAGTTGCACTTAGATTGACATCTTAGAGAAAGTATATGTTTAAGGAAAGTTTTTAAGTGTGGTGCTGTGGTTTAATGTGTCAGACTGCAAAGCCGTTAGAACTGCAAGGTCAGAGGTTCAAGCTCACCAGCTGCTTCTCGAAAACCCTATACAGGGGCGCTATGGGTCGGAACCGACTCGATGGCACTTAACAACAACAGTATAAGATAGTACTTAGCTTTGAGCATTAAATTTTGTGACGAAACTATAAACATAAAGCAGGTGAATCTCAGAAAAGTATTAGACATCTCATTCCTTCAATCAAATACTGTATTTTTAATTAATGACGACTTTAGGATAAACACTGGATTGCTAATCTCAAATGTTGGCAGTTTAAACCCACCAGCAGCTCTTCAGGAGACAGATGAGGCTGGCTGTGTCATAAAGATTTATAACCTCAAAAACTTATAAACCTTCGTTTACTAAGTAAACCTGTAAGCTCACTATGACTGAAAATGGATTCAATGGCAGCGGGTTTGGTTTTGTTTATTTGAAGGAGCCCTGATAGCACTGTGGATAGGCATTGGGCTGCTAAATGCAAACATAGAGGTTCAGTCCCACCAGCTACTCTGCAGGAGAAAAATGAGGCTCTGTACTCCTGTAAAGATTTACAATTGGAAAACCAGAGTCGCTGTGAGTTAGAACTGATTTGATAGCACTTAATAACAACTATTAATATATGCCAAGTCTGTCTGTTGGGTATTGGGATTACAGTGGCAAAAAATTAAACATTGCTTCCTTCCCTTTGTGCAAGTTTTCGTCTAGTGGTGCCTGTAGGCAAGTAACAAAAAAATTGGTATTGAGAGTGCCAGGTGGCACTAATGCAAGGAAAGGACAGAGTATGCTATAGAAGTAATACTAGTGGAAACTAGCTAGGTACAGTTAGGGATAGAGGAGGAGGCTTTCTGTTACAGTCAAAGGGAAGTGCATGTCAGAAGGCCCCAATGCAAGAAAGGACATGGTCTATTTAAAGAACTGACAACTCATTGTGATTGGGTTGTTGAGTTAATAGGGGTAGCAGTGGGTTGATTTTAGACAGGGTGATAATAGGGATTACTAGCGTTTTGTCTAATGGAATAGAAGATACATAAGACTAAACTAGGACGATTGATCAGGAATGTATTTCAGTAATCCAAGCAGCATGAGAGAAACAACAACAAGGATGTTAGACCCAACAGAACTGGGAGAGGTGTGGGAAGAGATAGAGTTGAAAGACACCCATGTTTCTGGTGGTTTGGGCTACTGGTGGATGGTAGTTGTTGTTAAGTGCCGTTGAGTCGGTTCCGACCCATAGTGACCCTGAACAGGGTATCCGAGTCTGTAAATCTTTTCTGGAGCAGCTAGTAGTTTCGAACTGCTGACCTTGCGGTTCACAGCCTGATTCTTAACTCCTACATTACCAGAGTTGCCTAAAATGGAGACCCCAGAAGGTGGAACAGGTTTGGGAAGGAATTGAGTTAGTTTATAACTACATTGTATTTTGAGGAACCTGTGGACATCCGTATGTGGAAGTATTCAGTAGGCAGTTGACTATAGGTCTGAAGCATACAACTGACTTTCTGAAGCGAACAACTGACTTCTGGGCTGGGGGTAACAAATTGAATGTGTTATTGAATATCCAGACAGGTTCTTGATGAAATTGCCCAAACTTTCCATATAAACAAACCTTGTTTACTGTCAGGGAGAGAAATGCTCAAAATGTTTCTCAGCCTTGGGTACACCATACCTTCACCAAATTACAATGAAGGAGAAAAAGAATTGGTAGTTAAAGTCTTGTAATTCATGGTTGTATCAACTGACTGCTAAATTTTACTTTCTTTGACAGTTCCAGGAGGGTCAGATGGTCCAAGTGGAGTACTGATTTGCTCTGAAAACTATATCACTTACAAGAATTTTGGTGACCAACCAGATATCCGTTGTCCAATTCCCAGGAGACGGGTAAGGCCTTAAAAAAAAAGACTCCAGTCTCTAGTTTATCTGTTATCAAGTTTGTATTAGTTTGGTTGTATATTATTTTGAAATTTTATTTTTAATAGCAAATTAATTACATAAAAGTGAAATGAATTCTTTGAGAGAGGGAATTTAAAACTGACACCTTTATTTAAGAGGGATCTGTGGATAGTACCATTACAAAATTTCTGAAAATTTCTAGTTTGCAGAAGCCAGCCGTATTAATTAGAGATAAAATGTCTTGCTTTGTGTCTTTTTTTTTTTTTTTTCATTTCCCCGCAGCTTCATTTTGAAAAATTCCAGTATACAGATAATTTTAAAAGAATAATGAATGTCTATATTCCCTTCACATATATGTCTTTATATATATATATATATATACACACACACACACACACACACACACACACACAAACATACATACACTTTCTTAGGCTGAAGCAATTGAAAATACATTGCAGGCAACTCAAGATTCCTTTAAGATGTAGTTCTTAAGAACATGGACATTTTCCCATATAGATATACTACTAGTATCACACATGATAAGTTTAATATTTTGTATAGTATCATTATCTTATGTACAGTTCATCTTCAAAGTTCTCATTGTCCCACACATTTCCTTTATTTCTGTCTTTACTTTAATCCAGAATCTAATTGGGTATCACATATTATAATTGTAGTGTCTTTTTACTCTCCTTTGATTTAGAATATTTGTTTAATTTAGAACATTGATTAGGTGGTCTGCTAGTTTTTGGTCTTTTATAATGTTGATAGTTTTGCAGAGGCTGTGATGATTTTCTTTTAGACTATACCATAGTCCTGGTGTGGTGCTATGGTGCTGTAGGATAAACACTGGATTGGTAACCAGAAGTCGGCAGTTCAAGCCCATCAGCTGCTCTTGGAAACCCTATACAGGGTTGCTGTAAGTTGGAACTGATTTGATGGCATTTAAGAACAACACTAATGTGCCACAACCTATGTCAGTATTATATCCAGGTTAATCGTTTTGATGTTTATTATATAGATGACGTTGTTGAGGGACCCTGTGTTCAACAGAACAAAACAAGGCCCAATCCTGCACCATCCGCACAATTGCTGCTATGCTTGAGCCTGTTGTTGTTACTGTGCTAATCCATCTTGTTATGGGGTCTTCCTCTTTTTCACTGGACGTCCTCTTTACCAAGCATGCTGTCCTTCTCCAGGGACTGCTCCCTTCTGACAGTATGTCCAAAGTATGAGAGATGAAGTCTGGCCATCTTGGCTTCTGAGGAGCATTCTTGTACTTCTTTCAACACAGAAGATTTGTTTTGTGCTTTTGGCAGTCCATGGTACCTTTAATATTCTTCTCCAGCACCATATATCACATGCATCAATTCTTCTACTGTCTTCCTTATTCATTGTCCAACTTTCATATGCATATGAGGCTATTGAAAATACCATGGCACACTTTAGTTTTCAAACTGACATCTTTGCTCTTCAACACTTTAGGTGGCATTATTGTTGTTAAGTGCTCTGAAGTTGGTTCTGACCCATAGCGACCCTGTACAGAGGTTCTGAGGATGTAAATCTTCACGGGAGCAGAAAGCCTCATCTTTCTTTCATGGAACAGCTGGTAGTTAGGGACACATAAACTATGAGTTGAAAATGACTCAGCGACACCTAATAACAGCATTGGTCTAATTGGTAACAAATTTAGATCACTTTGTGGTGTCTAGCTGATGTCTTCATTCTAAAGGTACCTTTTCCTTTTTATAATTAATTTGGAATCTGTAGGAGTTATCTTTGACACTGTCTTTTTCAACCAGTGGTTTTGGTATTGATGGGTCTTTCCCATTAATTGATTATAACATTGGTGTTTGCAGAGTATTTTATTGTCTTAACTTTATTTTGGAAATGATTAATAACCATATCTGAAAATACAATAAAATGAACTAGTGTGCTTATGATCTAATTTCAGTAATCATCAATACATACCACTGTTGACCTCTGCTTCCCTAGTTTCCCCACTCCCATATTATTTATGACCCTCTTTAATACTTTGTGGACTCTAGGGTTAAGCATTTTAGAATTTAGTTGACCTAATACATGTATCTGAGTGAGCTTCTGTGAATTTTAGAAACTCTGAGGAGAAATTTGGTAAGTTAGGTGTACTTGACTTTGGGGCTACAAAGAAATATAAAACATTTCACCCTTGAAGAGAGCTTACTTATAGAAGTGTAAAATGTTAAAAGGATTACAATCTTAGCCAAGGCTAGGGAATCCTTTTGGGAATCTAGAAAGTTTATGGAGAACAGGGATGATGTTGAATAGTTTAGGGAATGCTATAGTTGTATGTGAATTTTATTCACAGCCTGAAATGATGATTCTTTAAATTTCATGTCTCTTCTCTGACATGTTTCCCTGAAGATACTTCTTGCCTTACTGATCTGATCAGGCTGTAGAGTACATTTGTAGCACTTTTTTGGTGTGCAGACTTTGTTAAATACTAAAACAGACAAGAATTTTCACTCAGCCAGACTACTGAGTGAAGCTAATTGCAATAAAGTGAGACAAATGAATATTTTGGTTTCCCATTGCATATAAAAGTTTTTTTTATGCTTTATTGTAGAATCTTAAGTGTACATTATGAAAACGATTGAAATATTGTGAGAATGACCAAAATGTGACAGAGACTTGAAGTGAGCACTTGTTGCAAGAATAGTGTCTATAGACTTGCTTGATACAAGTTTGCCACAAACCTTCAATTTGTAAGAAATGCAATGTTTGTGAAGTTTAGTAAAGCAAAGTGTATTATGGGGTATTCCTGCTTAAACTGGCATGCTGCTCTGGGTCAAAGCTTGCATTGAGAAACCCAAGGTACTTCTGAATAAGACATACCCATTTCTAAGATGTTAGTGTGTTTTACCTGCCTAGAATGACCTGGATGACCCTGAAAGAGGAATGATTTTTGTCTGCTCTGCCACCCATAAGACCAAATCGATGTTCTTCTTTTTGGCCCAAACTGAGCAGGGAGATATTTTCAAGATCACTTTGGAGACAGATGAAGATATGGTAAGAAAGCATGAATGAATGGTGGGGAATGAAAAACCTATTTTTGTTGTTACTCTAGTTTGATAAAATTTTTTGAATTCTACTGTAGTTTGCTATTACTAAATTATTTTAAGAAAAATGATATTTGTATGTACATTTAAGGACTACAAAGTACTTTCACACACCAGCCATGTCTGAGATATGACAGCTTAGTAACAAGTTAAAAATAATGGAAACAAAGTCATAAAGTTGTTGCTTAAAACATTGAAGCTTCATTTGGGACTGGTATACGAATGTATGTTTTTCACTATGGTTAACAGATTTCTATTCTCATCATATGTTTGGGAGCACAGTGGCTCAGTAGAGTAAGCGTGAGACTACGAATCATAATCTCATCATTTGCTCCATGGGAGGAAGATGAGGTTTTCTACTCCTGCAAAGATTTACAGGGTGACTGAGTTGGAACCTACTCAACAGCACTTAACAACAGTTTTGTATGTTAGGAGACTATGTAATGCCAGTTTCTAGAGCCCTGCTGTGGTGCTGTGGAATAAGCTCTGGGCTGCTAACTGAGTGAGGTCAGTGGTTCCAGCCCACAGCTCTTACTCGGACCCCTTATACAGGAGGGTTACTTTGAGTCGGTTCTGAGTCGGAACCGACTCAGTAGCACTTAAGAACATCAGTTTCTAGTGATTATTTTCAGGTTGTACAAATTGGTTTGAATAACAAGAAAAGCACTCCATGCCTAATGAAAACTGGTAATACAAATGATATTTTACATTTATCTTAAGAGTTCCTTCAACATTTGGACAATTTATTAAATAACTGTTTAGATTGAGTCTATAAACTTTTTTTTAAGGCCAGATAGAAAATATTTTCTGTTTTTGAGGACCATATGCTCTGCTGTTTGAACTGCTCAATTCTGCTGTTGTAACTCTAAACCAGCCAACAACAGTATGTAGACAGATAGGCTTGGCTGGCCTGGTTGCTTACCTCATGTTTAGATACTGGAGTCCCTGGATGGTGAAAGTAACATGTTTGGCTGCTAACTGAAATGTTGGAGATTTGAGTCCACTCATTGTTTCTTGGAAGATATACCTGGTGTTTTACTTCAGACATGTCCATGGAAAACCTCATGGAGTGCAGTTCTCTGACACATACTGGGGTTGGTGTGAGTAAGAGTCCACAGAAGATAACTAGTTGGTTTAAGATATTAAGTATAGCATTTTACTTGCTTCTTTGTTAGTGTAGTCTTAGGATAATACTGGGCTTTGATCTGTGTCATGGCTTCAACTTTTCCTACATCTTAGAATCTTTTTTTCTCCTCCCACTCTAGGTTACTGAGATCCGGCTTAAGTATTTTGATACTGTGCCAGTTGCAGCAGCTATGTGTGTTCTTAAAACGGGCTTCCTCTTTGTAGCATCAGAATTTGGAAACCAGTGAGTAATCCTTTTACTACCATTTTCACCCTGGTTACTATAAACATCAAGAAGGAGGTGTTACTTCCAGGTCTGAGTTTTCCACAAGAATAACTATTTGATATAAATGTTTTGCCTTGCTTGCCCCCTCTACATTGTTTTTCTTCATCTACTTCAGTGGTTTCACTCACTATTTTTGTGGTGGCTGCAAAAATATCTTTAGAAGTGATCTCTCTCCTGAGCTGGATGGCTAATTGAATAAATAATTACCAAAGCACTTACTTTTAAAGCAAACTTCCATAAACACCTCACTAGTTCAACTAATGTTGAACCATATATACTCACACCTGCTTACCCATACCAGCAACCCTCCCATACTCAGTATTTTTGTTATGACTAACAAACCCATTCTAATAACTCAAATATAAAGCCTTAATTTGTATAGTCCATCTTCTGTAGAACTTTTTTTGTTTGCTTTTATTGTGAATTATGTGATAGTTTTACATGGGAGAACACCAGCTTTACATTCATCCTATCGTATTTTGTTTCATTGCAATGATTACAATTCCCTCCATGCATCATCAAACAACCTAAGGGTATACCCCGCAAGTCTTTCCCCAGCCATCAGCATACAAGCCCTCTCGCTCCCTGAGTTCAGAGTCCCCAGCCATCTGTAGCACAACTAAAAAGACTAAAGCCACTGTTTTCGAGTGAATTCTGACAAATAGGGACCCTACATTATTAGGTGTCTTACAGTTGGTTCAGACTCAGGGAACCTAGATTGTTAAAAGTGCTGTTTAGTCAGTTCTGACTCATAGCAACCAACCCTGTATAGGTTTCCAAGGAACAGCTGGTGGATAAGCCCTTACATACCTCCCTGTGTCTTTACCCGCCCTGTCAACGTCCCTCTTATCTGTTGCCCTGTGCGTCACTCAATTTAACACAAGTTTACCCTGTAGCCAATGAATTACTCTTCCTTTGCTCCCATCCCTTTTATGTGTTGTCGAGTTGGTTCCAACTTATACTGACCCTGTATAGGATTTCCAAAGAGTGGCTGGTGAGTTTGAACTGCCAACTTTGTTAGCAGTCCAGTGCTGATCCTACAACCATCAAAGAATGTTTCTTTTAGCATGAAAACTTTTTCTTGAGTTTTCACAGTAGTGGTCTCATACAGTGATTGACTAATTTCACTCAACATAATGTGCTTCAGGTTCATACATGTCATGAGGTATTTCAGAGATTCGTTACTCTTCACTGTTTAGTACGCCATTGTGTAGATAGCAAAGTTTAGTTATCCATTCTTCCGCTGATGGGCATTTACTCAGTCCCCGTATTTTTGCTGTTATGAATAGTGCAGTGAAGAAAAATGGATGTGCATATGTCTACACATGTCATGGTTACCAGGAAGGCACAGGAACAGACAGAACTACATCCCCTTGTTGCCAACCTCCAGGCCAGCTGAGAGTTTGCCTGTTTTTCTTCTTTCTTGCTGCTCTTGTTCAGCTTCTTTCAGTCAGCCCTCTTTCTTATTGTCTGAAGCTCAGGTTTCCAGGGTCACCACCTCTATATGTTGGCGGTTCAAGCTCACCAGCTGTTCCTCAGAAACGCTATACAGGGTTGCTATGGTTTGGTACCAACTTCATGGCACTTAACAACAACAACAAAACTTCAATATGTTTCATTTGGTCATTCTGTCTTTGTTGCAGAATACACCATAAACTTTCCTTTTGAGTAAATATTTTCAGGAGTTGTGCTGTGCCTCTATAGTATAAACACTGGACTGTTAACTATAATGTCAGCAGTGCAAATCCACCAACCACTCCTTAGAAACACTATACAGGGTTGCTGTGAGTTGTCACTGACTCAATGACACATAACAGCAAATCTTTTCTATAATATTTTTTCATTCAAAAATTTTTTTGATTATTATGTACATAAGGGAGAATAATAATGAACTTTACCAAACAGAAATCTGTTTTGTTTTATTTATACCCAAATAAAACCCTTCTTGAATTATTTTGTAAAAAATCCCAGACATCATCTTTCATTCTCTTACTTAAAATAACTAATTACAAATATTCAGCCAGTTTTCCTGTTTCCCCATTGTCATGTTTCGTTCAAATCAGGGAACCAGCAAGGCCCACATATTTGCATTTGGTTTCTATAAAACATGATATTTAGTTGCAGCTTGTTTAATTTTATGGTCATACCCTCTGTTGATATATATTTAGCCTGCTTGTACTTCTTCTGTTACAAATAATATTACAGGGAACATCATTGTAGTCGTATCTTTGTGTTTACTGAATAAAGTTGTAGAGTAAAGGTGGGATGAAACTTTGGTGTAAGTATGCCAAATTGTTCTCCAAAAATATGACATCAGGTTGTATTCTCACTAGCAGTTTATGAGTGCATTTTTACTCTGGTTGTTCAGTGCTGTTGAGTTGGTTCCGATTCATTGCATGTCAGAAAATTAATATCATAATAATTCATGAGATATAAAGACAACAGTTTAGCCAGTAGAAAGATAAAGGATTTGAGCATGCCTTTCACAATAAAAGAATGCCAGTGTTTTAGAAATACAGTGTATTAAAATAACTCCCACTCCTTCATAATTGAAGGAATGCTCATCAGGATAAAGTGTCATATTTTTCATCCAACAGACATTTAAAACTTTAAGCTATCATTGCAATATTTTGGTTGGAAGCAGTAGCTGTAGACATATGTGCAGTGTTATCTTTTTGCTTATTGTATTGTGCACAAAGTTGGTATGTTTGCTAAGATTATACATCTTGGTTTTCTAACAAATCTTCTAAAAATATTTAGGAATAATACTGAGTCCTTTAGTTTTGGAGGAAAAAAATAGTGAAATTTTTTGAGAAGTTACCTGTCAACAAGCACCGTTTCAAATGCTATTAATTAATTTTTGTATTAATTTAGTTTCTGCTACAAACAGCCTTTAGGTACAGGCAGATTATGGGCAACAGTTGGAGATAGCAGGTGTGGGAGGGAGGGAGCGTCAGGTGGGGATAGGGATTGAAGGCTGTGGATAAAGGAGCTTGGGTTCTATGGGACCTACTTAGAGGCAGATAAAAGGCAACCAAGAATTGTCCACCTGAAGGCTATGAACTCCCGCCTCTCTGTCCTGGGCACGGTTACCCTGCTGTGCATTTTGCTGCTCAGACAACCTGCAGGGAAGTGAAGTATGAAGACTAATGCAGTGGGGATGTTTGCTGTAGTGAGATGAGTTAGTCTTGTTTGAAATTACCGATTGCTTCTAAGATCTGGGAGGGGAAAAATTGTGATTTGGGGCTTCAGAAACATCTGCTGTTTAATTTTAATCCTTATAGTAATCTATCTTTATCAAATATTAATGCATTTATAATATTCCAGGCACTGAGTACTTTATAAATATCAATTAATGTGTACTATTCCCTAAGAGACAGGGCTATTATTCCATTTATAATTTAGGAAACAGTCACAGCATTCAAGAAACTTGACTGAGACCACAGAACTGGATCTAAATGTAACCCAGACAATCTGGTTCCAAAATCCCTCTTTAAGTACAATGCTACTGTCATTATGGAAATGAATTTATTGAGATTAAGCCACAACAAACTTTCCTGTGATGGGCTTATTGAGCCCAGCTTCTCTGGTTATCTGGAATTTAGAACATGAAAGGCAACTTTGACAGGTTGGTCTTCTCATGTATAAACCTTTCGGAGTAAGAAGTTTATATTTTATATATATATATATCCTCAGTTCTGTTGTCAGTCTTATCAAAGACAATAACACTTTGTTTTTTTTGTGATTTTTACATAGAATCTGATTTTTTCCCAAAGTGTTAATTTGCTATGGTTTTTATGGCTAGCATTTATTGAATACCTTCTGTGTCTCAGATACTGACTTAATAATTTTATCCTGCTTCTAAAAGTCTCTCAGTAGTGTGCTCTATATTGTAAGTCTGGTCATATTGTTGCTTAAAGAATAAACATGACCATAGATTTGGTGTTTTAATTGAGCTACTTTCTAAAAGGTCATTGTATGCTGTTATGTTGAGCATCAGTTTATGATTATACATTGTTACTGTTTATTCTGAAACTGCTCTTTTTGTGATGCCTTTGAATCAATTCACTAAGCTAGTTGGAAGACATAGTGGGAAATGGCAAAATTATTTTGTTAGACACAGATGTCTGAGTCTGTTTATGGTTGTTTAGGCAATAATACTATATCTAAATACTCTTGCAAGATCACCACCAACTCTTGTTGATGGTAGATTTGTCTTGATTTTTGGTTAAACTAGGAAATAGTTATAGATTTCTTTTGGTTTATCTATCTTACTTGGCAAATCCTGCTTACTAGGTACCATATACTGTTAAAAGTACTTGATACATAGTAACTCATTTAATGCTGTGGAAATATTATTATTTCTAGTTATAAATGAGGCAGGTGAGGCACAGAGTGGTTAAGAGTCCAAGATTAGCTAGCTAGTTGAGATTTGAACCCAGGGTGTCTAATTGCTGAGAATGTACTTTTAACTACTATGATACTAAAGTTCTTTCATTGTACCAGTGTGAATTTACTGGCCATATTTCTGCATCCCTGTTCTTAAGAAAAAGAAGGGAAACCCAATTCAGAGAAGCAAAGATTGTAAACCATAGCTGCTGATTTCATTGAGTGTTTTATGAACTTTATATTAGTGTTGGACATCTTCAGAAAATGTTTTAACTAAATTCTCTGCCTCTTGCTTTGCAGTTACTTATATCAGATTGCACATCTTGGAGATGATGATGAAGAACCTGAGTTTTCATCTGCTATGCCTCTAGAAGAAGGAGACACATTCTTCTTTCAGCCAAGACCCCTCAAAAACCTTGTGCTGGTTGATGAATTGGATAGCCTCTCTCCCATTCTATTTTGCCAGGTGTGGGCCTTTTTTTTTTTTTTTCCAGTCACCTCCACAATGAGCAGAGCAGAGCTAACTGGTTTTAAATATAAGATTTAATGAGGTTAAGTTTGTAGCTTTATAAGATAGACTTGTTAACATGTCTTTGAGCTCTCCGATATATAGAAGTGAAGCCGAAGTTTGGGAGCTAAAAAAATCCGCTGCATAAATTCTTAGAATTCTCTTTTTTTCTTTAGATTATAAAACTCCTCTTTAATGTAAAAAGTTAACATATAAAAAGTGAAGAGGTAAGAGGTGTTAGTTACTCTATGATGCAGTTGGTATTAATACCTTTTTACACCTTCTTGTGACTATTGCTTTCAGGCAGTTTTTCAGGATCTACAAACATGATTGTGTGATAATTGTTTTAATGTAATGTAAATAGGCTCAGATGCTGTATAATATTCTGAAATTGACCTTGTGTCAGAATAACAGTCTATTTATAGCTGTATTTATTTCATTTTAACACTTAGTTGCTCTTTAAAATGTTCCAGTGACTCAAATCAGTAACGTCTTAGTTACATCCCCAAGGTGGAAATTGAGGTGACATAGTATGAAGATTGTGTACTCAATTATAGCAAGTAAGGATTTTTCCATGGCATTGTGTACTGGATTGCTGGGGTTGGAGTCATCCCCCTGTTTAGTTGATCATGCTTCCAGTGGGAGAGATGCTTACTCATTGTGCTGGGGAAACAAGTCAGCATTCAGACACTCCCTGGTGTCATTAACCAGTCTGAAAAGAACTGCTTTTGTTTCCCTTTTGAGAATGGGTTAGTCCTGAGGGCAGCAGGAAAAAGTATGAGTAATTCCTAAAATGATGATAGTGATTTTTCTCTTTATTATTGGAATTTGAGAAAATAATTATGTAAATGATTTATAGATCAAGAATAAAATTAGGCCCAAGACCAAAGCTCTTGGTCATTCTTAAGGTCTGGAAGTGACCTCATCACCCCCTAGGGTCACCATTCAGCCAAGTCATAGATGGTTTATAGGGAGGCCAACAGGACTAGTAAGGGACCATAAAGTCGTCCAATGTTCAAGATAAGGAAAGATTTTCCTAAGGCCAGATTCAGAGTAAGTGGGAAAGAAGGAGCAGTGGAAACCAAAAAAGCAGAGAGGAAGTAGGATAAGTGATACTACACTTGAGATTGCAATCGAGTTGATATGAAGTGTTTCTTGAAAAAGTAGAATTAGGGTAAATTTTTGAGATAAGATTGGGTAAAGGAGAATGCAAATAAATATACAGGAAATCAGCTAAGTGCCAGGTTATCAATATGAAAACACTTGTATCTCATTGGTGATTGAAGAATCAGATGCAGAGTGGCCAACTCCATTATAGAAGCATCTGTAGATAAATAGAAGACAGCTATCAGTCTAATAAACAACAGGTCTAATAAAATTTTTAAGTGTAATCATGTATTGCTTAACATGAGACATTTTGTAAAATACGATGTTAGGTGATTTGGACCTTTTAAAAACACTATTGTCTACTGATAATACTCTGTAGTGATGAGGGTAAATGATAATTAGAGGTGTGCCATGATATGAATAAGTCATAGAAACTGATAACATGGTAGTATTTTTTGTTGTGGTGCTGTAGGATAAGCACTCGACCACAAGGTCAATTTGAACGGCCAAGTCAGTGGTCAGCCTCTCCAGCTGCTCCTTGGAAACCCTATACAGGTTTGCTATGAGTTGGAATTGACTTGACAGCACTTAACTATTTATTTATTTGGGCTTTTTTTTTTTTTAATGTTTATTATTGTGAATTTAAATGAAGGTTTATAGACAGAATCATCAACTTTATAGTCAACAAATCATACCTGGTCTCAGCTCAGTGATTACAATCCTCCCCATACAACAAGGTATCCCATGTCCTCCCTGTGGTTCCTAATCTCATTCCACCTACCTTCCTATCCCTTCTCAATTTTGTCCTTAACAAAACAATTTGCCTTTTGATTTTGAAGTCCATGGTGAGCATACCTTGCCTAGTGCTTTTGTACTCGAGTATAAACCTTTCTGTTTTTTGGCTGAAAGCTGGGACACGAAGGTGAGACCCTTTCTAGATCTGCAGGCTGGTTGAGGGTCATAGTCTCAGGTTCCCCCAGTGTTTTCCTGATGTGTAAACCCTGTCCTTTTTTTTTTTTCTTAATGATTGTGAGTTTTGTTCCACATTTTCTCCCATTCTACCCGGGACTCTGTTAACGTGGTAACTGGGCACCATCTAGTTCTTTTGGAGTTGTGGAGACTGATGTTTGCATTTTCTATTAGTGCGTTGGAGTAGTTGGTTGCAAGCTTCTTCAGTTCTTATCACTCTCCTTTCTTCTGCACATGGAAGGACCAGTAGCTGTACCTCAGAAGCGCTTTCAAGATCCCAGATGCTAGTCACTATACTAGGATGTCAAACATTGTCTTTGTGGATTATGTTACACCAGTTGAACATGGGGTCCTGTGAAATTATGGTCCTGATTGAGATGTTTGATAATATCCAGGAAGCACTCATGTTCCCCCTCTGTGTATTCTACCACATTGGCACTTGTGTAGATACTCATGTACAAATACACTTTTTCATACTCTTATATGTTTGTGGGATAAATGAATATATATGTATCTTCCTTATCCATTCAGCCTATAACATGGTAGTTTAATGTCTACATTACATTGCTAAATTCCAATTTGTGATTATCAGATAATACTTCCTCACAGACTGTAAAAGGCCCTTTACTAACTTGAAAATTGATTCAAGCTTTTTATTAGTAATTGCAAATTATCTTGCTGCTTAAAACTGGTTTGCTTTTTGGAAAATAGGGGTTCTGTACACTGAAGATTAAGAGTTGGGCGTGAAAATTTTAGCACAAGTAGACATTTGTTCTTTTATTTCCTGTGTAGATAGCTGATCTGGCCAATGAAGACACTCCACAGCTGTATGTGGCTTGTGGAAGGGGACCTCGATCATCTCTGAGAGTTTTAAGGCATGGACTTGAGGTAAGATTGGAATTTCCCAACCACTTTCCGGGCTTGGGGAAAGCATTGACAGGGAAGCCTATGACTTTGATGTATTTATTTTTTACCAAAAAAAGAAAATTATTTTCTATCGCACCTGGGAGTTTATATGATTTTAGTTCTTATATTTAGGTTAATCGATCCATCTTAAGTTAAGTTATGGGTATGATGTGAGGTATGAGTCTAATGTCATTCTTTAGCATTTGGTAATCCAGTTGTCCCAGCATTAGTTTGATACTATTCTTCCTCATTGAATGAACTTGGTTGACATTCTTATTGAAAATTAGTTGGTTGTAGATGATATAGTTCTGGATTCTCAGTTTTATCCCACTGATCTTATATACCTGTCAAAACATCAAACTATTCCATTAGGCATGTCTGCTGCTAAAGACCTCTTTAAAGTATTAAGGAGCAAAGATGTCACTTTGAGGACTAAGTTGCACCTCACACAAGCCATGATATTTTCAATTGCCCCATGTGCATGTGAAAGTTGCACCATTAATAATGACCATGGAAGAATAGATGCATTTGAATTGTGGTCATGGAGAAGAATATTAATATTGAAAGTACTATGAGCTGCCAGAAGAACATACAAGTATAGCCAGAATGCTCCTTAGAAATGAGCATTCATATCATGTCAAGAATGACTGACCAGACCCTGGAAAAGGAGATGTTTGGTAAAGTACAGGGTTAGCAAAAAAGAAGATCCCCTATGAGATGGATTGGCAGCAACAAATGGGCTCAAACATAACAATTGAAGGTGGCTCAGGACCTGACGTTACATCATTCTGTTATGCATAGGGTTGCTGTGCGTTGGAACAGTCTGGTCAGCACTTAACAGCAATGATACGCCAGCATCATAACTCTTTGGATTATTGTATAGCTTTATAGTACATTTTGAAAACAGGAAGTGTAAGTGTTATGCCCAGAATTCAGGGTCCCCAAAGACCACCCAGGAGCCGTGTACCGATGCAAATACATAAAGGTTGTTTAATCAAGCTCGAGCCAGGTCTCTAACCTTATCCAACATTTCGGAATAGGGAAAGAGCCCCGAATTCATTGTCTGCAGGGTTTTTATAGAATTTTCAAACAGCTCAGGTTTCTCAGCTTTACAATCTTTGGATTGGTTAACAATTGGCAAACTATGAGATGTTACAGTTTAATTGGTCAGGACTGGTGGTCTTTGTTCTTAGGCTAGGGTAAAGGAAAACATCTGGCCTCTGGCCTTGAGCTGCCTGGCTCTTTATGCATACATCATTTTCTTGGAGCTAGAGTACGTGTTCAGGCTAATGTACAGAATGGAGATTGACCTTGCCTCTGAAGGGAACTAATAACTGAGGCCTTGTCTATTTAAAATGCTTTCCTGAGCCTGACTAGAGTTTAGTCAAGCAGTTTCTAGGTAGGCAAAATCAGTTTGGTCCTTACATAAGTCCTACTTTCATTTTCTTGTTGTTTTCAAGATTGTCTTGACTTTGTTGGGGATACCTCTTGGAATTCCGTAAGAATTTGAGAGTTGGCTTTTCCTTTTCTGCAAAAAGCTTTTGGAGTTTTAATAAGGATTGCTTTGAATTTTGGGAAGTATTTGACCTCTTAACGATGTTGTTGAGTGCTGTTGAATCAGTTCTTAATCATAGCGACCCTGTCTAAGGTTTCCAAAGAACAGCTGGTGAGTTAAACTGCTGACCTTGTGGTTTGCAGTCCAGTGCTGATCCTATAAGCGCCACACGAGGAGTCTTTAAACAATATTATTGTTAAGTGCTGGGGAGTTGTTTTTGACTCATAGTGACCCTATATACGATTTAAGAGGAGCGGTTGGTCAGTTTGAACCACCGAACTTTCAGTTCAAACCAACCTTACAGACTAGTGCTTATCCTGCAGTACCACATGACTCCTAACAATATTTGTTGTTGTTGGTAAGTGCTGTTCAGTTGGTTCCAACCCATAGCGACCCTGTATAGGGTTTTTGAGGAGCAGTTAGTGAGCTTAAAGAATAACCTTGCAGTTCAGACCGATTTTGCAGTCCATTGCATTAACCCACACCACCACACCAGGACTCCTTAACAATATTAAACACGGGCTATTCCATTTATAAGGAGCTCTGGTAGCATAGTGGTTATGAACCAGGCTGCGAACCGCAAGGTCAGCAGTTCGAAACTACCAGCTGTTCTGCAGGAGAAAGATGAGGCGTTCTGCTCCCGTAAAGATGTACAGCCTTGGAAACCCTGTACAGGGTTGCTATGAGTCAGAACCGACTCCTCGGCACATAACAACAACAACATTCCATTTATTGGAGTAATGGTGTGGCGCTATAAAATAAGCACAAGGTTGGTAGTTGGTGGTTCAGTCCCACTAGCCGCTCCTTGGAAACCCAATACAGGGTTGCTATGAGTCAGATGTGACTTGAGGGAACTTAACAACAACAACAAATTTTGTTTATTTAGATTTTACTTCTTTTGACAGTATTTTCTAGTTTTTGGTGTATGAGTTTTCACCTCCCCTATTAAATTTCTTCCTAGGTGTTTTATTTTTTTATGTGCTATTGCAAATAGAATTGGTTTAATTTTTTTCTCCAAAGCGACCCTGTACAGGCCTAGCTCCTAACTGCATGGCTTCGTACTCCCAGAGATCAGGGTCTGTACTGAGACTGGAGGAGATTGGGAGCTGGCCACACCTTTGTTCACAAGGGTGAGCATGGGGAACAACAAAAACAAATCGCTCCTGTGTGACTGTGTTCTGCCCTTGCCTACCTTCTGTTGCCAAAGCTGCTTAAAAAAGTTCAAGATGGCTGTGCTCTTTTGGCTGACCATTCCTCAAGTCAGTCTCTCGCTGTCCTGGCTCAGTTGTGACAATCACAATTAATCCTGCTAAAAATTACTCACAGTTGAATCCTATCACCATCATCCCTTTTACCAAACTCATCTATAAAAGAGAAATCTATTCAGTGGAAATTCAACCATACATCCCTTATTCTATAACTAAGCACACTTATGAAAGCTTGTAAGCCAAACACTTTATGCCTTTGTAGCCGCGCCCCCCCCCCCCATTTTTGCTAGCCAATGTCTAAATTGCCCATCCGAATCAACCCTGAGGAAACAAACTTATTCCTTGATAAGGGAGAATCTTTCTGTTCCTGTTGGTCTCTGTGTTTTTGTATGTGTGTGACTTAGAGTTTAATATAAATGTTTTCATGTTACGCGCACGTAACTTACAAATAGGCAATTTCAAACACTTGGATCACTTTTTCTTCACAGTTATGCTGTGTTGCTGCATAGTTATATTTAACTCAGTTTTCTTAATAAGGAAAATGTTTATTACCTCAATTAGCAGGTATTTTCTCTAAGCTAGTTGTTGAGTCAATTCTGATTCCTAGCAACCCTGTGTATTCCAGAATGGAACACTGCCTGGTCCTATGCGTCCCTGACAGTCCATCCTATGTTTGAGCCCATTGTTGCAGCTCTTTTGTCAGTGCATGTACCAAACATGATATCCTTCTCTAGGACATGGTCTCTCCTGATAACATGTCCCAAGTAGGTGGACAGAGTGCTGCCATCCTTATTTCTAAGGAGCATTCTGGCCATATTTCTCCCAAGACATATTTGTTTGTTCGTTCTTCTGACAGTCTTTGGTATATTTCTGGGTCTTTAAAAATATGTATTTAATTTAATTAACTTTTTATCTTAGAATGATTTCTGGTTTGCAGAAAAGTTACAAAGATACTAACTTTTGTATCCAGATAGTAACTTTTGTATCCAGAGTTTTGTATCCGGTATTCCCTTATAGAACATTTAGTTCATCTTAGATACTTCATTTGCCCATATGTTGGAGGATGACCTACAGTATATTCAAGAGGTTATCAAATCTAATTTTAAGGAGCACAAAAGTCTAGTAAGAAAGAAACATTTCCTTATTTCACTAAAGTTCCCTAAGACATAGTGATAGATTTCTTTGAGAGCTTATAGGTAGGAGGGAGACAAGGTATGGTGTGTGAATTGATCCATAAAGCGAGGTGGTATTTGACCTTATGGGAGCTAGGGGAAGAAATGGGATGTTAGCTTGCCTATTTTGTTCCTGAATGTTTACTTCCCTTTCTGAGGAGGACAGGAATGCCATACCCAGAGTAATCATGGGTCTGCCTGGAGCAACCGTATCCAAATGTGTATTCCGTAACTTCTTGTTAAATTTCTTTTGGGGACTGCTAGCAGTTCGAAACTACCAGCTGTTCCGCGGGAGAAAGATGGGGCTTTCTGCTCCCGTAAAGATTTACAGCCCCGGAAACCCTGTACAGGGTCACTATGAGTCAGAACCGACTCCATGGCACATAACAACAACAGCTTTTATTTTGTTTGTTCTTACATCTTAAATAGCTAGTTCCAGTCTCTTTCTCAACTTATTTTTTTGTTGAGACTATATACAGCAAAATATAACATCAATTTTACAATGTCTGTATGTATAATTTACTGACATTGACTATATTCTTGGAGTTGTATAACCATTCTCAGTCTTTCTTTTCTGAGTTGTTTCTCCCTTATTAACTTAACGTTCACTGCATCCTGAGTTTCCTATCTGAGTCTTTTGAGTTGCTATTGTTATTTTTATCCCATATAGGTGGTTCTTAAAAGAGTTTAATGCTCAAGGCAGATGGTTTTCACTAGTGAGGCTAAACTTTTGTTTAGCTTTGGGAAGACTCCAGGGGCAAGTTTTGGTTTAAGGTTTAAAGATGATCGATCTCCGGGCATTAGTTTCAGGGTTTCATCCAGTTTATGGTCACAAGAAGTCTGGATTCTATGCAAATCTGCAATTTTATTCTGCATTTTCTCCCTTTGATCAGGAGTCTTTGATTAAAATGTTCAGTGATGGTAGCTGGGCATCATTCAGTTCTTCTGGCCTCAGGACAATGGAGGCAGTTGTTTATTGAGGCAATTAGCCTTTGGGGCTTTTTTCCCCTAGGATAGTTGTAAGCAAGCAGCTGTGTTCCATTGCTCATTGGATTTGTGATTTGCCTCCTTTCCTGTCAGGTGTCGGAAATGGCCGTCTCTGAACTACCTGGTAATCCCAATGCTGTCTGGACAGTGCGTCGGCACATTGAAGGTAAGCAACCCATTCCCAACAGTGAAAATGAGGGTCTGGGTGCCTTTGTTATAGAAGGCTACATTCATTATATTTCTGTATCACTTTCATCTAGCACCATTTACTAGAAACTTTTTTCTGGCCCAACATAACATGTTTTTGAGTTGATCGGTGAGCATACCTTTGCTTACTTTATTTTGTGCATGTGGGTGAAGAGGCTTAGGGAAGCTTTTTATTTTATTCTATTTTTTTTAATGTTTTATTGTGAATTATATGATAGTTTACATGAGAGAACTTTAATTTTACATTCATTCTACTGTATATCGTGTCATTGCCATGGTTCCAATCCCCTCCATGCATCATCAACCGACCAAAGGGTATACCCTACAAACCCGCCCCCTACACTCGCCCCCCGCCCATTCTTTAGCACACAGTCCCTCTCCCTCTCTGGATCCAAAGCCCCCCAGCCGCTTCATCACTCCACGTCATCGTCTCTGCCACTATTTCGGCCCTCGCTGCTTCTCTGGGTAGGGTCCTGCTCTCGGCTCTTCTCCGTTGATGGTCCTAGAGACCTCTGCTCCTAGACTGGAGAGTTAATCACTCCCTTCCTTGCAATAAAACGTCTACCTTTACATTTCCAACCCTCACAATCAGTCCTGATAACAATTATTCACTATTGTTTCACAAGTGACCCATCTGCATTTCACTTCATCAGCTCCGCCTAGACAGATTGGATAGTACTCACTGGAGATTCTGCCTTCCTCCATACCCCCTGGCTCTAGGTCCCCTCTTGAAAGCTTGTAAGCCAGTCACTTCTTGCCTTTGTAGTCCCCCCCCCATGTCCAAGTTGCCCATCTCTGTCTACTCTGTGTGTGGAGGGGGTGGGAACAATTCTTGCTATAATGATTTATTCCCTCTTTTGTGTTACTGCATCCATAGGTGTAGGTTAAGTTCATCAAATTGTATCAGATTACTCTTTTTTTCCCTCTTCTTTTTTCTCCTGGTTGAGGTCTGATCCTCCAGTCATCGAAGCTAGGTCAAGTGGGTACCATCTGCACGTGTGGGTGTTCTTGTGCATATGCCCTCTCTTCCTATTGGCTGGTAGCTTCACTCTCCACTGTAATCCTCTGTGGCCACGCCGCTGACTCTGGGCCCAGGAGTCCCCAGGTCTCTTAGGGAAGTTATTAATGAGTGCATATGTACTTCAGTCTCTGTGTGATGTCCTTTGGCTTTTTATATTCACCTTTACGGTATCAGTTCCATTCCTGTATAAGAAGCATGATGTGAAGGCAAGTTGTTTCTTACTCATTTTTCTTCAGCTGTTCTCTTCTATTGTGCTGAAACCAAAGTCAGTAGGGAAATCAAGATACTCTCCTAGGTAGTAAGAAATGTGTTAAAGTTATTAACTGCTCTATGGGTGTAGTTATGCTCAAGGAATGTAGAGATCGATTTTATGGAATAAAAATTTAGAATCAGTTGAAAGGTGGAAAGAATGAGTAGGAGGGAAAAGGAGTCTAATTTCCTGAGTAAAAATGGTCACCTCATCTTATATAAAGGGGAAATGCATTATGGTGCAACAGCAAATTCTTCTGTTTCAATCTCCTATGACTAGAACACAGTTCTCATTTTTCCTTTATTCATTTTATGACTGTAGATTATTTCCAAAACTCCATTTTCCTCTTGTTCCCTCAGGAATGTGGGACTGGTGAGTAAGATCACCCTGGCCAGCATACCAGTCTTTTTCAACAAAACAGCTGTCTTCTTACTGATAATTAGATGTTCTGGTTGTGGGAGTTGAGCATTGTAGGGGGTTGGGGGGTGCCTCTTTCTGTTAGTGGTATACACATTTTGGTGGGTTTTTTTTCAAGTAGGAATAAAATCTGAGTTGCATAGAAAGAAAAGCAAAAGTGAGTAAGAAATTAGTAGGCTCGTTTTATATGTGAGTCCTTGATACATAAGGTAATTATTAGAAAATTGGGTTTGAAAGTTTCCAACTTGTTTATAATATCAACATAAAGAAGCTGGTCAGTGTTGATGCTCATCTTTTAGATTGGTAGCTTATTGATATTATGGCTCTTGAAAACATTGCCAGTAGTATTTGAATTAGAAAGATCCTTTGGCATAAATCAATCAACATACTCTTTAATATAATAAGCATGCCTTTTCTTTTTAAATAAGCTTTTAATTTAAAAATAGATTTAGATTACCAAAGTTAATGCCTTGTTTTTAAGAAGGCAGAAATTGTGACTCATAGGAATTTCCCAAGATATAGTACATGACTCTGACTAATAGGGCCTTAAAATCCTCTCTTTGGAATCTCAATCAGTAATGATTTTGACTTACTGTAGTGGGAGTCGCTGGATCCTGCTGGTTTTTCAGGATAAATACTATGAGTGTTATGCTTATCCTGCTGTCTTTATCGAAGGATAAAGATAGGATCTTTGCCATCACAGCACTTACCATTCAGAAAAAAACAGGCCTAGCATATAAAATGAACTTTTATTATTTTATTATTTTGTTGTGATGAGAGACATAATTATGTTGTCAGGAGGAGTTAGAAAAGAGCTTTTGGGTCTACCTTTGAGAATCACAGAAGGCTTTTTGGAAGAGGTGACATAGTTGCTAGACAGTATATTGCTTGATGAAACTTGTAGCTGAAAAATTTTCTTCTCTATTATTAAAGGAGTTCTGGTGTGGTGCTGTGAGTTAATGCACCAGACTGCAAAGCCGTTTGAACTGCTAATTCAGCGGTTCAAGCTCACCAGCTGCTCCTTGGAAACCCTATACAGGGTTGCTATGGGTCAGAACTGACTCAACGGCACTTAACAACAAAAACAACATTATGATTAAATACTAAAATCTAATGAACTAGTAAATTGTACTCTTTGAAAACTGTAATCAGCCCTATCACCCACAAAAACAGGTTAGGTTTTTCTCATCATTCTTTTTCCAGATAACCCCCATTTACAGTTGAGTGAACATCCCTTCTGCCCACATGTACTGCAGTCTTCCAGGCAAATACTAACGTTGGCTGGTACCTGGTGATGCACACTACCAATACCAAGCCTTTTTTTCTCTTCCACAGGTGGCTGGTGAAGGTGCTGATCACCACAGGTGTGTACCTACTGCTAGGGTCTGCCTTGGGGTCTTGTAGTATACCCAGGGAGAGGAACCTGCACAATATATGAGGCCTGATGGTATCTCTCAGAGGGTAACTTTGCAGTTAGAAGTGCATTATTATAATGAGTCACACCCATCTACCTTTACATTAAGTGCTCCTGAGACAAGAATTGACTTTTCTTACTTCTTCCACAGAACGTGGAAAATAATGACTAGTTTGCCTTTCTAAGTGATAGCTAGGAAACCCTACCTTCATACTTTCCCTAGAGTTTTGTTCCAGATGTACAGACTGAAAAAACCAAAGAAAGCTTTCGTGTATATTCAGGACTGTTATAAGACAAGACAGTTAGTTTTGAGCATGAGTTATAGGTGTAGTCAGGTGTAGTCACCTCATCATTTGGTGTGAGCTGTTTAGAGAGCTTCAGCATGCTCACACAGGGAGATTTCCTATTTGAATGACACTTTAATGATGTATTCTCACACCCTTAAAATTCTTCATTAGTATTCTTTTATGAGGTTTGTAACCCCTGTAAAAATGCTAACATGGCCATTTATAATCATTCACCATAACTGAAGCTTTATATTGTTCAGAAATACAGCTTTTAAGTTGTAACCTTCCTGGAACATATGAGCAACAAATCTACTGGTCCTGCTAGCCACAGAACGGGAGAGGTGAACGTTAACAGTGCTTAATATTTACAGGGAATGTGCTTCCAGACACCAATTATTGCTCTCTTACTTTTTGGAATTTACCAGCAAAAGCAAGACCCATTTAAGTCCATTAGCCATTTCTCTTCCTTTCTGAATGGTGTGTAGGCTCAGTTAAAAGGGAAGATAAGAACCCACTCAGCCTTCCTCCCTCCCTCTTCCCATTCTCATGGATTTAAGTCAAAGTTTACTGGCCTGGAAAGTTTTCTGGAAGCCACTTTTCCACTTGGCCCAAGGAAGAGACCTACTAGAGCCCTTTATTATTTTACTTTAACTTTCTGTGACACAGCTTTTAAGGTATTATGTTCTAATGAGAATGTGGAAAAGGATACAATGTTCATATCATGATAAAATTTGTTATTTTGACACACCAAATTTCTAGTTAAAAATTTGAGAGCTTAGAATAAAAGGACCCCAGGTTGGAGTCATGTGCTTACTGATTTTGGTTTTATTGTAAGCCATTAAAAGACCTTCATTACAGGAGCAACCATGTTCTTCATATTTTATGACATGAACAGTGCTAAATCTTCAAAGCTGTCCTGTAAAGTATTCCCAAAACATTTGATATGAGTTGATGGATATGACAAATAATCCAAAATCCAGGTGTTAGCTTGTCCAGTGTTTGTTATGATTTGGAAACAGAACCCTTATTCTTTAGGTTCTGTACACCCACTGGGAAACATCTCTGGTCTTTGCATTTATTGCCCAGCACAACATGTATTATTAACTGGAACATGTTGTCACAACTTTCTACTCAAAAATGCTGATTTTGATGTCTCACATTTGCTTTATGTCCTACTATTAGGTCCCAGTATTATTACTATATGCAACACTAATAATAGATCTTCCCCTGGCCCCTCAGATTCTGCTGTGCTGCTCTAGTAACCTCAACTGAACAAAATGTGGATAGGATGGATCAGTGCTAGATAGGCGTTGGGCTCTCGACAGGGAGGGACTCAGCCCACTGGAGGGTCTCTCAGCTGCTTCTTCTAGGAGTGAGGCTCCATTCATATTTAATACCTTGAATGCTTGTTCTGTCCCTTGTTTTCCTGGTTTTTGAGTAAGAGAGAGTAGGGAACAGATACAGAACATTCAAATGTGTAGTAGGAAAATCTCAATTCTACTTTAACATGACTTTTACTCAGCATTTGCTAAGCTTTATGCCAGATTTGTGCTGATTCATACAGGGGGTTGTATGGGAAATCAATGTCCTTTAAGCTATGAAATTTACATGAGAAACTCTTGGAGTTGTCTTATACTTCAGGGTCTCTGAAGTCCTTGAGAAGCTCTTTAGTGTTTGTTTATCTAACTATATTTCATTAAATGAAAGGACATTCTAATAGGATTGCTCATAACCACTAGATTGTTGTATTTTTAAATAGTGGAAAAACCAGAAAGGTCAAAGACCAACCATATAAATAACAGCCCTCTATGTACCACTTCCTAGTTATCTAGTGTTTTTACATTATTCCTCTTGGGACATGCAAGCATTCTCAATTTCCAAAGTCTAGAATGGCTTGTCTCACAGAAGCTTAAGTAATCTCTGTTTTATTCATTCAAGCATGTGTTCCCACATAAACTTCTTTTGGAATAAGCTGGGGAGTTTTCCTGAGTAATGATTGGCAACTGGTAGAAATAAATGAACTCTGTCTTATATTAAAGCCCTGGTGGTTTCCTGGTTAGCTAAAAATTTGGTAGTTCATGGTATAAGCTGCTGTGTTTGTGCCTCTCCCTATTATCTATAGAAAGCCTTAGGGAAGAGGGAATGTTGACTTCATATGAAAGACTGGTAAATCTGCTCCCATAAAGATTACAGTCTAGAAAACCTTGTGCGTCACTATGAGTTGGAATCAATATGACAGCCCCTAAAAGTAACAGCAGCTTCAGTGAAAATTACTATTGTAACACTAAGTATGTCCACACCTCTCATTCTCTTGCTAGGTCCTCTTTCATTATCCCAGCAAATGTTTCAAGTAAATAACTAATTTCTGAGATATGAGAGGTGTACATATACAATCAATGAATTTAGAGATTAAAGTAAGCAAAACGTATCTACAGGCTGTTGTGATCCTTGGTTATCTTTTTGATCATCCTGTGTTTATTTGCCACATCACTGTGTGTGATAACTACACATAGAAGTGCCTTGGAAAGTTTCTGAGAGAAAGCTCTTAATGTGTTTCATTTGGTTTTCTAACTACAGATTCTTAGCTAACCAACTCCTGTTGTTTCTTTTCCTTTTTCAGATGAGTTCGATGCTTACATTATTGTGTCTTTCGTGAATGCCACCCTTGTATTGTCCATTGGAGAGACTGTAGAAGAAGTAACTGATTCTGGGTTCCTTGGTACCACCCCAACTCTGTCCTGCTCCTTGTTAGGTGATGATGCCTTGGTGCAGGTGAGGAATCTCAGAGCTTGTATTCTCACTCAGTTTACTTTGCCATCATCTTGTCTTCATGGTATAGGCAGCTGTGTTTGTGCTCTCCCTATCCTCATCTGCAGAAAGCCTTAGGGAATAGGGAATGTGCTTTTCCAACAGAGTTGCAATGATGAGAATTACATCTTTAAGATTTTAAATAACTTAGCTGCTCACTTGAAGACTAGAGCACATAATAATAGCTCCTTTCTGTTGCTGTTTCCTTGATTGTTATAGAGATATATCATTCCTGCTTTCATCATATTACAAATATTTTGTTCATGATCTTTGAACTTTTTTGAATTAGACACTGCAGAACAAACTTTTCTTTTAAGTTGACCTTGCCTGAGTCTTTTGACCCAACTGGCACCTTAAAAGCTCCAGCTCCAGATCTGATGGAGATGAAGGTCATTCCTTCTGTTACTGGCTCCAGGTGTATCCAGATGGCATCCGGCACATACGAGCAGACAAGAGAGTCAATGAGTGGAAGACTCCAGGCAAGAAAACCATTGTGAAGTGTGCGGTGAACCAACGGCAAGTCGTGATTGCTCTGACAGGAGGAGAGCTGGTCTATTTCGAGATGGATCCCGTATGTTATTTAAATATGCAACAGTGGGGATTTCTAAAGTTTCAGGAAATACAGATAGGAATAATAGTCCTGCCATTTAGATGATACTCAAACACCAGAATTGCAGGTTTCCATAACCAAGTCTGGGGCCTCATTTTCCCAGGGTAGAGAAAGTTGACGTCTTATTTAATTATTAGATGCCGGTTTAAAAACTAAACACTTGTTTTCTTGTATTTGTCATACTATTTTTCCACCTTATATTTGGCATCGATACATGCCTGCAGTTTGCATCCATTTTAGAAATTCTTTTGAACAGGTTCTATTTAAAAGGACGTTGAGTGTACTTAAGTATCTTATGCTCAGAATGTCTGTAGACATGGTCACCTTGTTGAAAAACTAAAGTGACTACCGGTATAACTAACAGGTTTCATTTGCTTTGTCTTTAACCCTCATAATTTGAATTCCCTTTTGTCAAAAGTATTCTCATGAACACAAAATTCTAGTTTGCTGAGAGCTTAACTGAGTTAACCAAATTTGTAATCAGTGAAATTGCCAAAGGTCTCTTGATTTTCTTGTCAGTGGGAGGTACTAATTGTATTTGCCATTGCTCTGTTCAATTCATTGTTTGGCACCTAAGTAGAGAAATTGTTGGTCTATATTTAAGAAGAGAGAGAATTCAGAAAAGAACATAAATTCTCTCTTTCCCCAGTACCAGGTTTACAGGTGAAATTTTAGAGGGTTTCGGTCCATCTCCTGTTGTTTGTGACCTCTCTGTCCTTACTTCTGTAGTCAGGACAGCTGAACGAGTACACGGAACGGAAAGAGATGTCGGCAGATGTGGTGTGCATGAGCCTGGCCAATGTCCCGCCTGGAGAGCAGAGGTCTCGATTCTTGGCTGTGGGGCTGGTGGACAACACAGTCAGAATCATCTCCCTGGACCCTTCAGTGAGTGTCACCCTTGACTTCAAAAATCTTCCCATTCAAACCTGAGCACCTAACTCCTGATGTCCATCCCTGACTGAGATCAGCTGGCCTGGACCCTGACGTTCGCTACCTTAAGAATCTTCTGCTGTCAGTTTAGGAGTACTGATCTTACCTACTAAATGCTTTTTTGGCTTAAGACTTGATTCCCTTTTGTAGTTTTAAAAACTATATCAAAAAACTGCATTCAGGGACTTTAGAAGACTTTAGGAGAGTTGTTAAAATGCTGTCAAGCTGGTTCTGACTCAGTTACCCTGAGCGGCTGGTGACCTTGTGCTGTTCAAACCAACCATGCGGTCTAATGCTTATTCTGCAATACCAAACCAGAACTCCTTTAGGGAAGTGCTCTTTATTATTTTATCACTATCCATTTTAACAAGGAAGAGTTCATCCAGAACCTATTCTAGAAGTCACCTTGTTGTTGTGTGCCACAGAGTCAATTCTAACTCATAATGACCCTGTAGGACATTTTAGAGCTATACCTTAGGGTTTTCTAAGCTATAATCTTTACAGGACAGATTGTGAGATCTTCTCCCATAGAGTGGCTTATGAGGTCCAACCACAGTTCTATTGGTTTGCAGCTGAGCACTTAACTATTGTGCCACTCAGGGTCCTTAAAAGTAACCCACAACTTGTAGGATTCACTCAGCAGATTTCCTGTTCCTAAGAAAGGTCTTCACTCCTAGAATCAGTTTCCTTTGGTATGTTTTTCTCCCAAATTGGTCATGTCCTGTGTTCTTACTGTTTCTTCTCTCTTTGTCCCTTAGGACTGCTTGCAACCTCTGAGCATGCAGGCTCTCCCAGCCCAGCCTGAATCCTTGTGTATTGTGGAAATGGGGGGGACTGAGAAGCAGGATGAGCTGGGTGAGAGGGGCTCTATTGGATTCCTCTACCTGAATATTGGGCTACAGGTAAGGGGTCTAGAGACTCAACGGCCTTTAGGTGTGTCCTGTTTTCTACTTCCCTTTTAATTAGAACAAATCTGATAGAATCTGTCCCCTGACATTAAGTATTTTCTTAAAGGGTCTTTACGTCTCTTAAAATTAGTTGAGACAACTGCACTGGGTCAGAGTAGAGGACTCTAAGGGGTTCCCACAACATGCAGCTTGCCAAACTCAGTCCATATGGTCACTTACGGACTCTGATAGCAATAAAGAACCCAAAGGAATTCTTTTTTTCAGCAACGTGTTGTTAAGTGCTGTTGAGTTGGTTCCGACACATAGTAACCCTGCATAGGATTTTCAAGGAACAACTGGTGAGCTTGAACCTTTGTGGTTCACACCGACTTTGCAATCCAGCACATTAACCCACAGCACCATACCAGAAGTCCTTTCAGCAATATAGTGTTCAAGTATTTTTTCCTTTCTAATTTAGAACTCTAACATACAGCTTCATGCACCCATCTTCCTATTCCCGTTGTATTTATTACCTTGTATTCCAAGATGACGTATTTCATCCACTAATACTTTGTTTATTTAGGGTCTTAATGCCATTACACCCAACACAATTAGCCGTAATTCCTTAGTATTTTGACACAGTGTCCATATTATTTTTCTCTTTTCCCCCCAAAAGTTTTCACAATTCTTTTCGGTATCCCCACAAACATTTGTATTTTTTGTCTGTATATAACTGCTCCTTCCCTCCTCTTTTTAAAAATTAGAGAAAAAAAATTCTATTGTAAGGTCATTTGGGCTGTAGAATTTCCTTCTTTGTCGACCTGGCAACTTTATTCCTCATGGTAGTTGTCATGTTCCTGTAAACTCATAATGAGGTCTAGACCAGTGCATTCCAGTAGACATGTAGTGTGAGCCACATACGTACTTTCAACTTCAAGTAGGCTCATAAACTGATGGCATTGAATTCACCCAAGATCAAGAATACCATTTTAGCAGGTAAATATAAAATCACGAGATTTCCTTCTTTTTCTGTATTGAATCTTTGCAGTCTTGTTTGTATTTTGCACTTTATACTTTGTGCACACATCAGTTCTGACTAGGCTCCATGTGATCAGTGTCTAATGTATTGGACATCACAGACCTACATGTTGATTTCAGTCAGATTTAATGGAGGTGGGAACGGAGTAGCATTCATAAACACATGGCTTAGATTCATGGTTTTACTAGGAGTTGCTTTATCATGTCTTTGCTTACCTGAAAATACTGTTTATGCAGGAAATGGATACTTTATTTCTGGGTTTTTTTTTAACCTGTTTTCAGCGTCAGGAGTCGGTGCCGTAGCAATCTATAATTGTGATAAATGGTTTATAGTTTTTGTGTTGTTAAGTAATATGTACTTGTGCCTTTTTATATATTTGTGTTATCAGACTATTACAGTTTTAGTTTGGGATCTTTAAATTGCCTGACTGTAAAGCTGCTCAAACTCTCCCCTATCAAACTGGCATCTTTGACCTTTGATCATGGCTTCACTGTCTAGGTGACTTCCTTGCCTTTGGGTACAACAATGTGTTCCACACACATGAGTAGTATTCTTGCCCTAGTTCTGAATTAGCCTTTTTTCTTATGAGCCTTTTTGCCTTTCAGAAGCTATAGAGATTAACATTTGCAGGTATTTCAAAAGTTTGTGGGAAAATTCCACTATCATTTTTGTTTTTTTTAAAAAACATTTTCTTGTGAATTGAATGAAGGTTTACAGACACGATCATCAGTTTTACATTCATCACATCATATACTTTGTTTCATCTCAATGATTACAGCCCCCTCCAAGCAACAACAGTTACCTCATTTCCTCCCTGTGCTTTCAATTTCCATTTCACCCTCCTTCCCATCCCTTCTCAACTTTGTCCTTAAAATGTTGGCATTAAAAAAAAAATACTGTTTTTATTACAGTCCCTTCTCTGCAGCAACAGTTAAGCAACTTCCTCCTTGTGGCTCCCCATTTACATCTTATAGTTTACAAATGAACAAAGCAAAAATATTTGATCTACACATAAAACAATGTATATTCATTTCAGTGTCCAAAGGGCACATTCTATAAGCCAGCCTCCTGCCCACAGCTGCTGTGTCTCTCCATGCCACTGTCTAGGCAGGGATCTCATGCTCTTCTTTCTTGGTGGTCCTGGGATGGTCTGTTCTGAAATCAAAGATTTACTACTGCCATTTTTAGTTACACATCTGCAATTGCAGTTGATTTTCCACTATCTTTTCATTTCACTTTTCTAGCAACTAATTGAATGAAGGGAATGAGTGATAATTAGAATGTTCTTAAAACCCCCAAGGCATTATCCTTCCCCTGCTCTGAGGACTCAGGGCAGAGGTTTTCACCATAGCTGTTGAACTCCTGTCGTGAGTAGGCATCACATGCTCTCTGCTTTTGCTCAGAAT
Organism: Chrysochloris asiatica; assembly: GCF_000296735.1. NCBI lineage: Eukaryota > Metazoa > Chordata > Mammalia > Afrosoricida > Chrysochloridae > Chrysochloris > Chrysochloris asiatica. The sequence goes on from NW_006408555.1 coordinate 16,320,860, forward strand.
GGTGTGCTGCTGAGAACTGTCCTGGACCCTGTCACTGGAGATCTGTCTGACACCCGCACTAGATACTTGGGGTCCCGTCCTGTGAAACTGTTCCGTGTCCGGATGCAAGGCCAGGAGGCAGTAAGTAGTTAAGGGGCTGGTGCCAACATAGAAGATTCCCCTTGGTATAATATAGCTTTCACTTTTCACATATCCACCAATACCTAGCAAGGTTGACATCAGCTCTTAGTTTCCTTCATGTTGGAATTCTTGGGTCCCTTACTCCAGAGCTTCTTAAGCCATAGATTGCTTACAGGTGATTTGAGATATTGACCCTCTCAATTACCAGATTGGGCAAGGGCCGCTGAAGGGGACTGGAAACATTCAATTTATGTTTCAGTGGCCATGACTAAATCTTGCCTTTGCCATTGCATCAATTTATTGTGTAATTGTTACGGTTTATGATGTAACATAAAAGAGGTTGGGAATCGCCCTTTGTTTTAAGCAGGGGGAGGAGGGCAGTTGCTGTGTGGTTTTTGTGGTGAATCTCACATGTGTGAGTGTAGAACTGTGCTTCATGGTGTTCACTGCCTGAACAATCTGCAAGGCCTTTCTTCAGAGGTGCTTCTAGGTAGATTCAAATCACCAGTGTTTCAGTTAACAACTAAATGCATTAAACTGTGGCCTAGAGAGATTAAGAAATTACCTAGCTCACAGGACCAGTAGTAACCCATGCTTTTAGCAAACACTCAGCTTCTCCTCATTAGTCATCTTAAGATACCTTTTAGGTGTCCATATTTCCTTGGGGAATTCTTCTGACTGAAATTTGGGGGATAGAGTTTTTGGTCCACTCACTTTTTGTGTGTTTTTCCTAAACTTACTGGAGGTGATTTTCTTTCCTCAGGTGTTAGCCATGTCAAGCCGCTCGTGGCTGAGTTATTCTTACCAGTCTCGTTTCCATCTCACCCCCTTGTCTTATGAGACTCTGGAATTTGCATCTGGCTTCGCCTCTGAACAGTGTCCTGAAGGTATCGTGGCCATTTCCACCAACACCCTAAGGTGAGTGCAGTGTGTTGAATGAACTTCAGTGGAAACTTCTGTGCCTAGAGCTTTTATTTTGGTTCCACCAGAATTTTGAGGGAGGTGGTGGCAGAGAGCCCACTCGTCACCATGGGCCTGTGTGTTGTAATTGAAACTTCATTTGGCTCCTGATCAGGGGTTGAAGTACCTGGGAGCCAAGTTTTGTTGTTTGTAATTCTGGCTTCTGTTTGGACTTCCATGTCAAGTTTTAAATATTTAACATTACAGTCCAGTGTGCTTGGGGTCCAAGATTCTCATTTTCCATTAAAAAGGCAGTACTGTTCGTTTGAATGAGCTTTATGTCACTGGTAACCTTTTCTCACTCTGTCTTGTTATTTGCAATATTGCATCTTTAATTCTAAAAACTTACGCTTTTTGCAACTTAATGGAACTTTTTATCCTGACAAAGTTGACTTGAAAAGTGATTACTATCTCTGTAGCATTCCTAACACAATGCCAAACAACCTGTTTGATTTTTACTGTTTTCAACGTGCAGTACAGCCAGACTATTATCTATCTGTTCACAATGGAATTACAGCTTGTTAATAAATTAACTAACCCTGGTGTAGCACTGTAGGATAAGCACTGGACTGCTAACCTCAGAGATTTGCAGTTCAACCCACAAGCCACTCTTTGGGAGAAAGATGAAACTTTCTACTCCAATAAAGATTTACAGCCTTGGAAAACGGAATACAGTCAGAACCAACTCAATAGCACTTAGCAACAGTAATAACAATAAAGTGACCACTGTTGCTTGTGGCACTATAGGATAAGCACTGAACTGCTTCCCACATGGTTGGCAGTTCAAATTAAGCACCCACTCCAAAAACCTTATACTGGGTCGTTACGAATCATAACTGTATCTCTACCTGTCAGCATCCCGTCCCTCCTTTGAGGATCAGCCTCAGTATAGATAGCTTCATCCATGCTCCCTCTGATCATTTTATATGCTTGTGTTCCCTAACTCATCTGAAGTTCCAGTTAAACAGTCCCCACAATTTTCAAATGATTTTCCTAGCAGCAGAACTTTTTTCTCAGAAGAAAAAAGTTAAAAAAAAAAAAAAAAAAGTGGGGGGATGGTGAGCTATTTGAATCATAGTTTTAATGCCTCTATTTTTAGTAGTCACTCTCAGAACCAATCATTTCTCTTTTTTGGCTGTTATGAATAATGTTGCTATGTACATTTGTGTACTCATTTTAAGAGAGACATAACAAGGGGGGTTTCAGAAAGGTTGTGGAAAGATAGTATTAAAAGATAATGGATCTCCCATGTAAACTATCACATAATTCACAATAAACATTTAAAAAAAACTTTTTTGAAAATTATAAAGATAATGGAGTTTTTTCATGAACTTTTGAAGCCCCTGTATACATTTTCATACTAGGCTATGTGATAACTATGTTTAACTTTCTGAGGAACAACCAGACTTTACCAAAGAGGCTGCACCATTTTTACATTTCCAACTTCAGTGTATGGGGCACTCCATACTAGTGTTCTCCTTTTTAAATGGAGTGCCTACTGTGCACATTGCTTTACAGCAGACTTTGCTCCATTACATCATTTCTTGGGAATCATTTAGTGTGAGTACTATATAGTAACGACAGTAGTCCTTTTTTGACCTGTATTTGGGTTGTTCTATAGTGTTTTGCTTTTAATACTGTTATAGTGAAAAATTGATCCACATATCATTTCACATGTGAACATAGGGTGGTTTCTTACAAGTGAAATTACTGGGTTAGACAAAGAGTATATCCATGTGTCATTTTAACAAATTATTCTTGCATATCTTTTTCCTTTCGGATTTGACTCAGTTGTGATATCTTCTATATCTGTGGTCCTAGTTTCTTATGTCTTGAGCCATTTTTGGGTTTTGGGTCTCAGCTTCTTTGGATTTCACTCTTGTCATCATTCTCTTTGCCCTTGTAGTCTTTTTGTTGTTGTTTTACCTTTTAATGTAGGGAATATAACAAGTAAAACTCCAGCATCAGACAGAGATCAAGTAACTGTTTTTAAGAGAACTTGGGTTCAGCTTGTTCTCCATTTCGTTTGCCCTGTCTGTATGTCTCATTTGACAGAAGCTTATAGTTACCGTATTTGGAATTATTGTTTTTTATTTATCGTTCTTATCAGGTTTTGTCAGTAATGAGGATAAATCTAATTTCATTGTACTGTGATTCTGTCACATTATCTTTAGGGTGATAAAAAATTCCTTTGGCTCCTGTAATGTTCACTAGTGAAAATTACTTTCCGTTTCCTATAAAAGCTCCTAAATTAGAAGGCTGTATTTTTGTGGTGTGAGGTTCCGGAGTGCTGCAAGTGGTTTGTGCATGCTTACTGACCTAAAGTTGAGCCCACCCGTGGGAAAAAGGTTACAACCAAGAAAACCCTATAGAGCAGTTCTATTCTGTAACACGTCGGGTTTCAGTGAGTTGTAATAAACTCCAAAAGCCAGGAGTTTGGTTTTCACAAGATCAACAGTTCATACCTATCATCTGCGCCTCGGAAACCATATACAGGGTCGCTATGAGTTGGAACAGTTTGATGACACTTAACAGCAACAAGAATGTTAATATTAGAGCTTCAGGGAATAATAGGTTTGCCCTGACAACTCATGGTGCGTTTGAGCACCAGTTGCTAGGCCCTTTAGCTTCACTACTTTGCTTTTTGCCATAGGATTTTGGCGTTGGAAAAGCTAGGTGCTGTCTTCAATCAAGTAGCCTTTCCATTGCAGTACACACCCAGGAAATTTGTCATCCACCCTGAAAGTAACAACCTTATTATCATTGAGACTGATCACAATGCCTACACCGAGGCCACAAAAGCTCAGAGGAAGCAACAAATGGCAGAGGTACTACCGACCTTCACAGGTTTAAATTATAAAGTGTTTGTGTAAAATTGTTGTAACTTTGTATTGTTTGTTATTTTTAAGGTTCTCAGGTCTTTTCGGGTACTTTGCCAAGTTCTTGGTCTTTAAAGGCTTCTTTGTGACTTAGGACTAATATGCTGGTCTGATTTTATTCAGCATTCAACTCCATCTCTGGAAGAGTTCTTTATCCTTGAACTTCCATACAAGGCTGTCTGTTGGATTAAAGCCCAAAGGAAAAGGAGACATCTTTCATTTTCCCCAAAGCACCAGTTCTTCTAAAAAAATCCACTACTGACAACTATGTAGAACCCTCTCCTGCCTGGGAGAGAGGAGACAAGTAGAAGTCTTATTTAGTAAGGGAGATCAGACCCTGTTAGGTAGAAAGGAGTTTCTTTATCACTAGTCAGGAGTCACCACGGCTAAGCTCTTTTTTATGGCACTTGCTACTAATAAATAGTGTATAAGAGAATACAACCATGGGTAAAAGCTGATATCTCTTTAGTGACCTCTCCCGTTTTTCCTTGTCTGTACACCTCTCCTTTAATTTTTATTTTGGAATCCTGGTTTCGGTCAGCAGATTTTGCTACTTTGACTATTATGAGCTCCACTGGAGGTATCTTAACTACCTGTCTACTTCTCACCCAGCACCTGCCTTTGGACACTCTGACTCCCTGTTCTTTGTCTTAGGAAATGGTTGAAGCAGCAGGGGAGGATGAGCGGGAGCTGGCCGCAGAGATGGCAGCAGCATTCCTCAATGAAAATCTCCCTGAGTCCATTTTTGGAGCTCCCAAGGCTGGCAATGGACAGTGGGCCTCTGTGATCCGTGTGATGAATCCTATTCAGGGGAACACATTGGACCTCGTCCAGCTGGAACAGAATGAGGCAGCTTTTAGGTAAGAAGCTCAGGAATCCAGGGTAGACTGAATAGCAATTTTCTAGGTTTTGCAACTGATGCCTGTTTTTTTTGCTGCTTTGTCTGTGCAGTGTGGCTGTGTGCAGGTTCTCCAACACTGGTGAAGACTGGTATGTGCTGGTGGGTGTAGCCAAGGACTTGATCCTGAACCCAAGGTCTGTGGCTGGCGGCTTTGTCTACACTTACAAACTTGTGAACAGTGGCGAAAAACTGGAGTTTTTGCACAAGGTATGAACTAGCCATTGGTTCTTCTGGATCTTAGGTCCTACTGAAGTCTCCTACTTTGCTGAATTTGTGGGTTGGGTCTTCCTGGTGGTCATTTTGGAGGCTAGCTTATGAATTCTAACCCATCTCTTGGCAGGACATGGCAAATGCTGGGGGTGTCAGACTTTTGTGTACCAGTGCTTTTGTGTGTTGCACTGTGAGGAGGAGATATGTGATTCAGCCCCTTGTTTGCTAGTCTTAACTGAACATGCAGCAATTTCTGACCATCTTTCAGCAGTTCTAAAGAATCTGCTTCTCTCCTCTGATGGCCCATGACTATGATTCCTTCAGCCCTGTCATAAGGGAGGGGGTATTCTCCCAGAAAGAACTACTTTAATTCCCTTGTTTGTGTTAGTTATTATCTCTGTTATAGTTAGGATGGATCTAGGTTGTTCTCAAAGATATAAAGATTAGGTAGTGTTTCCCTATGTTTCAATTCTATGTGATTTATTAGTTATCAGGAGGAAAAGACTAGTTAATACCTTAACTACAGAAGATCCAGCAAGTGAAAAGCTCATCCACTTGAATTGTAGACCCCATTATCTCACTTTTCTCTAGCATTCCATTCTTACCCTCTTAGAAACCATGGTCACTTCTTAGATACTGAGATTTCATCAATAGTACCTGTGAAACCATATACTAGCTCTGAGGCAGGATTCATCAGGCTTCTTTCATTTACTAGTGATGTTGATCAATTGCATGGTGACAGGCTGCATAACATGTAGAACCTGTTTCTTGGAGACTGCTGTGTATAGGGTTTATTTCTCTGATGAGCCAGAGATCTATAACTAGCTGTGTTTTTATAAGCCAAATGCTTGTGGAAGAAATTAATTTCTGGGTCAAAGTGGTGGGGCTGGTGTGTGGCTCAGTGTTTTTCCACTAGAATCTATTATGGCTGTTTCTCTCACAGACTCCAGTTGAAGAGGTCCCTGCTGCCATCGCCCCATTTCAGGGGAGGGTCTTGATTGGTGTGGGGAAGCTTTTGCGAGTTTATGACTTGGGGAAGAAGAAGTTACTTCGAAAGTGTGAGAATAAGGTAAATATGCTGCAGAGGGGCCAGGCTGGGTTGTTAACATTGTCTGTTTTCCATGTGTTTTTATTAGAAATTTGAGGGCAGGAGTAGCTTGAGTCTTGTTGGCTTCTTCAAATCAAACAACAGATTTCTAGCTTGCTTGCTTGTAGAAAAGATTTAACTCTTATGCATAGGGGCATGTATTTCTGCTATGTTAAAAACTATATGGTGCTTTTACCAGTCTTGTAGGAATTTATTGCTGACTGCTGATCTGTGGTGTTTGGCATTCTTACCCTGTATATGTTGTACTCAGAGTGATCTGGGCTTTTTATGGATTCTGAACTGAATTTTACCCATTTCTTACCTTGTTTTCCAGCATATCGCCAATTACATCTCTGGAATCCAGACCATTGGACACAGGGTAATTGTGTCTGATGTCCAAGAAAGTTTCATTTGGGTTCGCTATAAGCGTAATGAGAATCAGCTCATCATCTTTGCTGATGACACCTACCCTCGATGGGTCACTACAGCCAGCCTCCTTGATTATGACACTGTGGCTGGTGCAGACAAATTTGGCAACATTTGTGTGGTGAGTTGATGTTATTTCCTTGGGTTGTAGTGACTTTTAGGAAAACTGGTTCAATTGTTAATGTTTTGGGTAATGACACAGACCCAGGATTATGAGCCTTAATATGAAAAAACAAAACCAGTAACCAGTTACCATCAAGTTCACTGTACCTCCTATGGTGTGTAAGAGTAGACTCTACCCCAGAGTTTTCAGTAACTGGCTTTTTGGAAGTAAATTGCCAGGCCTTTCTTCTAACACACCTCTGGGTGAGCTTGAACTTGTAACCTTTTAGTTAGCAGCCAAGTTCATGAATCATTTGCACCACCCAGGGACTCTATGGAAAGTTAAAACAGGAAAATTTGTTCCTGCAAAGACCAGCTCTAAAGTCCTGGTGTGGGTTGTAGGTTAAGCATTGGACTGCCAATCGTAAGGTTGGTGGGTCAAACCCCACAGGCTGCTCCTTACCAGAGTTCCTGTGAATCTGAAACAACTCAATAGTCCTTTCAACAGCAAGGTCAGCTCTAAGAAGAGCTCTTAACAATCTTAACAGTCTCTTAGATTTTCCCCCTCCCTGGCTGACCACCCCTCTGTAGAACATGATTTAATCATGATTGGTTTAATTTGAGCTAAAGGCTGCTTACATTTTGCTTGGATTTTGCTGGTATTAAATTAATAAGCCTTGTTTGACTTCCCTTGTTTATGTTTCACTGTCTTGTTTTTTCTTAACTTTGTGGTTTGGGTGAAAGTTTACAGAGTAGTTTGGTTTTCCATTTAATACTAAGTACACATTTTGTTACCTGACATTGGTTGCTCTCTCCACAATGTAGCAGCACTCCTCCCACAGCCTCCCTATTTATCATTTCCAGTCAGTCTTCTTTCCTATCTCTTCTGACTTCTGAACTTATCCCTAAGCAAATGCTGATCTTTGGATAGTGTGTAGTTGATTGTTCTAAGGAGTGCCCACCTCTCGTTTTTTACTATTTATTTTATGTATTCCATGTTGTTTTTTGCTCTTGACAATTAGAGCCTCACTCCTGAGTTGATTCTCTTGGGGTTGGTTCCTCACATTCCTGCTCCATCAGGCAGTCAGGTGTAGGAGATTCTGGCTCCGGCCAGATGGAGTCTGTAGGCTTGTTTGTAAGGATGGGGTAGACAAGTTGTTTGGTGACCCAGGTGAGCAGATATGGAGCCCAGCCCTTTGACTTGTATCACTTTCTCATAGGTGAGGCTTCCACCTAACACCAACGATGAAGTAGATGAAGATCCCACAGGAAACAAAGCCCTCTGGGACCGAGGCTTGCTCAACGGAGCCTCACAAAAGGTAAGGTTCCAGAAGGGGCCCTGAGGGACAGGTGCTGGCCTGTCTAATACATTGTTCCCAGTTGCCCATTGTCCTATTTCATTGAATTGCCCACAGCGTGCTGACTGTGCTTTCCTGGGCCTGGCTTTTTCTTTTTGGAAATTCCCAAGCTGAGCGCACCCAGCCTGTGAATTACGGGTTTGGCATAAGACAATAATTTCATTTCTATGCCTCATTCTCTGTCTGAAAAATCAGAATTTTTCAGAAACGTTTTAGCAATCATTGTCAACTCTTTGGAGAATAGTAGCTGTCCAGGTTCTTTTCCAGCACTTCCCAGCCCTTCTCTGAGGTTAGTCCGGGGCTTTAACCTTCTCAGATATGAATGTGCTGCTTACACAGAGCCTCAGAAGACAGAGCCATTTTAGAGTTAAGCCTAGTATTTTTTTTTCCTTTCATTATGGTGAAAGTTATATAAAAGAAAATATTTGTTATTACAACCACTTTTATATGTATAATTAAGCGATATGAACTACATTCACTGTACAATCACTACTCTGTTTGCACATTCTTTCATCACCTTTAACAAAAACTCAAGTTCCATTGCTCTATTTTACCATTTCCAAATTTTTCAGACAAGTTTGATTAATTTATCAAAAAAGGTGGTTTTTTTTTGGTTTTGCTGTGATTGCTTATGAAAAGTGATGTGTGTGAGGAACTATGCTCACAAATAAATGTGAAAACATGTAAATAGTCATAATTTTAAGATTGTGAAATCTGCCTATTAAGAATCTAGAGCCAGCTCCAATCATTTAGACTGTACCTCATCTGTTTTCATGGTACAGGCTGAGGTGATTATGAACTACCACGTCGGGGAGACAGTCCTGTCGTTACAGAAGACCACGCTGATCCCTGGCGGATCTGAATCACTTGTGTATACAACTTTGTCAGGAGGAATTGGCATTCTTGTCCCATTCACTTCCCATGAGGTAAGCACTCCCTTACTCCCAAGCTCATTTCTTTGTGCTGAATCTGTCTAAGAGGACAAATCTGGAAATTTTATAAGACTATAGTCAGAAGTGCCTGGGCAGATAAGGAGTATTTATACTGTAATAAGATGTGATTTCACTCTGATGTTAGTACAGGTTTAGTAGTCTGAGTCCCCTTCCCTCACCCCCCCCCCACACACACACACACATACGCCAAAGCAAACAAACACAAACACCCTAGAATCCTTGAGATAATTTGAGATTCATAGTGAGGTAACCTTGTTTTTACAAAGTAGAATTACCCCCATAGTGTTTTTGGAGGGTGTAATGGTGCGGTGCTGTGGGTTAATGCATCAGACTGCAAAGTCGTTTGAACTGCAAGTTCGGTGGTTCAAACTCACCAGCTGCTCCTTGGAAACCCTATACAGGGCCGCTATGGGTCGGAATTGATTTGACGGCACTTCACAGCAACAACAAATCGTGATGGAAGAAATCATCAGGCTTTTTTTCTGTGGCACTGCTGGGTGAATTTGAACTACCCATCTTCAGATCAGTACTTTAGTACAAACTACTTACTCCATCCAGGAACCTAGTTTGAAAGGAACCCCACATTGGTTATTGTGGTATAGAATTGTTGTTAGTGCCATCAAGTCAGTTTCAACTCAGGGATCCTATGTAGAGTTTCCGAGACTTTTAAATCTTTACTGGATCAGAAAGTCTCATTTTCCTCCTATGGAGTGACCTGGTGGGCTCAATTCTTGGACCTTGTTCACAGCCCAGTGTTTTAAGTCCGAAAGTTCTCATTTAGGGTATAAATGTCATAGAAAATAACTTTTCAGTTTGGTCCATAATGAATTTTTTGTAAACCATATGTTGTTGTTAAGTGCCGTTGAGTCAGTTTTTTCCCATGGCAACCTTGTATAGGGTTTCTGAGGAGTAGCTGATTGGTAAGCTTGAACCACCAACCTTATGGTTTAAGCCAACCTTGCCAGTCCTGCGCTTATCCTACAACGCCACACCAGAAGTCCCATAAACCATATTGTTCAGTGCCAACAAGTCGATTCCGACCCATAGTGACCCTGTATATAGTAGGGTTTCCAAGGAACAGCTGGTGAGCTTGAACCACCAACCTTGTCGTTCAAACTTTGAAGTTTGATGCATTAGCCATATAGTTTATCAAAATTTACAAATTTAGATGCAATATGCAGAGTGATGGAAATGAAGAAAGCTATAGATAGTAGCTCTGGTAGCGTAGTGGTTACGAATCGGGCTGCGAACTGCAAGGTCAGCAGTTCGAAACTACCAGCTGAGAAAGATGAGGCTTTCTGCTCCCGTAAAGATTTACAGCCTCGGAAACCCTGTACAGTGTCGCTATGAGTCAGAACTGACTCCATGGCACACAGCTAGCCAGCCAGGGTCTGCTAAGGTTGGTTTGTGTCATTCTAGCTAAGGAAGCTGATCTCTCTGACATAAATTTAGTTAGGACCCATTGCAGTTTTGAGCTTTCCTATTGTAGCAGTGTTGAAAGTGTTGAAGAGCAAAGATGTCTGTTCGAGGACTAAGGTGTGCCCTGACACAAGCCATGGTATTTTCAATAACCTCGTAGGCATGTGAAAGTTGAGCAGTGAATAAGGAAGACAGTAGAAGAATTGATGCATTTGAGTTAGAGTGTTGGAGGAGAATATTGAAGGTACCATTGACTGACAACAGAACAAATAGATCTGTGTTGGAAGAAATACAGTTAGAGTGCTCTTTGGAAGCCAGGATGGCCAGACTACATTTCTCATACTTCGAACATATTGTCAGGAGGGATATCAGTCACTGAGAGAGGGATATCGTGTTTGGTAAAGTGGAGAGTCAGAGAAAAAGAGGAAGACCCCCAACAAGATGGATTGGCACAGTGGCAGCATCAGTGGGCTCAAGTGTAGCAGCAATTATGAGGTTGGCCCAGGACCGGGCAGTGTTTCGTTCTGTTGTACACAGATCCCTGTGAATTGGTACCGACTCAATGGCACTTAGTAACTACAAGAAGATTGTAACAGGGATCTCTATATTCGTCAGAGAAGCAACTAGATAATTATCACCATTTTGGTAAAAATCAATGTGTTCATCCCTCTGGAAACCAGAGACTGATAGTTAAAATCATTTTTTTCTTAGTGTGACAGTCAGTTTCTTCCTTCCAGGACCATGACTTCTTTCAGCATGTGGAAATGCACCTAAGGTCTGAACATCCCCCTTTGTGTGGGCGGGACCATCTCAGCTTCCGTTCCTATTACTTTCCTGTTAAGGTAGGTTTTGTTGGAAATTTGAGTTCATAGCAGTCCTTAATTGAAGGAGCAGTAGAAGGTGAGCTGACGGAGGCAGCAATGGGGGCTTGGGTACCTAGTGATACTCGCTGCCCTCTCCCCTCAGGGTAGACCATAGTCATAAGAGACTCATACACACCCAGTTTTGTTTGTCTGAATTCTGACATGAGCTGTTAAAGGGGTTCAGGTATTTGTAACACAATAAAAGGCTTTTCAGTGAAGCTTCTACTTTATTAAACATGTGCCATTTTCTTAGGCCATTGAACCTTTGTCTTCTCTAATTTCTCTACATTTTAGAATGTGATTGATGGAGACCTCTGTGAGCAGTTCAACTCCATGGAACCCAACAAACAGAAGAACGTCTCTGAAGAACTGGATCGAACCCCCCCGGAAGTGTCTAAGAAACTTGAGGATATCCGAACCCGTTATGCTTTCTGAGCCCTTCTTTTACTTGTGGAGCTTGCCGGGAACTCTGTGTTCTGTTTCCCCCACGGCCACCACATCTACCTGACTTTGTACTCATATGCCAGAAGATGGCTGTGTAATTTAGACTTTGTGATATTAAAGCTAATAGCTCTTTCCCATCAACACTTTTCCCTGAAATGACTGGTTCCCCCTAAAATTGGCATGAGATTGCTAGATTCTCCCAGCCTGGTACAAAATACTGTGTGCCCCAGGTTCCAGTGTGGATTAGGATGGCCTCTTTTCTCTAAGCCTCCCTCTATATTGATATTTCTGATTTCTGGCTCTCCACTTTTGTACACTTCCTTAATTTTTAACTGGTTTTCCTGTAAATATAGTTTTGTACAATGTTATTTTTGTGGGAGGGAGGGGATAAAGCCAAAGTTTGAATCAGGTTGCATATAGTATAACTCCTGAGTTCTGCCACTCTGGAACCTAGCCTGAAATACAAACCTAGCTTTTCAGGTGGCTGACGTCCTTGTGTCTTTTATGGGGGTGAGGACTTAGATGGGAGATTTGAGCCTGATTGAAAGAAGGAAGAGCTGAGTATACTTCCTTCTAGGTACCTGCTGATACTGATCCTGTGTAGTCCAGTCCTCCTCTTCCCTTGCCTCCCCAAATTCGGTGATGGTTTCTGTGACTTTCCTCACCCTTTCTGCTCTGCAGATAAAATGGGCTCCATAGTAACTATGAGGTGAGCTACACTTTTCCCCGTTAGGTATTTAGGGTGGCAGATTTCTCGTCTCCTGTTTTAATCTTCTTGTACTTTTATGTCTTGGAGTGAGGGATTCCAGCTAGGTAGTCTATTTCAACAGATGTTCCCTTCACCTCTCCAGATCCTGAAATGATCTTTTGCCACATGACTACTAGGAGGGGGTTAGTAAATACAGAAGAATCCAGATACTACTCTCTCTTAAGAACAAAGCCAGTGTATGTGGGCCCTATTTAAAGGCATATGGCTAACCAAAGGATGCCTGTCTTAGGTATAGCCGACATCTTGGGTGGGGCTCTGGAGGCCTTTGGGTATAAGAAAGGAGCTCTTGGGGGTCTGCCAACTCTGGGTGGGTCTAGTCTCAAAAATATTTTAACCTATTGAGAATTTGGCTTCTTCCTGCCTAGTTGTATGGCAAGCCCTAATCTTCAAATATGTTCAACAAACACAGTCGTCTGAGAAACAACATAGGTATTTGAGTTGTGAAGTGCCATTGAGTCAGTTCTAACTCATAGTGACCCTGTACAAGGTTTCCAAGGACCAGCTGTTGGGCTTGAACTGCCAACTTGGTGGCTATTCGTCCTACAGTGCCACACCAGGACTTTGAGTGGTGGTGGTTGATGCTGGTTGTGTGCCACTGAGTTGGTTCCGGCTCTTAGCAACTCTGAAGAGTTTCCAGTGGTATATACAGGAGCAGAAAGCCTATCTTTCTCCCACAGAGCGACTGGTAGACTTGAACTGTAGACCTTGCAGTTAGCAGCCTAGCTCATAAACCACTGTGCTATCAGAGCTCCTTTGAGTAGTGGATCCTTATTTCTAGTCTACTTTCTTGAAATACCTCATTCTTCCAACCTTAATAGGAAATATGTGAGAAAGGAACACTTTTTATTTCTTTAAAGAATTTGAAGAAATCAAGCTTACATCAGTTTGCGTGTTCTATATAAGAGTGAGGGCTCTGGTAAGTGGAATTTCTGGACAAGCACAGGAGGTTTAGCTGGAGTGTGTTGGGGCAGGGTTACTATCATATTCATGACTGGCCCCAGGACTTAGCATACATATTGAATACCTAGTCATTGAATCAGGCTTAATTACAAAACTTTATTTGAACAGTTGTTAAGCGAACCAATCTATGAATTTCTGCATAATACACCAGTGGAAATGAAGCACACATAGGAAACTTAACTGTGTGTGTGGGGGGTACTTGGTTTGCAAAAATATGTGTAAAAATATAGTAATAACTGCTTTGATTTGATTGAGCATGAAGCAGAGCTTTAGGGTAATGCCAGCACCCTGAGGCATTTGCCCTGGCTTCTATCCTGCTCCTTATCTTTTTAGAAAGTTCCTATGACTTGGGTCTAAGAAAAGGACTGGTGTTTTTAGCAGCCTCAGCTTTCCCCTGACCCCATGGGCCAAGGTTCTGCAGGATGTTTCCTTTGGAAGATTTTGTGCCAAGAAAAGCATTCTTTGGAGGAGGGGGGTTTCTAGTTGGGCTGCAGATGGAATGTTACTTTTGGTTTGTGTAAATGTATTGTTAGCAGGACAGCTGCTGGGGATGGAAAAGGCCCTCTGGGCTGGCACATCTTACAGGGAGGGCACTGGTCTCCAGATGCTTGCTGCTTTCTTGACTGCAGTCTTCCTTAAACTCCTATAAAGGAAAACCAGAGATACTGGGTGGCACCCTCAGGTGGGAACCAACCTGGAATTCAAGTGGTTTCATTCCCAAGGTCTGGATATTCAAAATAGAAATGACATGTGTTATGCATGATTCATCCACTTATTTATTTGCCTATAAAATGTTATATGGGAATATTATTTTATCGCACCTTTATGGACTTCTGGTGTGGGGTACAGGGTAAGCACTGGACTGCAAATCACAAGGTCGGCAGCTCAAACCCACCAATTGCCCCTCAGAAGCCCTGTACTGGGTAGCTGAGTTGGCACCTATTCAACCACACTTAACATTGTTTCATTAAGAATTGTCAAGGACTATTTTAGAGCCCTCTGAAGAACTGTCTCTAATGCTGCTTGTTCCAAAAAAACACCAGCTGTGTAGGAGGACATAGGCTCATGGCTGGGACTCTTTAACCACCCGCTTGAGTCACTGGTTCGTTTACATTTGGAGATCTGGGAGCCTAAGGCATGGCATTCTTGTGAAGCCCAGGTGAACTTGTTATTCTATTCTAATGGCATATAGAATACAGACTATTTAGAAAAACCCCACTCATCAGTTTGACCACCACAACCAAGAGCTAATACTTTAGAAGCTTTGTAAAGACAAAATTAGGTGTGCTTAGTGCACTAGAACCAATTGCTCAGTTCATTTATTCCACAAGTATTCACTGATGCCCTGTTAGTGCCATCTGCTCTGTACCAGATGTTGGTAGAGGAAAATTCTTTACAATCTAGCAAACAGTTTGTGTCCCTTTGAGGCTTTCAGTGATGGGAGTTTCCAAAGAGCTAATGGCCCATGTCTTTGACTGCCTCGCATAGGGCAGGCACACTTTCCCAAGTCTGGAAAAGAGTAGGATGAACAGCCAAGGGTTTTAGGCTCAGATTAGGTAGAGCTATTGCCGTGTTCTGAAGCCCAGTGAACACTGGATTCACTTGTGGGGCAGAATGCAGATTCCTGGTTACTCTAAGAACCTCTGCTGGTGTTGTCTGGGCATCATATGTTACAGTTTGGTGATGATCACTACTGGAAGTCACTAGGTGTGTGTGTGTGTGTGGTGGGAGC
>NW_006408555.1:16336165-16365530 GCF_000296735.1 Chrysochloris asiatica
TTCCAGGTTTAGAACAAACTGGCAGAACAGCTTGGTCGCTGCTGCTGCTTGCTGTGTGAATGCTATGGAATTGGTTCCGTTTTATAGATAGCGACGCTTTATAGGGATTTCCAGGCAGCTCTGTGGATCCCCAGTGATATTTTAATCCCAGCAACGTTTCCTCCTCAGTTGCCTACTCTTGATTGCCTTCCAGAGGGCTGGCCCTCAAAATCTTCTAAAGGTCTTGAGTAAACCTGTGTAAGGAGTATAACATGATAGTTGAGGGTTACAATGTCCTGTAAGGTACCATAGGGTTTCTGAGACAATCTACTGAAGCAGGCATCCTCATTTTTTTCCTGTAGAACAGCTCGTGGGTTCAAACCGGCAACCTTTCCGTTAGCAGTCCAACACTAACTGTATCACCAGGATTCACCAATCTCTCAGTACAATCTCAATTTCGTGTCTAAAATTGAAACAGTAGGGCCCACCTCCAAGCTTTCAAGGTCACTGGGGAGGGCTCACTGAACCCACCTCCATCCTGAACTACTACCCTGAATTTGAGGCTTTGAAAGAAAGGGGTATCTTTCCAAACAAAGAAGCTCTGAAAAGAATACAGTGAGTTTTGTTCAGGCTTCTGTGAGGCCCCAGTGAGGTCTTGCTGATGTTCCCCCAATCCTCAACGCCCCTTCCCCCCATGAAGGCACCTGACTGGTTTGAATCAGACCCTTGGCAGAAGGTGTGGCCAGAGTAGCCACTGCCTAGGGCATTCTAGGAGTGGGAGACTTACTTGGGAGAATTCCAATTGTGGGCATTATTGTCTTGGGAGTTGAGGGCTGATCCAAGACTCTGGTTTTACCAATCTATATAATAAAGCGTTTGTTTTAACAGCTACTTGTAGGCATTGACCTTCAGAATAAGACAAGCAACAGTCATTTCCTAAAACATGCTGTGGGGATGTTAGATGCTATTACAACCCACTGCCATCTAGTTGATTCTGACCCAGCAACTCTATAGGACAGACAAATCCAACTCATTGGATTTCTGAGACTACATCTATGTGAGCAGACAGCCTCATCTTTCTCCTGAGAAGCTGCTAGTGAGTGTGAATCACTGACCTTGGGGAAGCAATGTGACACTAACCCTACCGCACCATGGAGTCAGTTCCAACTTAGATGGGCCCTATGCGGAACGGAACACTGCCGGGTCCCGCACCATCGTGTTTGATCCCGTTGTTGTCACCTTTTTTGCTGACCCTCCTCTACCAGGCATGATATCCTCCAGGGACTGGTTCCTATTGACAATATGTCCAAAATATTAAGAGAGGAAATCTTAACATCCTTGCTTCTAAGAAGCACTCTGACTACACTTTCTTCAAAGATAGATTTGTTTGTTCTGGTGGGCCATTGTTAGGTGCCATCAAATAGGTACAGACTCAGAGCGACCATATGCACAGCAGAACGAAACATTGCCCGATCCTGGGCCAACCTCACTATGGTTGCTATGCTTCAGCCCATTGACGCTGCTAGTTTGCCAATCCATCTTGCTGGGGGTCTTCCTCTTTTTCTCTGACCCTCCACCTTATCAAACATGATATCCTTCTCCAGCGATAGCTCCCTCCTGACAGTATGTCTAAAGTATGAGAGAAAGTTTGGCCATCCTGGCCTCCAAGGAGCACTCTGGCTGCCCTTCTTCCAACACAGATCTCTTGGTTCTTTTGGCAGCCCATGGCACTTTCAGTATTCTCCAACACCATAACTCAAAAGCATCAATTCTTCAACAGTCTTCCTTATTCACTGTCCAGCTTTCACATGCATATGAGGTTATTGAAAATACCATGGCTTGGGTCAAGCACACCTTCGTCTTCAAACTGACATCTTTGCTCTTCAACACTTTAAAAAGGTCTTGTGCAGCAGATTTGCCTAAATCGATATATTGTTTGATTTCTTGACTGCTGTTTCCGTGAGTGTTGATAGTTGATCCAAGAAGACTGAAGTCCTTGACAACTTCAATCTTTTCTCTGTTGATAAGAACGTTGTTTATTGGTCCAGTGGTGAGGATTTTTGTTTTCTTTACATTGAGATGCAATCCATACCATAGCATACTTTGATCTTCATCAGTAAATATTTTAAGTCTTCACTTTCAGCAAGTAAGGTTGTATTTTCTGCATATCGCAGGTTGTTAATGAGTCTTCCTCCAATCCTGATGCCACATTTTTCTTCATAAAACCAGCTTCTCAGATTATTTGTTCAGCATACAGGTTGAATAAGTATGGTGAAAAAATACAACCCTGTCAGTATGTTTTTATCTTACTAAAAGTTTTTAAATGTTTGAAGTGCTGACTTGTAGAACCCTGTATAGAGTTTCTAAGGAGTGGCTGGTGGGTTTGAACCACCGACCTTACATTTAGTAGTCCGTTACTTATCCTACAGCTCCACTTAAGTGCTGTCGAGTTGGTTCCGACCAGCAGCTGGTGGGTTTGAACCACCAACCTTGTAATTAGCAGTCCATTGCTTATCATTGTGCTAAACCAGAACACCTCAGCACCACTATTGTTAAGTGCTGTTTAGTCTGGTTCAATTCATAGCAACCCTGTATAGGGTTTCCAAGGGAGCAGCAGCTAGGGGGTTTGAATGGCCGATTCTGTGGTTCGCAGTCCAGTTCTGATCCTACAGTGCTACACCAGAAGTCCAGGACTCCACTGGTGATGGTGGTGTGCTGTGGAGTCGGTTCCAACTCATAGCAACCCTGCATAGGATTTCCAAGGCTATAAATCTTTATGGGAGCAGAAAGCTTCATCTTGCTTCCAAGGAACAGCTGGTAGTTTCAAACTGCTGACCTTGAGGTTAGTAGCCTGAATCATAACCACTAGGGACCTTTTATAAAGCATTCTGTGCTCACTGCCAACTATCTTCTTGTTTTCTTTAATGCTTTGAACACAGCCCTTTCCCTTGCCCCTTGTAATGTACAGTGGTAGAGGAGCCAAAGGATCCCTTGGGGGTTGACCCACCCCAACTATTCAAAACAAATACCATCTAAGTACAAGCAAGGCGCTTGCTGTGAAAACAACTTCAAAGACCAGTTCCTCCTAGGTAGACATGATGGAACTGCCCCTGGGGTGTGCACAGAACTCTGACCCAGGCACAGTGAGAGTGGCCCTTGTCTTTGGAAATGGGATTGAGGATGAAGAGCCTGTCTCTGCTCTCCTCAGGGCCCCAAAGTGCTTCGTTTGAGGCCACAGTTCTCCCCAGGATGGCCCAACTTTGGGCTTGGACATTTTACCACTTGAAGTTCATTCCCCCCAAATCTATAGTGGTGGTAGTGGTAATGTGCTGTGGAGTTTGTTCCAACCCATAGCTACCCTGTATAGGGTTTCTGATGCTGTAAATTTTCACAGGAGTAGAAAGCCTCATCTTCCTCCCAGGAAACCACTGGTAGTTTCAGACTGCTGACCATGAGATTAGCAGCTCGTAACCACTGCACAACCAGAATTGCTGAAATCCATAGGTTATATAGGTTTATAGGTGATTTATCTGTCCATAGTGTCCTTGTCTGACCATTATCTTTGTCCTATAGACATACAAATTGTGGGCACTATACCCAGTTGTAATGAAGTTTTGTAAGGAGAATTTTGCCAGGTTGGATGTGTTTTGGAAAGGAACTTTTAAGTTGTCCCTTTTAAAATAATCCAAGCTTCCTGGGAGCAGGACTTTCCTGGCTACTGCTTGCTTGGGGCCGCCTCCTACTGGGCTCCTAGGCAAGCTGGGGCCACGTGGCCCTGCCCCACCCTCGTCACTCCAGTTCTGTAGTGAAGTTTCAGTCCCTGTGTTCCCTGCCGTCCCACCAGACAGGACACAGTCTGGGGAGAAGCTACAACCTCTCCCACCTGGCACCCAGTGTCCCTAGCCGCTTGGCACCTGCTCTGTACTCTGCAAGCCACCAGCAATCCTAGAAGCCCGTTTCCTGGTACATGCTTGGGTAAGAAGGAAGTCAGTTTTCTCTGGTAGCTTACTTTCAAAGTCACTGCTTTTCCACTGACCACAGCAAGAGGGGCTTGAGCTAGAGTTGAGAACAACAGTCCCAGCCAAGAAGCTCTAGAAAATGTCTCAGAGGAGAGTTGTGGATTCCTTGCTCTGGGTTTCATTTTATAAGCTTTTTCCTTCACCAGCCTTGCAGGAAAAGGCAAACCTGAATAACCATAAAACAGAACTTCTCGAGAGTTTTGTAAACCGACAAGCCTGTATTTTTATGTGGTTGTAAGGGACTACCAGGGGTTGCTCCCCCATATATTGCTTTAGGTTTGTAGATTTCAGTGGACTATGTATGTGAATGACTTGATCAAAAGTAAATTGATTTATGTGTTACTTCAGTGTTCTGTAGCAAATATGTGTCTAGAAATGTACTAAACTTGAGATACGTTTTCTTTTTTTAATTTAAAATTCTTTAAAGGAAAGAGGGGGGAAAGGCCATAGGTGAGCCTTCCTCATTCTAACCATATTCTAAAAAAAAATTAAGTGTTTGACTTTCACATTTTGCTTTTATTCCAAATACACATAGACTAACAAATTCTCTGTCATTTTAAAGGGTTGCACTGTGTCTGCCCTGTTAACAAACCCACCCTGGATGTGTAGCATTTGTTTTTCTGTTGTGAAGCTGGATTACATCCAGGTGTTTTACAATTAATAAGTAGGACTTTTATGGACTATTCTGTGAAAATGACTTTTTTGGTCTTTAGAGTTTTTGCTTCCGTTTCTTCAGAGTTTGTTCTTCCTCCAGAATGAATACTTGGGGCAAAGGGTAAGAACATTTTACATTTTTGGAGCTCAGCTTATGTTTTTGTTTTCACAGTCATAGGGCTTATTTGGGAAGTGTAACAGGTTACAATCAGGATGCAGTTCTTCAATTAGGACAGTCTCTTTTCTCAGCCACTGGCCCTCGGCCCTTATAACCCTGGGCCTCTTAGCTCCTCAGGCTTCTTGGGTCTCTTGTGCTGCCCTGCTTAGGAAAGTGCTGCAAAGTTCTTAGGCTCTGTCAGTAAATGCCTGAAGCCACTCCCCTCTCAGCCTCCTGCTTTCTTGCTCGTGGGCCAAGAAGCCCACCGTGCTGTCTGCTGTTGGTCTGCTTCTCTTGCCACTCCTCATCTTCTCTCATCTCTCGTGGTGCAGCTCTGTCTCCTGCATCTAAGAAGTCCAAAGGGTATACTCTGCCCCAATCGCTTATTCTTGGTGATAGTCAGATCTCCCCTTTCCTCCACTGTGATGGCTCATGTTAAATGTAGCAGGATCACAGCACTGATCCACTCCCTTGGTAGGGTCCCATATGCTTTATTTGCATGGTCCCCCCCCCCCAATAAGTACTGGTGTGGTGCTGTAGGATAAGCACTGGACTGCAAGGGCAGTGGTTCAAACTCATCAACTGCTCCTCGGAAACCTTATGCAGTCATCTGATGGGAATTATAAAAGTCTATAGCTACCCACCCTGCTGCCATCGAGTTGACTCCAATGCCTAGTGACCCTATGTAGGGTTTCTGAATCTGTAAATCTTTCTCCTGGCGAGCAACTGGTGGGCTTGAACTGCCAGCCTTGCAATTAGCAATCCGGTGTTTATCCTACAATGCCACTAGGGTTCATTTGCATAGCCCCAGCAGTCATTTGGAGTCCTGGTGCAGTGCTGTGGGTTAATGTGCTGAACTGCAAAGTCAGTTTGAACCTCAAGATCAGTGGTTCAAACTCACCAGCCGCTCCTTGGAAACCCTATACAGGCTCTCTATGGGTCAAAACTGACTCAACAGCACCTAACAAAAACCAGTTATTTGGTGGGAGTTACAAAGACTATAGTTTTTTCAAGTCTGTTCCTACTCATGGCAACCCTGTTAAGCTGTAAATGTTTACAGGAGTGACTAGTAAGCTCAAACCACTGGTTCACAGTCCAGTTCTTATTCTACAGAGCTACCACGTTCAGACTAGAGCTGCTGATGGTGGTGGTAGTGGTGTGCCACCCAGCTGGTTCCAACTCCTAGTGACCCTGTCTAGGATTTTTGAGGCTGTAAATCTTTACTGGAGCAGAAAGCTTCATTTTTCTCTCACAGAGCGAGTGGTAGATCTGAACTATTGACCTTTCGCTTAGCAGCCTGGCTCATAATCCACTACACTACCAGGGGTCCTAGAGAAGGGCCGTAGTTAGGAATTCACTGCATTGCAGTAGCTTTCATCCCACACTGCCTTCAAGAAAAGAGAAAGTCATTTCTAGAATCTCCTGCTCAAGATTTAAGATTCATAAGTTTTCATAAACCTTTATGGGATTATATGCCTACATCCAGCCACAAGGCCAAGGGTCTAAGGACTGTCTTAGTCATTTTCCAACCTGTACCTGCATATGGAATCAGTCCCACCCAAACTGCATGACTAAGAATAGAGGGCGAATGAATTCTCTAATAAAAGGAAGAGTGCTGATGCCGGCCGGGGAGGATCAAACAATGTGGGGTACACCTCAAAAGAGAACTCTGATCATCAGGGCAGCTTCAGGTACAAAGAGCAACCATATAGTTAAGGAACTAAAAGTCAGCTCATGCAATATATATGTTCAGTTCACTCATAAAAATTATACCAGACTGATTTCCACGTCACTGAAGAGAAGGAGGTTGATGGGGATGGGAGCATGAGAGAAGGCATGTTTTTTTGGAAGTTTTCTGAGAGAGGGATGGAAGCAGTCTAGCATAGTGGTAAAGAGCTTAGCCTTTGAAGGCAGGCTAGCCTAGGTTTGTGTGTAGTAGCTATGTTACCTTGTTGTTGTTAAGTGCCGTCGAGTTGGGTTCCAACCCATAGTGACCCTGTATAGGGTTTCCGAGGAGCAGTTGGTGAGCTTGAACCGCAGGCCTCCCAGTTCAAGCTGACTTTGCAGTCCAGCACATTAACCAACAGCGCCACAACCAGGAGTCAGTCCTACATGACCTTAAAAACACCTAGTAATGTCATTGTGCCTCAGTGAGCTTCATTATAAAAGTTGTGATTCAAGGCGGCTGAGTCACTTCTGACAGTAATCGTATGTACAACAAACGAAACCGTGCCCAGTCCTGTGCCAGCCTCACAATTGTTGCTATGTTTGAGCCCATTGTGTGAATCAGTCTTTTTGTCTCATTTAGGGTCTTCTTCTTTTTTCACTGACCCTCCACCTAATATTATATCCAAAGTCTCTCCATTCTTGCTTCTAAGGAGCGTCTTGCTGTACTTCCTCCAAGACAGATTTATTCATTGTGGCAGTCCACGGTGTCCTATTTAATATTTTTCATCAACACCAAAATTCAGAGGCATCAATTATTTCTTATTCATTGTCCAGCTTTCACATGCATATGAGGCGATTGAAAACATGGCTCAGGCCAGCCACATCTTAATCCTCAACATGTCATTTTTGCTTTTTAACATTTTCAAGAGGACTTTTGCAGCAGGTTTACCCAATGCAATATGTCATTTTATTTCTTGACTGCTGTTTCCATGGCTATTGATTGTAGATCCAAGTAAAATGAAATCTCTATTTGTAAACAGAGTTTATAAAATCAATTAGAGATACAGGATTCTCCCACTGTCTAAAAATAGAGCATTCCAATGAAGCTTTTTGTAAGCCAAAATAGGGTAAAGTAAAGAAGCAATTACTATTAATCTATACGAGGGTTTTAAGATGTGTGTCGAAAAATTCCATTGTTTCTTTTTTAATGTTTTATTGTGAATTATGTAATAGTTTACACGGGAGAACATTACCTTTACATTCATCCTATCGTATATCATTTCATTGCCATGGTTACAACCCCCTCCACGCATCATCAACCAACCAAAGGGTATACCGTGCAAGCCTGCCCCCTGGTACTCAGCACACAGCCCCTCTCCCTCTCTAGGTCTAAAGTCCCCAGCCACTCCATCTCTCCATGTCATCGTCTCTGCCTCCATCTCTGGTGTCACTGCTTCTCTGGGTAGGGTCCCGCTCTCTGCTCTTCTCCCTTGATGGTCTCAGGGACCTGCAAAGTTAATCACTCCCCTTCTTTTGCTACAAAAAACCTACCTTTACATTTCCAACCCTCACAATCAGTCCTGATAACAATTATTCACTATTGTATCACAAGAGACCTATCCGCATCTCCTTTCATCAGCCCCGCCTAGACAGATTGGATACTACTCTGTGGAGATTCTACCTTCCTCCACATCCTCTGGATCTAGGTTCCCTCTTGAAAACTTGTAAGCCAGTCACTTCTTGCCTTTGTAGCCCCCCACACTTTGGGTAGCCAATGTCCAAGTTGTGCATCCCATTGTCTTTTTTTGTTTTTAGTGTTTTATTGTGAATTATATGATAGTTTACAGGGGAGAACATTAGTTTTACATTCATTCTATCGTACATCGTATCATTGCCATGCCCATTGTCTTTTAATTCCAATTTTCTATGAGCTTTTTGAAGCATCCTTATGGGAAAAAATTTTGAGCATTCCCAGACTCAAAAAACCCCCAAAACAAAACAGCACATAAAACCTAAAATCACACTAGCATATAGTGTTCGCAGTCAGTTTGAAGTTATGGAGGTTTGTTGTGGAGATACTAGTGTAGTTGCCAGGGTTAGGGTTGGGGTTAGCTTGGCAACACCACTGTTGCTGCTCTGGCTCCATGTTGTCTATTTTAATGGCTCATTGCAAAACCAGCTCTGAACTCTTGTTACACTTTTCACCTTTTTTTTTTTTTTTTTATAAAAGTGAAAATCTTCAAATTTCTTTCCACTAGTGAAATGTAGGTCTTCTATAAAAGCAAAGAGCAAAAAAACAAATTTTCAAAAAGTAGGTGTATGCCTGTACTGGAAACAGATAATGGTTAACACAATGTCTGCCACTTATAAACATCCCAAACCTGAAACTTTCCTTAGGTCCATTTACAAGCTGGGCAACCTCCTCTTACCTGGCCCCTTGTAACTGGAATACAAGTCTTTGTCAGCTTTTAGAGGATTTTTTTGGCTCTGAGGAAGAGGTTGGATGATCCCTATGTTCTACAGCTAGAGGACTGGGCAATAGGTCAAGTCAGCCTCCTTCTGAAGTTTCCCAGACCCAGTCTCCCACTGCCCTCAAATCTGGCACTACCCTTCCCATCTCTCAGCCACTTTCCTCAAAGTACGTTTAAGGGACCCCTGGACTGAGTAGAGAGTCTTGGGAAATCTGTAGCACACATTCCGCTGCTGCTGTGGTAGGTGGTACAGGACACTGTGATACACACACAGTAAGTGGTACCACAAACCTAGCACAGATCCGAGTGATCAGATTAGATTCCAGTCCTGCCCACACCACTTTCTAGCGTCGGGCAGCCATTGGTCTTCTCTAAGCATCAGTTTTCCTCATCTATAAAGTAGAACTCGATACCATGCCATAGATTTACAGGAGATAACATAGGGTAGGATAATGACACTTAAGTGCCTATTACTGTAAAAGGTCAAGGCTAGGCTCCTGGGCCTTTGGAAAGGGATGAGAATCAGCTATAAATGATAGGCAGAAAAGTTGTGTTGGCTATAGCGCTGTTAACAAGGAAAAGAGATGCATAAGGGAGCCTCCCTGCTTGTCCCATGGGGGGGGGTGGGGGAAGGAATGGAGACACTAACCAAGCCTGCCTGGTCACTCAGGAAACAACTCCATGCATAAGAATGAAGAACAATTTATTAGGCAGAAATTGGAAGGGAGTGGGAACAGCAACTGTCAAGACCAAGTCATGTTTGGGAAGTGGTAAGCAGTTCAATGTGGGAGAAGGGGGATGGCTCCCATCTGGGTATAGGAAAATGGAGAGTGGGAGGTGACGGAAGCCCATGTAGACCAGACTTTGAAGAACTTTGAAGGTCAAGTGAGAATCTGGGCTTCATGAATCCCCACAGCCTTTTATACACTAAGCAGTTACCTCTTGGGGTGGTGGGTGGTACTGAAGGAAGGAATACCCTCATCCTTCCTTCTATCTCTTCTCAAGGTCTTTGAAGGCACCCCAAATCAATAACTGCAGAAGATGGGGTTCTCTCCTGGCTTGATACAGACATTTGGGGCTTGGGTTCCGGTCCCAGCTCCACCATCGGAGTAGGTGGATTTTCCCTTACTGATCAGATAAGGGCTCAGGGCAATTAGACTTCTTACAGCTGTTTCCTTCTGGAGATTTGCAAAACAGCTTTGGAGGTCCCAGCTCCTTCTCTCTCCAAGGCGGCACTGTCATGTGGCCTTTCCTGACCCAGCCTCGGGAGGAAGAAGCATCTTATCTGAAATGGGAAGTTTGGCCCTTTGACCTTGTGAAACTCCAACAAGGCCTGAGAACATGATCTCTAACCCTGGATGATCCCAGGGGGGAATCTGGGCTCCAGCTGTCCTGTAGGCTTGTGCGTGAGGACCATTCCCACATCATTAGAGAGGGTGGGGGTATCACATGGGAACTGGCCTGTTGTCTGATGGGAATGTCCATGCCGAGCTTCCCCACGACTGCTAGGAGAATGCCATCTGGATATCTCTACAGAAAAGGCCCACTGACCATACCTGGAGAACCAGCCAGGCCTTCACTCTTGGAGCTTCTCCAGGTGGTGGAAGGTAGATGATTGGAACTTGGCTATATATAGTTAGGAAGGTTCAAGTCAAGAAGATGATGCATTTGAAAGGCCAAAGAGATGTACAGTTGTTTGAACAGGGCAAGTTGGGTCCCTGCCCTAAAACTTTCCATGAGAACGTGCACAACTTAGCGCCAGCAGGGGGGTTCCTCAGTACCAAGGCCCAATCCTGCTCCATCATCCCTGCTCATTCCCTCAAACATCTGCCCTCCAGCACACCAGGCTTCCCTGCAGCATTTAGACTTTCTCTCTGTTTCCTCATGTCATTAAAATCTCTTTGCAAGCATTTTAATAGCTTTATTGTTTTTATGGAGTCCTGGTGTGATGCTGCACTAGACTGCAAGGTCAGTTTGAACAGCAAGATTGGTAGTTCAAACTCACCAGCTGCTCCTCGGAAACTCTATACAGGGTGGCTATGAGTTGGAATTGACTTGATGGCATTTAACAACAACAACAATTTTTTTTTTGGGGGGGCAGCACAGTGGCTTCATAGGATAAGCACTGGACTGCAAATCCCAAGGTTGGCAGTTCGAACCCACCAGCCATTCTGCTGGAGAAAGATGAGGCTTTCTGCTCCCACAAATGATTTAAAACCTTGGAAAAACCTTACACAGGGTTGCTCTGAGTCTGAACTGACTTGACTGGGACTTAACAACAATTGTTTTTATTATACATGCCTACGATAAAAAATACCAATCATTCAGAATAATACAAAGAAGATAAAATTCCAACCTTCTACCTGCCACCCCCAACTGTATTTTTATGGGCTAAGTCTCCAGAAAATACCCTACTTCATGCTTCTCAAAGTGCAACCTGCACACATATCACCTGGGGATTTTGTTAAAATGTGAGGTCTGGAGAGTGGCTCAAGATACCGTATTTCTGCTGTATTTTTCACTCAGTATAATAGTTGTGGTGGTGGTTATGTGCCGTGAAGTTGGTTCTGACTCATAGCGACCCTGTACAGGGTTTCCAAGGCTGCAAATCTTTACAGGAGCAGAAAGCCTCATCTTTCTCCCGCTGAACCAAAGCTCCTTAATCAGTATTGTTGTTGTTAAGTACCGTGGAGACTCATAGTGACCCTACTACGTAGGGTTTCTGAGGCTGTAAATCTTTACAGGAGCAGAAAGCCTTATCTTTCTCCCGCGGAACATCTGGTAGTTTCCAACTGCCGACCTTGAGGTTAGCAGCCCGTTTCGTAACCACTACGCCACTAGAGCTCCTTTACAGTTGTTGTTGTACAGTGCCGTCGAGTCAGTTCTGACCTATAGTGACCCTGAACAGGGTTTCCGAGACTGTAAATCTTTACGGGAGCAGAAAGCCTCATCTTTCTCCCGCGGAACAGCTGGTAGTTTCAAACTACTGACCTTGAGGTTCACAGCCCGACTCGTAACCACTACGCCACCAGAGCTCCTTTCCTTTATAGTAGGGCATGAAAATCTTTCCATAAAAGGAGACCATCATCATCCTTTATATGTTAAGTGCCATCGAGTCGGTTCCGACCCATACCCTGTACAAGGTTTCCGAGGGTGTAAATCTTTACAGGAGTAGAAAGCCTCATCTTCCTCCCGCGGAGCTGCTGGTAGTTTCGAACTGCTGACCTTCAGGTTCGTAGCCCGATTCGTAACCACTACGCTACCAGAGCTCCTTAGTTCATTGTATAGTGAAACCATAATTTATCTAACTAGTCCCTGTGTTTTAAATTCAGAGAGCTACCAAGTTATCACTGTTATAAATAATAAACATCCCTGTCTCCACATCCTTGTTTACCTGAAGGAATTGTTTTGTTTGTGTGTTAACAAGCAGGCTGGAATGAATACATCCAAATGTGTGACTCCGCAGGGGAGTCGCCTGGGAGACTGGTGGAAAGGTTGAGTCCCTCCTGCAGGGGTGAAGGTGCGTGGTGGGGATGGGGTGCTGTTGCGATGCGGGAAGGCGGCATGAGCAGTGTGGGAGAAGGCCATGGGAGCGAGCACTTTTCACCAACTGCCTGTTGTTGCTCAAAGTTTACGGTTCTCAGGCAAGGTTTGGATCCACCACCCCATTTTACAGATTTAAAAAATCAAGGTGCAGGGATATTTCCTGGCTTGCCCAGGGCCGGACAGCTGGAATGTGGCCTCGAATCCGACCGGGTTCCGTCGCTGTCAAGTCGTGCTCCGGCCAGATAGGGCCGGCCCTCCCCGCCCCGCGCTCCAGCCGCCCGCCCCGGCCCCACCTGATTCGAGAATCCCCGCGCCGCCCCTGATTTCGCGCAAAATAATCCGAGACGAGGCGGCCCAGCGTAAGGCGAGCCCCGAGCCCCGGAGCTGGCAGGGGACGCCAGCGGCTGACCGCGCCACCCAAAGGGGCCGCCCAGCCCAGGGTAAGTAAGGTCTTTAGGGTCGCCTTGGTCAGGGGAAACAAGGGGGCCAAGGTTAGGATTGCAACTCCCGGCGGACGGGCTCCTCTGAGGTCGCCCCTTCTTCACAGTCCTGAAGCCAGGCCCTGAAGGGACACAGACGGTGCTAGAGGGCTGAGGAGACCGCGGCCCGTTCCACAGTGACGAAGCGCGCCTGGTCTGCACTCGTTTTGCGCTCCCAGGCGGGAAGGCGTGGTGGCTGAGGGCGAGCTTGAGTGCCGGCGCTGCCACGTGCTGGCTGGGGGCCCCTGGCTGGCACCGTGCCTCCCTCTGTGAGCCCCACTTTGCTCAGCTGTAAGTGGGGATAAAAATAGCGCCTCCTTCACAGGGATTTGTTGAGGCTGTGCGCATGAACTAGCTCTTCATATCAGGGTTGGGGAGACTCCGGCTTTCTGTCTGCAGAGATGGCTGCAGACCCAGTCACACACATGGGAGGTGGCAGATGTTCAGGAGACTTCCAGAAGGAGTGGCAGGGACCCTGCTGGGTGGATTCCCTGGCCTGTGGAATAGGTGGATTCCAAGCAACGGAAAGCCCCTGGCAGAAAAGGCACTTCAACCAAGGGACAGTTTGCAGGGAGGAGATTTATACTTAGCCTGAACCTGAACTTGTCATCAGGACTGTCTGAACATGGAGCTGGTTTCCTCCCGAGTGGTGAGCTCCTTGTTAATGGAGGCATGCAAGAAGCTGGACAAGCTGAAAGGAGGCTGCTGCATGAGGTGGGGAGGTACTGGGACTGAAGGCTGTGTGAAAGATGTGCCGGGGTGGAGGAAGCAGGTGGGAAGGCCTGCCATTTTACAGCTGGAACTGAGACCCAGGGCTAGTGCTAGGGGTTGAACGCAGGCCATCTGCCTCCAGTCCTCTACACTGGGTGCAAATCTCTGGAAATCCATCTCCCCCAAACTGAGCACTCCCTGCCACCATGCCCTTGACAGACAGTTCTTGATTCCCACTGCTGGGGTGGGGGGTGGGGGTACTGATGCTGCTTGGTCCTCTCTGCTAGTGAGTCAGCATTGCCCTGTTTCCCTCTGGTTGATTTCTCTGTGGAGTCAGGCCCAGCCTGCCTGGGACTCTGGGATCCAAGGACAACACTGACAAGACCATGCTGGTTTTGAATGGAGGTCAGGCTTCTTGGCACTCAAGATTTCCTTTCTCCTTCCATTAAAGGGACCCTCGTCAACAGCTCTTCCTGGCTTACAGTCTTTCCCATGGACATTGAGTTCATTTTGCCTTTCTGTTGGCTACATATCTTACACACTGTGGAAGCTCTGTAGGTGCCAAGATGTTGTCCATGTGATTTGATCTGTCCAGCTCCTAGCCTGGTAAGTTTGATGATAGACATCAGTCCCAACAGGGTGGCCTACTCGTCCTCAGATCTGACAGTGCTCATAGCCAGGGTGGAAGGAGTCATGGCAGGGACAGCAATTAATCAAGATTGATCCAGTAAGCTTGGGCACCATTCACATCTTATGAAAGTACATGGGGCTGAGGAAACCAGCAGGTGCTAAACCCTGTACAGGTACCACCTCACTTCACTGGAAGGTGAAGGACTGTTGTTATTCCTACATTACAGATGAGGAAACTGAGGCGCCCATCAAGGTGTCCTGTTCTCCCTCTCCCTGCTGTTGCCCTATGAGTTCTGTGTTGGTTTCTGGGTCAGACAGTAGTAACATTAGTGTCTCTGGCTGCTTAGTGGAGTAAGGTACATTTCAAGCTTTCTCTTCCATTGGCTTCTTGTATCCCACCCCCACCCTGGAGGTGGTCTTTGTAGTTATTGTATGGGTGATTAAGGGCACCTCCAAGGTCCCACAATGAAAAGGGGCACACCCATGCAGCGTGATGGGTCTTCTGGTCTCTGGTTCTCTAGGCCCTTTGCTTCCTCCACAGAAGCTGGGTCACAAGTCACAAAGTCCTCCCTCTTGCCTTGTAGGAGGGGCTGTCACAGATCTCAAGAAAGCAGCTGAGTGCACAGAGCCCAGGGGATTGCCTTTTCACTGTGTCTTCCCATAGACAGGAATCCTTCTTTGAGCCATATCTCTGGAGAAGGTATCTCCTGGCCCCTTCCTACTTCACCTCTGTTACCACCTGAGAATCAAGAGACAGTCATTCTTAGCCCAGAGTATGGAAATCACTTAGACCACATAAGTTTGAAATCACACTGCAGTGACACCCCATTGGTGTGACAATAACTCCAGAGGAGGAAACCGAGTCTCATTCAGGTTGTTCCAGAGGCAGATGTGGGACTTGAACCTTGGGCTGGCTGCCAGCAAAGCCCATGGCATTTGCCCAGCAATTAATTAAAAAATACTTTGTAGAGCTTTCATTAAAAAAAAAATTAATAGATTTCTTTATTTTTCACTCCAGTTTTGGATTCATAGAAAAATTAAATAGATAGTACAAAGAATGGTATGTACCCAGTCCACCTCTGTGGCAGACTGTTTCTCTTACCGCTAACATCTTGCTTTTCTATTACAACTGATGAACCAATAGCAATACATTAGTATTAAGTAAAGCCCATTCTTTGTCTTGTAGAGTCCTATGGTTTTGTGACATGAATAACGTCATTGAAGTACCACAAAGAATTGTTTCACTGCCTTAAAAATGTCCTGTGCTTTTCCTGTGTTCCTCCCTCCCTGTCTCTCTCTTTCTGAACCCCTAGAAACCACTGATTCTTTGACTATCTGAGAGCTCTAATGCAACCATCCACCATGAGTGACAGTTCCACTCTGTCCTATAGGGGTCACTATGAGTCAGAATTGGGTTTGGCTTTAATAGGTGTGTAAAGCTGCCTCATTGTTGTTTTAATTTGAAAATTTCTAATGACAGTTGTACCACTTGTCTGTCAGTTTGTTGTTTTGTGGTGACTTTGTGTCATTGTGATGCTGGAAGCTTGTTGTTGTTGTTGTTAGGTGTCATCGAGTCAGTACCGACTCATAGTGACCCTATGCATGACAGAACAAAACACTGCCCTGTCCTGGGCCAACCTCACAATTGTTGCCACACTTGAGTCCACTGATGCTGCCTCTTAGCTAATCCATCTCGCTGGGGGTCTTCTTCTTTTTCTCTGACCCTCCACCTTACCAAAAATGATATCCTTCTCCAGCGCCTGGTCCCTCCTGACAATATGTCTGAAATATGAGACACGAAGTTTGGCCATCTTGGCCTCCAAGGAGCACTCTGGCTGCACTTCTTCTAACACAGATCTGTTGGTTCTTTTGGCAGCCCATAGTGCTTTCAATATTCTCCTCCAACACCATAACTCAAATGCATCAATTCTTCTACGGTCTTCCTTATTCACTGTCCAACTTTCACATGCATATGAGGGTATCATGGCTGGGGTCAGGCATACCGTAGTCTTCAAGCTGGAAGCTTAGCCTGTGATATTTTAAATACAAGCAGGGACACCTGAGGTGGACAGGTTTTAGTGACGCTTCTGAAAGATCAGTTAATGAAAAACCTTATGAATAGTAAGGGAACATTGTCAGATAGAGCGCCTGGAGAGGAGCCCCTCAAATTGGAAGATACTCAAAATTCTACTGGGGAAGAGTTTCCTCCTTGAAGTAAAGTTGACCTTATTGATGTGGATGGAGTAAAGCTTTTGGACCTTCAATTTCTAATGGGGCACAATTCAAAATGAGAAGAAACAGTACAAATATCCATTAATAATAGGAACGTGGATTGTATGAAGCATGAGTGTAGGAAAATTGGAAGTCATAAAAAATGAAATGGAATGCCTAAGGATCAAGTTCAGGTTGAAGCTGAAGAAAATTAAAGTAAGTCTACAAGAACCAAAATATGACCTAGAGTATGTTGTTAAATGCCATTGAGTCAGTTCTGACTCATAGCAACCCTGCGTAGGATTCTCAAGGAGTAGCGGTAGGTTTGAACTGCTAACCTGTAGTTCATAGTCTTGTGCTTATCCTACAGTGCCATACCAGAAGACCTAGAGTACATCCCACTTGAATTCAGAGGACATCTCAAGAACAGATTTCATATATTAGACACTAATGACCAAAGACAGGAAAGAAAGAAAAGACCAAATTGGATGTCAGGTGAGACTCTAAAACTAGTCCTTGAACTTAGAGAAGCTAAAGCGACTGGAAGAAATGATGAAGTAAAAGAGCTGAACAGAAAATTTCAAAGGGAAGTTTGAGAAGACAAATTAAAGTATTGTAATGAAATATGCACAGACCTGAAGTTATAAAACCAAAAGGGAAGTGCATACTCAGCATTTCTTGAGCTGAAAGAAAAAAAAATCAAGCCTTAACTTGCAATACTGGAAGATTCTATGGGCAAAGTATTGAATGATGAAGGAAAATGGAAGGAATACACAGTCACTGTATCAAAAAGTAACTGTATCAACAAGTAACATGATCAAGAACCAGTGGTACTGAAGGAGGAAGAAATCCAAGCTGCACTGAAGGCATGTGCAAAAAACAAGGTTCCTGGAACTGACAGAATACAAATGAAAATATTTCAACAAACTAACGCAGCTCTGGAGGTCAAGACAGTTGGAAGACAGCTGAAAGAGATCTATATTTGTGCCCAGTCCAAAGAACGGTGACCCAGCAGAATGCAGAAATCTTTGAACAGTATCATTGATATCACGTACAAGTAAAATTTTGTTGAAAATAATTTAAAAAAACAGTTGCTGCAGTACATCAACAGGGAGCTGTCAGAAATTCAAACTGGATCCAGAGAGGAACAAGGGATATCATTTCTGATATCAGATGAATATTGACTAAAAGCAGAGAATACTAGAAAGATATTTACTTGTGTTTATTGACTGTGCAAAGGCATTCAGTTTCATGGATCATCATAACACACTATGGATACTGTTGAGAAGACTAGATATTCCAGAACACTTAATTGTGCTCATGTAGAGCCTGTCCATAGACCAAGAGGCAGTAGTTAGAACAGAACAAGGGGATTCTGAATCATTTACAATCCTTTCACTCTACTTACTCAGTCTGTATGCAGAGCAAATAATCCAAGAAACTGGATTATATGAAGAACATAGCATCTGGATTGGAGCAAGACTGCAATATGCAACAACTTGCAATATGCAGATGACGCAATCTTGCTTGCTAAAAGTGAAAATGAAAGTAAAAAACACTGATGAATATCAAAGACTACAGCTTTCAGTATGCATTGTACCTCATTTAAAAAAAATGAAATCCCGACAACTGGACCAATAAATAGTATCATGATATTGTTGTTGATGTTAAATGCCATCAAGTCGGTTCTGACTCATAGCAACTCTATAGGGTTTCTCTATAGGTTAAACATTTGCGGGAGCAGAAAGCTTCATCATTCTCCCAAAGATGGGATGGTGGGCTGCAACCGCCAGTCTTGGGGTTTACTGTTCCATACTTATTTTACAGCACCGCCATGCTCAATATCATGATAAGCAGTGTACATATTACAGTTATCCAAGATTTCATTTTACTTGGATCCACAATCAACACTCATGGAAGCAGTAGTCAAGAAATCAAAAGATGTGTTACATTAGGTAAATCTGCTGTAAGACACCTTTTTAAACCATTAACCGGTACCGGTGTCACTTTGAGGACTAAGGTGTAGCTGATCCAAACTGTGGTATTTTCAATTACTTCATATGCATGGGAAAACTGGAAGACCAGAGAAGAATCAATGCATGTGAATTATGGTATTGAAGAAGAATATTAAATATACCACGGACTGCCAGAAGAACAAACAAATCTGTTTTGCAAGAGGCACAGCCGGATTGCTTCTTGGAAGTGACATGGTGAGATTTTGTTGTACTTTGGACATGTTATCAAGAAAGACCAAACCCTGGAGTAGAAAGAACACCAAGCCTGTTCACAGTGATTGAACAAGTGGGTTGACAGAGTGGCAGCAATAATGAACTGAACCATACCAATTGTGAGGCTAGCACAGGAGCGGGCAGTGATTTGTTCTGTTGTAAATAGGATTACAATGAGTAATCTTAACAGTGGTCAAACAGACTCAACAACACCTAACAACAATGACGGATGATAGTGAGCATTTTTTCATATACTGTTTGCTAACTGTGTATCTTCGGTGAGATGTTTGTTCAAATCCTTTTGTGATTGCCGCCCCCCTCCACTTATTTTCAAGTTCTTTGTATGTTTTGGATCAAATCTTTGATCAGATATGTGCTTTGTAAACATTCCCTTCCTGTCTGTGGCTTGTCTCTTTGTATTCTTGTCTCTTCATTTCTTTCTGTTTTCCAGAGCAGCAGCTTTTAGTTTTAATGAAGTTCAACTTACCTTTTTTTTTTTTCATCATGGATTATGCTTTTGGTGTTTTATCTAATAACTTATCATCAAAACCAATGCTTCCTAGATTTTCTCTTATGTTATCTTAAAGAAGTTTTATAGTTCTGCACTTGGTATTTAGATCTAAGATACATTTTGAGTTAATGTTTTTGTAAAATGTATAAGGTCTGTGTCTACATTCCTTTTTTTTCATAAAGCCATCAGCTTTGAGTCAAATTTGGCACATAGTGACCCTATAGGGCACAGTAGAGCCGGCCAATAGGGTTTCCAACACTGTAATCTTTATGGAAGCAGATTGTCACATCTTTCTCCCACAGAGCCACTGATGGGTTTGAACTCCCGAACTTTCAGTCAGCGGGCAAGCTCTTAATCACCTTCCACTAAGGTGGTTTCTTCTTGATTTTTTTGCCAAGTTCCTGTTCAGTTGTTTCAGCATTATTTGTTGAGAAGACTGCCTTTTTCTATTGAATTGTCTTTGTTGTTGTTGTTGTTAAGTACCATGGAGTCCGTTCCGACTCATAGTAACCCTGCACAGGGTTTCCAAGGCTGTAAATCTTTACAGGAGCAGAAAGCCTCATCTTTCTCCTGCAGAACAGCTGGTAGTTTTGAACTGCTCACCTTGAGGTTAGCAGCCCGATTCGTAACCACTACGATACCAGAGCTCCTTACTCAGTATAGTTGTTGTTGTTGTTGTTAGGTGCCATTGAGTCAGTACCGACTTATAGCGACCTTATGCACAGCAGAACGAAACACTGCCCAATTCTGGGCCAACCTTACTACTGTTGCCACGCTTGAGTCCATCAATGCTGCCACTTGTCTTTGCTCCTTGTCAAAGATAAAGTGATTTTATTTGTATGTGTCCATTCATGGGCTCCCTATTCAATTAAATTGATCAATATGTCTATTTTTCACCAGAACCACACTATCTTGATTGCTGTGTGCTGTTTAAGACAAGGAATGTTGGTCTTAAAGTTGGGTTGTTGTTGCTAAGTCTGTCGAGTTGGTTTTAACTTACAGGGTTTAACTCTGTATAGAGTTTCTGAGGAGCAACTGGTGATTTTGAACCACCGACCTTGGAGTTCAAACTCACCTTGTGGTTCAGTGGATTATCCTGCAACACCACACCAGGAATCCTAAAGTTGAGTTGTCATTGTTGTAAAGTGCCTTCAACTCAATGACCCTGTATAGATTTTCCAAGGAATGGCTAGTATCAGTTAATGTCTTGAAGCCCTGGTGACACTGTGGGTTCGGAATTGGGCTGCTAACTGCAAAGCCAGTGGTTCAAACCCATCAGCCGCTCTATGGGAAAAAGATGAGGTTGTCAACTCCTATAAAGATTTACAGTCTCAGAAACCTTATATAGGGTTGATAGGAGTTAGAATAGACTCAATGGCAGTGGGGTTTTTTGTTTTGTTTTTTACTCAGATCGTGTCAGTCCTTGAACTTTGTTCTTCAACATTGTGTTGGCTCTTCTGGGTCTTTAGCTCTTCCATATGAACTTTAGAATTAGATTTGTCAATATCCACAAAATAACTTGCTGGGATTTTATTTGCAATTGCTTTGAATCTCAAGATCTATCTAAAAAGAATTGGCGTGTATTGCAAGGCTTCCTATTCATGAACATGGAATATCTTTCATTTATTTAGATCTTCTTTGATAGATTTCATTAGAGTTTTGTAGTTTTCCTCATATTGATCCTGAACAGATTTTGTTAGGTTACTACCTCAATATTTCTTTCTTTTTTTGATGCTAATGTAAATGTGACTAAGGTGTCTCATATGCATGTGAAAGCTAGACAATGAACGAAGAAGACTAAAGAAGCATTGACGCCTTTGGATCATAGTGTTGGCAACATAATTGACTGCACCGTGAACTTTCAGGAAAAAGAACAACTCTGTCTTGGAAGAATTACAGCCAGAATGTTCTTTAGAAGTGAGAATCGTGAGACTTCATCTCTTGTATTTTGGATGTGTTATCAAGAGTTTCTCCAGTTTCTAGAGAAGGACATCATGCTTGGTGAAACAGAGGGTCAGTGAGAAAGAAAAGAGTCCAGTGAGATGGAGTGGTGGCAACAGTGGGCTTGAATATGGCAATGATTCTGAGGACAGCACGGGACCGGGCAATTGTAAGGGTGGCATGGATCCAACAGTGTTTAGTTCTGTTGTGCATAGCATTGCTGTGAGTCAGAACCAACGCAGTGGCACTGGTCTACCAACAACAACAAAAAGCTATTTAAAAGAAGACAAATGTATCCTGTGAGCAGTTTTGGCAGTGGATAGAGGTCTGGGAGAGCAGATTTGCACAGGTGACAGAAAAGGTGCAATTTCTTCCTTTTCCCCATGCTTTCCTGGTGACTATAAGTGTGGCAAGCTCCCACCCTCATCTACCCTCAGCACAGACCCTGCTCTCTGTGAGTCAGAGCCATATGGTTGGGAGCCATGCCAGCGTGAAGTGGAGGCTGGCTGATCCACTTTGGTGTTCCAATTTGGTACCTGGATTGAGGTGGGCTCAGCTTCAGACTTAAAAAACCCACAGAACCACCAGGCCAGTATTTAGCCAGTCACCCTGCCCTAAGCTCCCTGTGGTCCTAACAGACACTGAAGCCAGCTCCATCAAAGGCTCCCACAAACTACTTCTGAATTGAGTGCCCTGAACTTAGAAAACACCTAGACCAATAGGAACTCCATGTAGGGCCAAGAACTCTGCTATCACACCCCTCCCACACCCACCTCATGAGCTCCTTGAATTGCAGTAGCCCCCCAGGGATGTCTCACCTCCAGTTCCAACAACAGCACTGTTTGTTTTTATAATAAGACAATCCCACAATGCCCCCAGACACAACAGACAATTTTAGCTCACACAAAGAGACAAGAGAGAATTGCTTAAACAAATAACCAAGATGCAGAACTGAAAACACTTCTGAGGAAGAAAAGGTAATAGAATTAACTGAAAAAGAATAATTATTAAGTGCTTTCAAAGGATCAATAGAAAGATTGAGGACAGCAAGGCGAACACAATATAAACTTTAGAAGAATTCACGAAAACACTACAAGAACAAACAGACAAAATAAATACAAATCTTTAAACACTACAAAACATGCAATTAGAAATCCAAAAGATTAATACTAAGATCTCAGAAATGGATAATACACTGAAAGGGCAAAGAAGTAGATGCGAAGAAATAGAGGTTAAGAAAAAGAATGAAAAAGCCTGAATAAAGCCTAAGAGTTATGTGGGACACTAAGAAGAGGAACAAATTACAGGTGATTGGAGTTGCAGAACAAAAATAGACAAGTACAGAGAAAATTGTCAAAGAGTTGTTGAAAGAAAACTTCCCTGCATCATGAAAGACAAGAAGATACGCATACAAGAAACTGAACAAATCCCAAACACGATAGATCCCAAAAGAAAATCACCAAGACATATCATAATCAAACTTTCCAAAATCAAAAACAAGGAAAGAATCCTGAGAGCAGCTCAGGAAAAATGAAAAGTTACCTCCAGAGGAGAACCAATAAGACTAAGCTCTGATTTCTCAGAAGAAACCATGCAGGCAAGAAGGCAATGGAATGACATATAAAAAACTCTGAAAGAAAAAGATTGCCAGCCAAGAATCATATATTCAGCAAAGCTGTCCCTCAAATATGGCAGCGAAATTAGGACATTTCCTGATAAACAGAATTTAAACGAATTTGTAATGACCAGGTCAACTAAAGGGTGTTTTTTGGACTGAGAACCAACAATGGCAGACAGCAACCTGAAATTACCATTCATGACACCACCACCCAGAACTCAACCCAGATATAGAAGTATTTAAAGTAAAACAAACCTGCAAGACTGAAAACAGGGAACCAGAGACATCAGGGTATAATGAAGTCAACTACAATACAAAAAGAGGGAATAGTGTAGATACAGAACTTCCAAAGTTCAAGGAAGTCAAGTAGATTTTGTTTTAAGCAGGGGAAAAAACTTAATAAATTATAGGGTAACTTCAAAGAAAAATTATACACCTATACATCAAGATTAAAAAAAAAAAAAAAGAGGAAAATTAGAAAGAAAAGAATGACTAGCTATATCAGAAATTAGGTCCTGAAAGAATGCTTTGTTAAATAACTGTCAAGGCATAATAGACTCAGAACGCAGCAAATAAACTTACTGATGTTAAGAATATGTTTGTAAGCTTGTAATGTGACAAATTCTTTGTAATTTTTGTCATGTTTCCTCCCCTGCTTTATTTCCTGCACAAATCCTTTGTTTGCTCCACCTTTTAAAATCCCCACTTTCTGAAACTCAGAACATTGCAGCATCTTACATAAATGTCTGTGAATGTTGCCTATTCTATGAAATATTTTTATTCCTGCTGTAAAAAATTTAAATTTTTAATGGAGTGTAAATCTGGTGTTCCACTACATAGAAACCACATTTTTTCAGGGGTGGAGGGAAGTGGAAATGGGCATTTATTGTTTAAAAAGCTTTGTTGGTGGTGGTGGTGGTAGTTGCCACTGAGTCAGTTCTGACTCATAGGAACCCTATCTGTCCACAAGAGAACTGAACACTGCCCAATCCTGTGCCATCCTTGCAGTTGTTACATTTGAGCCCACTGTGGCTGTCACTGTGTCCATCCATCTTACTGGGCGTCTTCTTCTTTTTCACTGACCTCCTTTTCCAAGCATGATGCCCTTTCTCTCGGACTGGTCCCTCCTGACAACATGTCCAAAGTACAAGAGATAAAGTTTCACCATCCTTACTTCTAAGGAGTATTCTGACTATACTTCTTCCAAGAGATTTGTTTATTCTCCTGGAAGTCCATGGTACTTTCAATATTCTTCTCCAACACCCTATTTCAAATGCATCAATTCTTCTATGGTCTTCCTTATTCATTGTCCAACTTAGACATGCATATGAGGTTATTGAAAATACCATGGCTTGGGTCAAGTGCACCTTAGTTTTCAGATTGACATCTTTACTCTTGAACACTATGAAGAAGTCTTGTGCAGCAGATTTGGATATATGTTGTTTAATATCTTTACTGCTTCCTTGAGTGTTGTTAGTGGATCCAAGCAAAATAAATTTTTGAAGACTTCAATCTTTTTTCTGTTTATCATGATGGTATTGGTTCTTTTTTGAAGATTTTTGTTTTCTTTATATCAAGGCACAGTCTATACTGAAGGCTGTAGTGTTTGATCTTCATCAGTAAATAAATATTTTATTTGCTGATGGGGCACAATTCAAAATTAGGAGAAACAACTGCAAATGTCCATCAATAATTGGACCATGAACGTATGGAGACTGAATGAAGGAAAATTAGAAATTGTCAAAATGAAATGAAATAAATATAGGTCATTATCCTAGGTATTAGTAAGCTGAAATGGACTGGTATTGGCCATTTTGAATCAGACAATCTATGCCAGAAATGACAAACACAAGATGAATGGTGTTGCATTCGTATTCAAAAAGAACATTTCAAGCTCTATCTTAAAGTATAATGCTATCTGTGATAGGGTAATATCCATATGCCTACAAGGAAGACTAGTGAATACCAAGTTTATGCACAAACCGCTAAAGCTAGTGATGATGAAATTGAAGAATTCTATCAACTTCTTCCATCTGAAATTGATCAAACATGCAATCAAGATGTACTGATAATTACTAGTGATTAGTGTGCAAAATTGGATCCAAAGATGCAGGATCAGTAGATGGAAAATATGACTGTAATTATAGAAATGATGCAGGAGATCGCATGATATAATTTTGCACAATCAATGACATATTCATTGCAAATACCTTTGTTTCAAGAACACAAAATGTGACTATACACATGGACCTCACCAGATGGAATACATAAGTATCAACGTTGCTATAATGGAAAGAATGTTGGAAAAGCTCAATATCATCATAACAAGGTCAATGCTGGCTGTAGAACAGCCCATCAATTGCTCATATGCAAGTTCAGGTTGAAGCTGAAGAAAATTGAAACAAGTCCATGATAGTAAAAATGTGGTCCTGGGCATATCCCACTTGAATTAGAGATAACTTCAGGAATAGATTTGATTCATTAGACACTAGTGACCAAAGACCAGAAGAGCTGTGGGATGACATCAAGAGCATCATACAGAAAAAAAGCAAAAGGTGATTAAAAAGGAAAGAAACAAAGGACCAAAATCGATGTCAGAAGAGACTCTGAGACTGGCTCTTCAGTGTAGAGATGCTAATTCAAGTGGGAGAAATGAGGATGTCAAAGAGCTGAACAGAAAACGTCAAAGAGGAGCTTGAGAAGACAAAGTAAAATATTATAATGAAATTGCAAAGAAATGGAGTTAGAAAACCAAAAGGAAAGAACATGCTCATCATTGCTCACACTGAAAGAAATGAAGAAAAAATTCAAGTCTCGACTTGCAATATTGAAGAATTCTATGGAGAAAACATTGAGTGATGCAGAAAGCATCAAAAGAAGATGAAAGGTATACACAAGGTCACTGTAATAAAAAGAAATGTTCAAAGTTCAACCATTTCAAGAGGTAGCATATGATCAAGAATCAGTGGTACTGAAGGAAGAAGTCCAAACTGCACTGAAGGCATTGGCAAAAAACAAGGCTCCAGGAATTGATGAAACACAAATTAGAATCTTTCAACACACTGATGCAGCACTGGAGGTGCTCACTAATCTAAGCTAAGAAATTTGGAAGACAGCCGCCTGGCCAAGTGATTGGAAGAGATCCATATTTGTGCGCATTCCAAAGAGAGGGGACCCAACAATGTGGAAATCATTACTGACATCAGCTAGATCTTGGCCAAAAGCAGGGAATGCCAGAAAGATGTTTACTTGTACTTTATTGACTGTATAAATGCTTTCAACTATGTGGATCGTGACAAGCTATGGATAACAGTGCAAAGAATGGCTATTTCAGAATATTTCATTGTATTCATGTACATAGACCAAAAGGAAATTGTTTGAATAGAACAAGTGAATACTGAATGGTTTAGAATTAGGAAAGGTGTGCACCAGAATTGTATTCTTTTACCATACTTATTCGATCTGTAAGGAGCTCTGGCAGCCTAGTGGTTACGAGTTGGGCTGCTAACCTCAAGGTCAACAGTTTGAAACTACCAGGTGTTCTGTGGACGAAAAATGAGGTCTTCTGTTCCTGTATAGATTTATAGCCTCAGAAACCCTGTACAGGGTTTCTATGAGTTGGAACCAACTCCACAGTACATAACCACCACCACTACCATTCAGTTTGTATGCTGAGCAAATAATCTGAGAAGTTGTATTATATGTAGAAGAACATGACATCAGGGTTAGAGGACGATTCACTAATAGTCTGTGATATGCAGATAATACAAAATCTTGCTTGCTGGAAGCAAAGAGCACTTAAAATACTGATGATGATCAGAGACTACAGCCTTCAGTATGGACTGCACCTCAGTGTAAACAAAACAAAACAAAACTTCTCACAACTGGATCAATAAACAACATCATGATACATAGAGAAAAGATTCAAATTGCCAAAGATTTCATTTTGCTTGGATACACTATCAACATTTATGGAAACAGTAGTCAATAAATCAAAGATGTATTCCATTAGGCAAAGCTGCTTGACAAGACCTCTTTAAAGTATTCAGGAGCAAAGATGTCAGTTTGACAACTAAGGTGCACCTGACCTATTGTTTGCTATGTAATGAGCTGTTGTGGACCATCAAGTGCCTTAGCTTTTTAGTGCTGCTATGACAGAAACCACAAAAGGATGGCTTTAACAAACAAATTTATTTTCTCACCATTTAGGAGGCTAGAAGTCTAAATTCAGAATGAAATATGTTGTTTTTCTTTTAGTGAGAATCTAAGTGGTCAACTGAGAGGCACCTGGGTGTACAAAACTGCCTTACTCCATCCTGGCAAAGGAGTGGGCACGAGGCATCTGTTTAGCTAAAAATTGGGATGATGTTCTAACTTCTCCTGAACTGTCTGAACTAATCAAGTGTTTACAGGAAGTCCCTGTTGAGAAGGAAATGAAGGCAGGAGGAGCCTTGGGAAGGAGAGGGTGGGTTTTACTGACGCCGTACAGGCATTTGCATCAGATTCTGAAGCAGGTATCAGAGGAAAAATTACAGCTAGAAAGAAATTTGGCCTATCTCCAGGGCAGGTTGGCTGTTTCAGTGCCAGACCAGCATTTTAAAAGATCAAGCTAGGACCTTCCAGACAGTGGCTGAAAGGTCGTTTGTCCGGTTAGCTGAATACAGTATAGGTAAAGAAAGAAGAAAGGTACATATGGTCACCCTAGGTTGGGACCTGGCTACCTGGGACGGAGGGATATATCTGGGATGAGAATAAGGAGGAGGAAAGTGAGGACATTCCCGTAGTGACTGTCCAGCCAGTCATGAGGAGATGAGCTGAGCAAATCCCTGATCATGAAGGGTTAGTAAGGAGGGATGTGTCGGAGGATTTTTACCCAATGAGAGGTTAATGACATTCTTTAGCGAGCGTCACAGAAACCAGAGGAGGCATTAATTACTTGGATGATGTGGCTCTCAGAATCAGGAGCAGCTGGAATCTTGTTAAATCCTGTAGATTGTTTAAGTTTTGTTACTCTTAGAAATGACCCTCATATTCAGAGAGATATTCGTGACTTTTCCCCAGAAAGAGACTGAGGAAAGGAGATCCCTGTTGACTATTGTCTCCCGTGTGTGTAATGCTGAGTATTCTATGGATGCTGGTTGTCCTGATGCCCAGAGGCCCTGGCACTTTCTTAGGGAAGGGACGCAAAGAATTAAAGGGGTTGCAGTGAAGGCCACCATTCACAGAAAAGGCCAGCAATCATTGCCTCTGCTTCCCCCACCGATACATACTCCTAACCCTCCTGTTGGGATTGACTGGGGAATGAGTGAGAACTGTAATTGATAGGGTCCAGCAATTAGGCGACCTTGGTGATTTAGGCTCCCTGAGAATGGAAGAAACTAATAGTAGAGAGAGGGACCAGGAGGAAGGGCAGCAACGTGTCTCTCAGTGGGATATATTTTCTGCCTTATTAAAGGCAGGAGTGCCCCAGGAGAAGATCTACGGGGCTACCACCCGAGATACATGGGAAATGTAGAAGAGGAAGGGACCAAGGGTGAGAAAGGCTGAGGTGATTGGAACAGTTCCCTCCACAACCAGTGTGTCCTCCCTCTATACCAATCCGTTTGCTGTCCCCTCTGTGCTTACCCCAGGCCTCTTTGTAGCCAATGGTAGACTTGGCCAAGCTCCATCAAGGGCCCAGTGATGACTGGTGAAGACGGTGGCTTTAGGTGTAAAAGATAAAAGGCCCCATGTGAAAACAATTATTTACTGGAAGACTGGTTCTACTTTAATGGTGACTGCTTTAGTTGATAAGGGTGCTGAAGTCACTTTAATCTATGGCGACAATCCCCAGATCCTCTGGGGACTGATGCTGTCTATCTCAGGGCTATAGGAAAAACTATCCCGGGTGTGGAGACCACTTTGAAAACAAAAATAGGACAACCAGTGCCCAAGTATTATTCAGTCATGATTTTCCCAACTAAGAGAACTTTTGTTAGTGTTCCATTTGGGTGCTTACAGTGGAAAGGAAATGCTAGAAAAACTGTATGACAGCGTAGCTGGCCAAGAAGCTTGTCAGGTGGCTGAAGTGAGGCATCTGCCAGGAGAAGATCTGACTGGATTAGCTGTTGGACTCATCAAAGGCCAGGGATCGAACCATACCATTAACCTGGGACGTAATCAAAGCTGTTCACATCTTAAATCATAGGCCTATAGGAGACTCTGAAACCCCTTAATGTGAATGATAACTCCCAGTTTACAGATACATGCTATAGCAAATGGGCTCCTGAGTATATAATTGGGGTGAATGCAACACCATTCCTCTTCAGTTTGCCATTCAATTGTCTGATTCAAAAGGGCCCAAACCAGTCCATTTCAGCTCACTAGTGCCTAGGATCCCATGCGAGTAAAGTTTTACTGAAGATAATACAGAAACGACTGCTAGCAAACATTGACAGAGAACTTCCAGAGGTTCAAGCTGGATTCAGAAGAGGCCTTGAAACGAGGGATATCATTGCTGATATCGGATGGATCTTGGCTGAAAGCAGAGAATATCAGAAAGA
>NW_006408555.1:16366515-16408931 GCF_000296735.1 Chrysochloris asiatica
GAGGTTGGCCCAGGACCAGGCAGTGTTTCATTCTGTTGTGCATAGGGTTGCTATGAGTTGGTACTGACTGGATGGCACCTAACATCAACAACTACAATG
This sequence comes from Chrysochloris asiatica, assembly GCF_000296735.1. Classification (NCBI taxonomy): domain Eukaryota; kingdom Metazoa; phylum Chordata; class Mammalia; order Afrosoricida; family Chrysochloridae; genus Chrysochloris; species Chrysochloris asiatica. Next base: position 16,366,615 of record NW_006408555.1, read on the forward strand.
CCTAGGATATCAGTGCTTATGCCTTCCATTTTATTTTTTATGACTTAAAATTTTCCTCGATTCATTCCACATTCCTGTTATTAATGACTGTTTCTTCACATTTTGAGTTGTGCCTCATCAGCAAATGCAAGTCTTGAAAGCTTTGCTCCATCCACACCATTAAGGTCAACTCTACTTTGTTGAGGCAGCTCTTCCCCAGTTTGAGTTTCATGTAACCTGAGGGGCTCATCTTCAGTGGCTCTTACATTCTCCTCTCCTTCTTCCTAGTCTGTCTTAGTCTGGAAGCTCTTGTGAAACCTGTTCGTCATAGCTGGCCCCGTTGGTATTTAAAATATGGGTGGCATAACTTCCAGTATTACAGCAACATACAAGCCACCACAATTCAACAAACTTACAGAAGTTTAGAATCTACCTTAATTATCAATTACAAAGAGCTAGCAGGCACACAGTAGAAAATCCCAGTGAGTCCTAGCGTGGAGCTGTGGGATCAGTACTGGATTGCCAACCACAAAGAGCAGCTTATGGTTCAAATCCATGAGCTGCTCTTTGGAAACTCTATATAGGGTTGTTATGAGTCAGACTTGACTGGATGGCACTTAACAATGAGGGTAGATACGGAGTCCTTCAGGAGAGATTAAGCAGATCTGCCCAGAGGTAGGGGTAGGGGTGATTGAGGTTGCTCTTCAGGCTTAGCTCAAGGCCAGAGGAAGCAGGTTATGGAAGGGCAGGCATCCTGCCAGGGCAGATGGGGTGGAGATGAGGAGGCATTGGGAGGTCACCAGTCTTGTGTGGATCTAGATTCATATCAGAATAAAAACTGTAGGCCTTGGAAGCCCTCCTGTTTCTAGGTGGCTGCATTTAATTTCTTAGGTTTGTTTTCTTTCCAGTTTCTTAGTAATGTTTTCTGGAGAACGCTCTCACTTTATTGACTTCAGGAGAAAGGGGATTTCTCCACACTGAGACCAAGACTGCTGGGGGAGGTGCTCAGGGTGTTCCCAGAGACACAGAGGGGGCACTGGTCGGGATAGGCTATGGTGGAGAGCCAGGGAGACACAGTCAGCTGCTGCGAACCAGGAATCTGGGTGGCAGATGCAGGCCAAGTTGACGTCTCAGTCGGAGGTGAGTCCGTCTTAGGTGTGAGTCTAGTATACTGCAGGACACCCGAGAGGTTGAGGGGCTGAGTGAGGAAGTGAAGAGAAGCAGGCTGGGAACTGATAGAACCCGGGGTTGCCTACTTGCTCTGCCTTCTTAAGTAGAGGTGGTTGAGTCCAGCATCTTTCAGGCTCCGGACTCTGGTAACAGATGCTCTAGGTGTGGGTGTCTTGCCCATCTTCCCTTTGGGAAGAGTTAAACTACTTTGAGTTTTGGATTTCCTTTCTTCTGAAATTCTTGTGAGTGGTCAGTGGAAGGACATTTAGGTTGTTTCTCTTCATTTGTGTGAATGGAAGTAAAAAATCAAACCACTGCCATTGAGTCAATCCAGACTCATAGAGAATCTTTATGGAAACAGACAGCGTTGTCTTTGATCTCCCAGAATGCTTAGTGGGTTTGAATCCTGAACTTGCAGTTAGAATGGTAGCAAAGGCCTTTTTAGGTTCCAGAAGGCTGCCCTGTGTATCCTGGCTGGAGGGCTCTTGTGCCCACCCCATTTCTTGCTCTGAGCCCCCTGTAGCTCCTGCAGGCTGGGCTCTTGGTGTTTCATCTTTGTGTGTGAAGTCCCAGTATACGGAAGAGACTAGTCAAGAATACATGTGATGTTTCCTCAAAAAGAAAATGACCATGCTGGATGTGGGAGGGTGCCACTGAGTCCACTCCACCTCATAGTGACCTCGTATAGGGGTTTCCAAAGCTGTAAATCTTTGTGGGAGCAGAAAGCCTCATCTTTCTCCTGCAGACCTGAACTATTGACCTTGTGGTTAGCAGTCCAGCTCTTAATCCGCTATGCTACCAGGGTTCCTTAGAGTGACACTTTGCTGTAGTTGTTAAATGTTGTCTAGTTGGTTCCGACTCACAGTGATCCTGTATAGGGTTTCTGAGGAGCGGCTGGTGAGTTTGAACCGCTTACTGTGTGGTTCAAACTGACCTTGCAGTCCAGTACTTTATCCTACAGCACCACACCAGGACTCCTAGAATGACCATATGACCAGAAATTAACTTTAAATGGCTGTTTTTAGGTGCCATTGAATCTGTTCTGATTCACAGGAACCTTATGCCCAACAGAAAAAACTGCCCGATCCTGTGCCATCTTACAATTATTTTGTTTAAACTTGTTATTACTGTTACCCCTGTATCAATCCACTTCATTAGGGTCTTCCTTTTTATTTTATTTTTTTTGCAGACCCTCCACAGAGCAGCTGGTAGATTAGAACTGCTGATTTGTGGTTAGTGGCCCAACATGTAACCCACTCCACTACCAGGATGCTTTCTCACTCACACTCTCTATATGTGTGTTGTTGTTATTGCGTCAAGTCAGTGCCGACCCATAGTGATCCTGTATAGGGTTTCCAAGGAGCTACTGGTGGGTTTGAACCACCAACCTTATGGTTCAAACTGACCTTGTGGTCCAGCACATTATCCTACAGTGCCACACCAGGACTCCCATGTATATATTGTTGTTGTTAAGTGCCTTGGAGTCAGTTCTGACTCACAATAACCCTGTATAGGGTTTCAGAGGCTATAAACAGGAGCAGAAAGCCTCATCTTTCTCCCATGGAGCGGCTGGTAGATTAGAACTGCTGACCTTGTGGCTAGCAGCCCAGCGCATAACCACTACACTACCAGAGTGACCTCACTCACACACTCTCTCTCTCTACATATATGTACATATGTTGTTGTTGTTAAGTGCCATCAAGTTAGTTCTGACTCATAGCTACCCTGTATAGGGTTTCTGAGGAGTAGCTGGTGAGTTTGAACCACTGACCTTGCAGTTCAAATGACTTTGAAGTCTAGTGCTTATCCTACAGGACAAATATATATGGAGTCCTTATGGGGTGTTATAGGATAAGCATTGGACTGCTAACTGCAAGTACTGTGCTTCAAACCTACCAGCTGCTCCTCTGCAATCCTATACAGAGTCACTATGAGTCAGAACTGACTGCACGACACTTAACAACAACAATGTGTATATATACACACACCCAAAAAAATGCATGTGGAATAGAATTTTAAGAACTCTGATGTGGGCACTATGTGACTCAGGCCAAAAAAAAAAAGTCACACTCTCAGGCAAAATGAAGCTGAGTGGCTGCTAAGTGGACAGGGTCTGGAGGAGGGCTATGGGGCTTGATGAAAAGGGTGGCGACTCCCACGGTCTCTGACTTTTACTTTCCAAGTGACTTCGGGACAGAGGGGCTGTTTCTCGTATCCTGTTTGTTGTTGCTAGATGCTGTTGCGTTGGTCCCATAGCAACCTTGTGCACAAGGCAACACTGCCGGTCCTGGGCCATCTCACAATTGTCATGCCTAAGCCCATTGCTGTTGGCTCTGTGCCAGTTCATCTCACTGGGGGGGTCTTCCTCTTTTTTGCTGACCCTCCACTTTACCAAGCACTATGGTCCTTCTCTAGGGACGGGTCCCTCCTGATAATATATCCAAAGTATGAGAGGTGAAATCTAGCCATCCTAACTTCTAAGGAACATTCTGGCTGTATTTCCCTGATTGTTGTTGCTGTTGTGAAGTACCATAGAGTTGATTCAGATCCACAGTGACCCTGTATAGGGTGATTCAAGTCAACCTTACAGTCCAGTGCATTCATCCACGGCACCACACCAAGCTCCCCAGACCCCACAATGAGTTCTCCTGCAGCACTGAGGTAGGTGTGGGAAATCCAGTGGGACTTAAGGTATATTGTGGGGAGTGCAGTGAAACTACTGCTGAGAGAGAGATTTCTCAGTTTCACTTGTGATCATTGCCTGGAAGCACAAGCCACCATTGCTTCTGGGAAGTATAGCTGGAAGAGGAGCAGATCAGACAGGGCCTGCAAGCAGGGCTGGAAAGGGGCAGGGGTGGCCCAGTTGGAAGGGGATCCTTGGAAGAGCAAGACTTGAACCAAGCTTAATAAGTATTAGGCCAAAACCTCTGCTGTCATACAAGCCTTGGATGCCCAAGAACTTCCCCACAGTGGGAAACTTTAAACAACCCAGTTGTGCCCCCAGCTCCATACCACTTGACTTGAGTATCCCAGGCTCCATTTGTCAGATAGGTAAAGTGAGGCCTAGGGAAAGGAAACAATTTGTTCTTTCTAGTTCACCAAGGAGAATTGGAAACTGAAACCAGATTTCCTGTAACTGCTGTTCCCTGCCCAAGTTCCCCCAATCATCTTCCTAGGGCCCAAAAGTCAGAAACAAAGCCTCTCTGTTCACCAAGCATTCCTTTTCTCCCATTGTTCTCCACTAGGGACATTCCTGAATTAGTAAAAAAGGGACTGGGTCAGTCCTAATCATCTGTGCCAAGTTGACTGGACTCAAGGAGGCGGGAGGCAGGAGGGGGAGGGATTGCTTAAGGGGTACTGAGTTGCTGTTGTTGTATACCGTGGACCCTATGAGTTGCTGAAAAAAAAATTGAAATGAGGAAAAAAACAAAAGGAGTTGAGAAGATGGAAGGAAGTGCCAGACGTCAAGGAGCTCCCAGCCTGGAGCTGAGACAGAAAGCAGGTTAAAGAAGACAAGAGACCAGAGACTTAGGTAGCAGAGGGGGCAGTCTCCCTGGGAACTGGGAGCAGCTGGAGCAAATGTGTGTCCTGCCCACCTTTGACTTCTGAGTGTGTATGTGTTTGTGGGGGGTGGTGGTGGTGGTGAAGGGGATCCTCCTATGTATGTGAATGGAAGGAGTAGGAATTGGACTGGGAGGGGAAAGGGCTCTTTGTTCATCAAGAATAGCAGGTGCAAAGGCCCTGAGTCAGTTAGTTAGCCTGGAGGGAAGAGGGACTGCAGGGTGAGCTTCTCGACCCCTTGTGATCCTGGATTGAGGCCCGTGAGTGTCTTATCCCTTGAACAGGAAAACCCATTCTGTCCCAGGGGGATAGGGTATGTGGTGGGGGGAGACGATTGAGGTTGAAGCTGAGAAAAGCCAAGGGAAGACCCTTCTCTTTCCCTTCAGATGCAAGTGTCCACTTACATTTGATTAATAACACCCAACCAAAAAAAACCACCTGGCTTATTGAGGTCTGACTGACACACAATATACTGCACAAAATGGTACAAGTTGCTAAGTGTTGCCTATGTATACACACCATAATGGAGGTCATGAAAATATCCATCACTGCCAAAAGTTTTCTTGAGTCCCACCCCTCCCTTACATCTCCCAAAAGCCACCGCTGTGCTTTCTATTAAACTAAACCCAACCCCATGCTGGTGAGTTGATTCCCACTCATGGTGACTCTGCTTTCTGTTATTATAGACGATTTTGAATTTTCTAGAGAGTTCTATAAATGCATTTGATTTTCATGGGCTGGTTTCTGTCACTCAGCATAATTATTTTGAGATGCATCCATATTGCTGTGTGGATCAATAATTCATTTTTTTAAATTGCTGATTGTTTGACTATAACATTAATAGACCATGGTCTATCCATTTACCTGCTGATGGACATTTGGGTTGTGTCCAGCTTCTGGTCGGTCATCCTAGAGGAGTGACTATAGTGTATAGTTGATCTTGTAGCCAGCAACCTCACTGAACTTGTTTATTAGCTCCGTAGTATTTATGTGGAATCCTTAGTCTTTGCCATAGGTGATCATGTCGTCTGAGAATAAAGACAGTTTGACTTTCCCCTTTCCAATTGCATACCTTTTTGTTCCCTTTCACGTCTGATTGCTGGGCTAGAGTGTCCAGTGGAATGTTGACTAGCAGTGGTGTGAGTGGACACCCCCATCTTGTTCCAGATCTTTGGGTGAAATACTCAGTCTTTTCGCATTTGTTGTTCATTGCCATCCAATTGGTTTTCACTCATTAGGATCTTCTGTGGAGCCACAATCCAATTGTTGGTACTTTTAAACGCTCATTGTTGCAGCCACATGGAGAGTTTCCCACGTTTATACTACTCCTCTCTCTACTTTACCAAATACCATGTTCTTTTCTAGTGTTTGGTCTGTCATTGTTAACAATTTGTTGTCATTGTTAAGTGCCTGGAGTCGGTTCAGACTTATAGCGACCCTGAACAGGGTTTCCAAGGCTTTAAATCTTCAAGGGAGCAGAAAGCCTTGTCTGTTTGTTGAGGAGCGGCCGGCAGGCTCGAACCGCGGAACTTGTGGTTTACAGTACAGTGCTTAGCCTCTGGAGCCTGTAACTGCCCTTTATCAGGCTGAGGAAGTTTCTATCAGTTCCTAATTTTTTGAGAGTTTTGATCCGAAATGGATGTTGAATTTTGTCAAAGTCTTCTTTGGCATTGTGAATAATATGGTTAACTACACTGACAGTTGAACCAACCCTTCAACTGTAGGATTGCATGTGATTAGAATTGGATATGGGAATCCTGGCACCTCCAGCACATCCAGGGTCTGGTACCCCCGTGAGAACCCAGCTTTGGGCCCCATGGCCTCAGTAGAAAGAGCTAGGAAGCCGAGAGCAAGAGTAGAGGAAAGAGAGCTGACCGCCAGAGGCTACAGTCTCCAAAGCCCCAGGTGCACCGCTGGCCATTTCTCCCAGACGGTACCAGGTGGAGCGGCCTGGGTTTTGAGTTCTTTTTTCCAGGGAGATTTCCATGGCTCACCCTGGGCCAGGAGCCTCCTGGAACCTGTCTTGGCCCCTCAGAAAGGAAGTCTGTAGGAGACTGGAGGTTGCGGAAACGCTTGCAAGGCTGGTAGGCGTCAGGCGAGCTCGCGAGGCAGGTACAATCCAGGAGTGGGAGTCAGGGTGCAGCAGCGGCTTGGATGGAGACTTGGGGCCTGCAGTGGCCGGAGACGTTAGCCCGAAAGTGTTGGGGGCGCAGGGTCCCTGACCAGTTGGGAGCCGGGGTCAAGGCGCGGATGCAATGCGGCAGGGCGGACCTGGTTCGAAGCGCAGCTCCCTTCTCTGGAAGGGCTGCCTTGGTAAATGAGAAAAACCATCTCAGCAAAGGCGATGACAGCGTCAAACAGGAAAGGTTCGAACCTGGATGTGCGTCCTAGGAGACTTAACCGCTCCCAGCCCTAGTCCATTCGTAAAATGGAAATAATGATAACGCGAGATGTGAGGTTAAGGTGCTTAGTGTTGTCATTATGCAGAGCGAATGAACATGTGCGTGGCTGGCGGGCAGGTAATGCAGGGTCACGTTCGCTGGACTTTACAAACATCCAGACAGACTCGGTGCTGTTGCGTGAAAGGCAGGCGCTCTGGTGTTGGGGTAGGGGTGGGGTAGAAATCCGTCCGCACTGGTTTGGTTTAATTCTGCAGAGGTTGTGTGCCTGAGAGACACCAAAGCTGGGAACAATGCCAGTGCAACACAGAGCTGGGACCAGTCCAGAATCTGTCCCAGGGAGGCCATTCTCATAGGGGATCAGAAACTTACAAGGCCAGAGAGTTTTTGGGTGCTGTCCAGTTGATTCCGTTGGCCAGAGCCACCCCATAGGGCAAGGTAGAACTTCCCCAGAGGGTTTACACAGCCATAATCTTCATGTAAACAAATTGCTACATCTTTTTCCTGCAGAATTTAACATTAGCAAGTGGTAAGTGCCCTGCAGACATTGGAGGAGGGGGTGTAACCAGCAGGAACTGGGAGTGTAACTTCAGTGCTTCTCTGTGGAGGCAGTGCTTGAGTGGGCAAGGGAAATCTGGGGGTGGAGCAGGTAACAGGAAAAGTCCATAAGGAAAAGTTAGACTCATGTGTTCAAAGAGAAAAAAAAGCTGGCCTGGTTGGACATCAGTGTAGGAAACAGTAGGCGTAGCTGGATAAAGGAGGTGGGAGCAGCTAGGATTTTATTCTCAATGCCGAGTCCAAGATTCTTCTGGAAAATAAATTATAACCAAAAAAAAAAAAAAGAAAAGAAAAAAAGATGCTTGTATTCTTTCCTGTTCTCTGAGAGGCTCTCAGAACTTGAAACAAGGGTTGGAGGCCTGCCTCCAGATGCCCTTTTCCTGCTGACATATGGGTTGATGTGTCTCCGTGACCAGCAGATCCCCTGTGTCTTCCCTTAACATAGGCCTTGACTGCAAGGACTATCTTGTGGAAGAGACTTGGGAGGTTACACCCCATCTCACCCCTTTCTTCAGGGTGACTATTGCTTGAATCAGAGTTGAAAAGCTGGATGGTGCTATTTGAAAATGCTTCAGCACCCGCCAAGACTTCATACAATGCAGAATGCCCCTCATGGGGCTGTGGACTTTAGTCACTGATAATGTAGCAATAATAAGGAGTCCTGGTGTGGCACTGTGGCTTCATGCGCTGGACTGCAAAGTCGGTTTGAGCTACAAAGTGGGCGGTTTATGCTCACTATTCGCTCCTTGGAAAGCCTATACAGGGCCACTATGGATCGGAACCGACTCCACAGCACTTAAAAACAACGTGTCAATAAAGGGCCCTGGTACCGTAGTGGATTATGAGCTGGGTTGCTAATCACATGTTCAGCAGTTTGAATCTACCAGCTGCTCCTTGGGAAAAAGATGAGGCTTTCTGCTCCCTTAAAGATTTATAGCCTCGGAAATCCTATACACGGTCACTAAGAGTTGGAACCGACTCAGTGGCACACGACCACCACCAACCACCAGTATGTTAATATTGGCTCATCAGTTTTTACAACTAAGCTGTAGGAATGCAAGATGTTACTAGGGAAAACAGTGCAGTGGGGAGAAGGGAGAACACACTAATTTCTGCACACATTTTTATGAAAATCCAAAGCGGCTCTAAAAATTGCCTACTAAAACTTTTAAAATTAAAAGAACAAAACAAAAATCCAACAACAACAAAAATGCTTCAGAACTTCCTTAAGTTTCATAGATCTTGACAGTGCAAAGCATGAACCCTAATAAAAACTGTGGGTGTTAGCTAATAATAATAAAATGCCAATATTGGTTCATCTGTTATAACACATGCACAAGGTGATTCTTGCGGATTCTTTCTTCGTGCTATGAATCTCTCTTTTATCCAACTCACCTAGCAAGTCTGTGGCAGAGCCTGGCCGCAAATCACTGAGTGCCTGTGAGGAGGACAGCTGGTCAGTGTGGTACAAAGATCAGCAGCTGTGTCCCTTGGTGAAACTTTTGTCCTTGTGTTATGGCCTCCTCTGCCCTAATCGAATTTCTACTCCTTTTCTCTCTGTATGAGGAGTTTTGGTAGTGCTGCAGGTTAATTGCTGGGCTGCTAATTGAAGGGTTGGTGGTTCGAACCCACCAGCTGCTCCAAGAGAGAACGATGAGGCAGTTTGCTTCCATAAAGTTTTACGCCCCTGGAAACCCTATAGAGCAGTTCTACTCGGTCCTATAGGGTCAAGGACAGTGGGAATAATTCACACTATATTGCAAAAGATTGGCTGTTCCTAAGGAGCTCTGGTAGCGTAGTGGTTACAAATTGGGCTTCTAATCTCACAGTTAGCAGTTTGAAACTTCCACGGGAGAAAGATGAGGCTTTGCTCCCGCAAAGATTTACAGCCTCAGAAACGCTGTACAGGGTCGCTATGAATCAGAACCAACTCTAGGCACATAACAACAACAACAACAATCCTATCAGAGACAATGCATCCTTAAAAGGTGATGGTTAACATGAATACCAGAGGGCTTCAGAAAGTTTGTGGGGAAAGTCCATTGTCTTTTCATTCTATTTTTCTGTGAATTTCCCAAAGCCCTCTCATATATCTGTAATTTGATGAATTTGGGGATCAAGCTGCTGGAGTTGAATCAATGCATATGTTGCATTTGGGGGAGCTTGAAAGAGGTATCTATCAGGATGAATGTCCCAAGAATGGGCTTCCCCATCTCTGTATCCCCACACACTCCTTTTATTTGTAGTGGGACTGCACTTGTTGACAGATCCTCAGGTTCTCACAGCTGGCCTTGCCAAAGGAGTGAGTCACCAGAAGGGAAGGTGATTCAGCTTAGGAAATCATTTTGTCAAAAGTGCATTGTTGGTTTTTTTTTTTTTAAAGAACAGACTGGTGGTTTGAACTAAGCCCCCTGATAAGTGGCTTATTTCTCATAAAAGCAGAGGGCTATATACAATTTGGAGTCCTGGCATGGCACTGTGGGTTAATGTGTTGGACTGCAAAATTGTTTGAGCTACAAGGTCAGCAGTTCAAACTCATCAACTGCTCCTTGGAAACCCTATACAAGGTAGCTATGGGTCGGAACTTCTTCGACAGTATTAACAACAACAACAATGTACAAGTTAGTGAATTTTGGGGTCATTTTCTAAAGGGTGGACATCATTTACTGGTAAGGTAGCTTTACCTAGTCTCTGCCTTTACTATCCAAGTGACCTTTGTTGTTGTTGTTGTTGTTAAGTGCTGTCGAGTTGGTTCTGACCCATAGTGACCCTGTATAGGGTTTCCAAGGAGCAGCTAGTGAGCTTGAACCGCTGACCTTGTGGCTCAAATGACTGTAGTCCAGTACATTAACCCACCATGCCACACCAGGAATCCAAGTGACCTTGGGTAGGTCATTTGCTTTTTTCCAAGGCATAGTTTCCTTGTCAGTAAAAGGAACAGGCTTGAATATTCCAAAGCCTTGGTACTCAGAAGTCTGGTTCACAGGCCAATAGCATCTGTACCAACCGGGTGCTTGTTAGAAATGCAGAGTCCCAGGCATCACTCCAGACCCTTCTCAATCAAAGTCTGTAGCTTAACAAGATCTTCAGATGATTCAGGTGCACATGCCAGTTTGAGGAGTCCTGCACTGGAACACCAACTACAAAAAAACCAATTGCCTCCCAGTCAGCTCTGACTCTTGGTGACCTTGTGTGTGTTGGTAGAACTGTGCTCTATTGAGTTTTCAATGGCTGATTTTTCAGAAGTAAGTCTAGGACTATCTTCTGAGGTACTTTTGGGTGATCTCAAATTGCCAACCTTCTGGTGAGTGCATTAACCTTTTACACCACCTATCACCACTGGAGCTCTGGTAGCATAGTGGTTACGAATCAGGCTGCAAACCTTAAGGTCAGCAGTTCAAAACTACCAGCCGCTCCATGGGAGAAAGATGAGGCTTTCTGCTCCTGTAAAGATTTACAGCTTCAGAAACCCTATACAGGGTCGCTATGAGTCAGAACCAACTCCACGAGTCGGTTCCAACCACCATAACTACTGGACTTCAAACTACAACGTCAGTAGTTCAAACCCACCAGCTGCTCCCTGGAAACTCTCTACAGCCAATTGACAACACCTTCGCCAGGTGATGTTTATGCATACGAATGTTTGCAGGCACTGAAGCTCACTTCTAAAATTGACTGTAATTGAGGCGTGGCTGTCAAGCAGCTGCTATCTGCCGAGCTTGTTTTTTTTGCGGCTCCGCCTGAAGTGTTCATGCACCTGCATTCACAGCCATTCTGTGATCTTTATCTCCTTATCTTTGTTCTGCCCAAGAGAAAATCCAGGTTCAGGGGAGGCTGAGCTCTGTCTGCCTACACCCTTTGTATATCACAGTGTCTTGTAGCCGCAATATTGACAAACGATTTCTGGTAAATGGCAGTGAACTCCTCATAAATGTATGAGGAGGCAATAAAACTCCTCATTAAATACTCTTATCTGTCTTGTTGCTGAGAATGTACACAGTGAAATATAACCCACTCAACAATTCTAACATGTACAATTTAGTGATACTGATTATGTTGTTTAAATTGTATAACCATCGTCACCCTCTTTTTCTCCCCACGTAGCATAAACTCACTGTCCGCTGGGGTTTTTACTTGATTATAGATGACAGGGGCTCTGTGGGTAGAGGAGTTAGGGTCGATCCTGTGTGTATTAATTGGGGTTCAGAGCTTATGAATATCAGCCCCTCTTTTACTACTCAATTTTTAGATTAAATAATACATTTTACATGATTAAATACCATGCAAAAAATATATATAGGGAAAAGTTTTCTTTCTATTCTTTTGACGTAACTACCACACCCCTACCCGACAGCCAAGGATACTATTTTTAGTTTATAGTGCTTCCTTTTAGAATCTTTTATGCAAATACATATATACAGATAGTCCTTTAAAAAATGTCTTATTGTGGTGGGTTGGAGGTTTGCGTTCACCCAGAGATACCTCGAAAGAAAGGCCTGATAATCCACTTTCAAAAAAACCCAACCATTGAAAACCCTGTGGAGCACAGTTCTACTCTGGCACACACAGGATTGTTCTAACTCGGCATCTGGTTTTTAAAATATATATAACCAAAAATTGTCATTTTAAACCATTTTAAGTGTACAATTCAGTAACATTAATTACATTTACCATGTTGCAACCATCCCCACTGTGTTTTTCTAAAAGTTTTCACCACTTCAGACTGAAACTGGGTATGTTTTCTTTCTTTTTTAATTTAAAAAGCTACACCTCTGCTGAATACAATTTAGCAAATAGAGTCCTTGCTGTTCTGTGCCTTGCTGATTAGATCCTGAGCTAGTGTGTTGAACATTTGGATTGTTCTCAGTCTTCTGCTATTACAGACGTTGCTACGTTAACTAACCTTGTACATGTGGCATTTCATAGGTACATGGTATACAAGGGAGATGAATTCCCAACAATGGCATTACTAGGTTTCTGCAGTTGTCATTTGGAGAGATCATTGCCAATTTGCCTTCCATAGGCTAGTATCAATTTGCACCTCCACCAGCTTTGGATGAGAAATGACTGTGTACCCACATCTTTGCCAATACATTAGATTGTCAGATCACTGGATTTTTGCCAGTCTGATAGGTGTGAAATTATGACTCAATGTAATCTTCATCGAAATTTGTTATGAAGAGTTTTTAACTGATATTATGCTCAAGGCCTATTTTTTATTTCTTTTTCTATGACTTTCTTATACGTTTTCTTATTTTAAAACTTGGATTTTTTGGCTTCTTTATTATTTCTTGTTGCTGTTGTTGTTAAGTATCGTCGAGTCAGTTCTCTGTATAGGGTTTCTGAGGAGCAGCTGGTGAGTTTGAACTGCCGACCATGTGGTTAGCAGTTCAGGGCTTATCCTAAAGTGCCATACCAGGAGTCCTTTTTATTTCCATGAGTTTATATATTAGGGAGATGACTAGCCTTTTGCCTTTGATATAAGTCACATTGTTGATTTTTGTTTTATATGCAGAAGTCTTTATGCTTTCAAACATATCCATCTCCCTGTTCATGGCGTCTGCGTTTTGACAAGACATCACCTATGTCTTCTTCTATTTATATTCAAGTTTTGACTCATTTGGGGATTTGTCCTGATGTATACTGTGAGATATAGATCCAGCCTTATTTTGTTTCCCAGATAACTATCTTTTCTCCTGCTGAATTGAGAAGCTATTTTGTCATAATTTTTTTATCATAAGATCTTTTCCCATATGTATTTTGGTTTATTTCAGAGCTTGCTACACATTTCCATGGGTTTCGCTGTCTAGTCATGTTCATTCTTATTGCCACTGTTTTGTTTATTAAGGTTTATAATACTTGGTGTTGTTGTTAAGTGCCATGGAGTCGGTTCCAACTCACAGTGATCTTGTATAGCGTTTCCAAGGCGCGGTTGGTAGGTTTGAACCACCAGCCTTTTGGTTAAGCAGTCCATTGCTTATCCTACAGTACCACACCAACGATCATGAAAAAGGCAGGTCTGGGTAACATTTCATTCTGTTGTATGTGGCGTTTTGAGCACATAAGCTGCTCCTTGGCAGAAAGATGAAACTTTTTTCTCCTGCAAAGATTTATAGCTTTAAAACCCCATACAGGGTCTCTATGAGTCCAAACTGATTCGACACCACTAAACATGTATGAGTGTACCACCGTTTGTAAATCCATTTTGCTATTGATGGATAGTTGGAATTTTTTCAGTTTTTGGAATTACATACTATTTATAATATGCAATGCATGTTCTTTGTTGAGTCTTTCGGTGGATGTGTATCTTGATTTTCATAGGTTAAGTACCTAGCAGTAAAATTGTTGCTTCATCAGGTAGGTGGATGTTTGACTTTATTAGAAATTGCTAAACAGACTTCCAAAAATATTCTGCCGGTTTCCACTCCCACCAGCAACATATGGAACTCAGAAAGTTATTTTCTTGGTTGGTGGTGCTCTTTGATGCACAGATGGGACAACCTCTCTGTGGAGTTGTCCATCCACAGAGCTGTTGTGCTAAAAACAAATCAACAAGCAAACAACAACATGTACAAAACAAACCACCCATCACAGTTGAGTAGACTCATAGCGGCCCTATCAGACAGAATAGAACCACAGGGTTTCTGAGGCTGAAATCCTTACAGAAGCAGACTGTGGAGCTTTCTCTCAGGGAGCAGCTTTCTCCCATAGCTGTGAACCCACCGTTTGATTAACAACCCAGCGCTTAGCCACTGTACCACGAGGGCTCTGCCATTCATGCTAAAGCCTCTGATTACTGGCTTCCACTGTGCTGTCTGTCTGTCTGTCTGTCTTTTAAAAAAAACCCTGTTGCTCCAGGGAAGCTTTTGAGTCCAAAGTTCTGTCAGGATTAATTTTGTTCCCTCTGCTTTCCTTTTGCAACTCCAGTGTGGACTGTCCGAGGTTGGAGGTCAGAAGTTGGAGCCCTTTAGAATGACATCACCAGCTTTTGACACAGGGATTGTTTAGACTATTCAAGGGTTCCATGTGACTGGTTCGACAATGGCTTGCTTTCTTTTTAAATTTCATAATTAAGTCTTTTCCTCACAGATTTCTATGGATGCTCCCCCACAACACACAAACCCAATCCAGAAAATACCTTAAGATGGTTGCCACTGAGTTTCCCTGACTCCCAGCAACCCCGTGCATATCAGAGGAAAACTGTACTCCATAGGGTTTTTATGGCTAATGTTTTTCGCTGTGGATCATCATATTTTTCTTCCGAGTTGTCTTTGGGTGGACTTGAACTGACAACCTTTTGGTTAGCAGCAGGCATAGTAACTGTTTTCATCAAAAGCAATAACAAGAAGAGAATAATTCAAATAGCTTGTAACTGTTCTCTGCTACAACTAATAATAATGCAGAAGATGACTAGAAAGCACAGAGACCGTGCTTACCATCACCCCGCTCATGTCCTAAACTCTCTATATGTTACTGTTCCCACTCATAGTCGCTATGAGTCGGAACCGACTCCATGGCACACAACAACAACAACAATAGTGACCCTAATAGGGTTTTCAACGAGTAGCTGGTGGATTTGAACCGACATCTTGTGGTTCAAATCGACCTTACGGTCCAGTGCTTATCTTATAGTACCACACCAGGGCTCCTTACATGTTATAGATACTCAATAAATCCTTACTGAACTCTCTGAGGTCAGAATTGAGAGTCAGGCCCATTTGATTTATGAGGGAAGGAGGGATTCCTCACCTTGCCTATGATACACGGCTATTACTGGAAGAATTTGAAGCCAGGCAGTCCAGCCTACACCGTTCCCCTGAGGATCACTCAGTTTAAAAGCTTTGTATCACTACCATAAATTCAAGATCCTCATCATAAATTGATGTTGCTAAGTACCGTGGAGTCGGTTCCGACACATAGCGACCCTGCACAGGGTTTCCAAGGCTGTAAATCTTTACGGGAGCAGAAAGCCTCATCTTTCTCCCGCGGAACAGCTGGTAGTTTCGAACTGCTGACCTTGCAGTTCACAGCCCGACTCGTAACCACTACGCTACCAGAGCTCCTTATAAGTAACCCCTCCAAAAAACCTCACTGATGACCCTGTAAGACAGAGTAGAATTGTTCCACATGTTTCTGAATCTCTAAATCTTTATGGAAGCAGACTGTGTCGTATTTCTCCCACAGAAGAGCAGGTGGTGGGTGAATTCCAACCCTTTAGTTAACAGCCCAACACTTAACTCGCTGCACAACCAGGGATACTTTTTTCATAAATAGTAGTAGTAGGTAAGTGCCATCGAGTCAGTTCTGACTCATAGTGACGCTGTATGGGGTTTCCGAGGAGCGGCTTGAACCATCGATGGGTTTGAACCACCGACCTTGCGGTTAGCCATCCAGTGCTCACCCTATAGCACCAGATAATACTCCAATAACAAACTAACATTACCCTAAGGACTCCTGTTGTTGTTAAGTGCCGTTGAGTCGATTCTGACCCATAGCGACTCCCTCCGTTTTGTTTTGTTTTTTGGTATAATATCTAAGAACATTTTGCCCAACTCAGAAGATTTTCTCCCAGAAGTTTTATAGGTTGAGGTCTTCCAATGAGGTTTCTGGACTCCTGGTGTCGTGCCGTAGGATCAGCCCTGGACTATGAACCACAAGGTCAGCAGTTCAAACCCACCAGCTGTTCCTTGGGAACCCTGTACAGGGTCACTATGAATGAGAATGGACTCAACAGCAGCAACAGTGAGCTCTCTGATGCATTTTGAGTTAGTTTTTGTACATGGTGTGAAGTATGTGTGTGGTTCATTTCATTTGTATTAAGGATGTCCGATCATTTCAACAGTATCGGTTGAAATGTTTCCTTGTTTCCCTCAGAGAATGGGAAAATTAATAGCCTCTGCACTGTTGCTTCATTATTTTGCCACACCAGGTGTAAGGTCGCTGGCACATGGTCAGTCTGCAACAATTAGTTCACAGATTTTGCAGGTTGCTTTCTTGTGCTTTGGCATTTAGGCTGTCCCCAGTATATAAAAGAACAATGCCATGACTATTTTAGGCATACACCTTTCCTCTTCTTTAGAATGATTTTAGGATATGTTTATGGATCTTCCATACTGCAAATTAGCTGTAAAGGCATTGGGATCTATTACACTCTGCCTTGAGTTTTAATTAGCTCTGCTTTCCCTTGTTTATAGACAGGTATCAGCACCTGTTTTAGACAATCTTTCCTGTGTCTGGAACCCCGCTCACCACCTTGACCCCTAGGAGTAGGCGATTTCTCATCCTTCTGGACCTGCTGTTTTCTAACTCTTTGTTTTACTTCTTAGCTTCTCCCACTGACCTGATCAGAATCGTGTTTTGCCTGTCCTCAACACAGTGCCCGTCTTCAACCCATAAACACTGACGGCAAGAACGGTGTCCTCTGTCACTTGACTAGTGCTGCCGCTGAGTCTGTGAACTCAGCTGGACCTTCTGGTAACTCCTTCTACCAGAAATGACTGGTGTCACCCTGGGCTCTGTGACAGCTCATTATGGAGACAGGGTTTTTTGACATGTGAGTTGTTAATGGTTAGTATTGGATGGTTTTATGTAGTACTGGGATCTACCTCAAAGGCATTGAATCCCTGAGTGGGCAAATGACTTTCCATTTTGTTTTCATCCCTTCTGATTTCTCTACACAGCATTTCTCAGCTTTGACACTACTGACTTGTGAGGACAGATAGCTCTTTGTGGTGGGGGCTGTCCTGTGCATGGCAGCATCCCTTGACTTAGACCCACTAAATGCCAGTAGCACATTTCCCCCACCTGTTTTGACAACCACATGTCTTCCAACATGGCCAAATGTCCCCTACAGGACAAAACTGCCCCTGGTTGAGGTGAGAGTCCAGGAGAAAGGCTCATTCTGGTTTTAATGAACTCTTGGTTGTTGGCTGTTAAGAAGCACTTTGAAGTTGGTTCTGACTCACAGTTGTATAGGGTTTTTGAGGAGTGGCTGGTAAGTTTGAACTGCCAATCTTGTGGTTAGCAGTCCAGTGTTTATCCTACAGCACCACACCAGGACTCATCTTTAACCCTTGCTAGTCTCCCTTTCCTAAAAGAAGAAAGCCTGTCTCTGACTCAGAGCCTTAAGTGGGCAAAGAACTCCCTAGAATTTAAGCGCGTTGTTTTATTTTCCTTCAAACAGTATTTTTGGCTAGTGAAAACCTTTTTTGATCTAAATGACAGTGTTATAAAATTTTCTTTACAAGTGAATTTGTTTAAGGAGTAAAGGTGAGTGGATTTAGTGAACTGTATGTTAATATACTTTGAGTTATGGTGTTGGAGGAGAATATTGAAAGTACCATGGGCTGTCAAAAGAACCAATAGATCCATTTGGAAGAAGTGCAGCCAGAGTGCTCCTTAGAGGCCAAGATGGCCTAACTTTGTCTCTCATACTTTGGACATACTGTCAGAAGGGTCCAGTTGCTGGACAAGGCTGTCATGTTTGGTAAGGTGGCGGGTCAGAGAAAAAGAGGAAGACCCCCAATGAGATAGGTTGGCCAAGTGGCAGCATCGATGGACTCAAGCGTGGCAACAATTGTGAGATTGGCCCAGGATCGGGCAGTGTTTCGTTCTGCTGTGCATAAGGTTGCTATGGGTCAGTACCGACTTGATGGCACCTAACAACAACAACATGTTAATACAGGTGGATATGGCCAGGTGTGGGGGGAACTTGGATCCCAGGAGGGAATGCTGAGTAGGGCATCTCTCTGCTTTGGGGATTTCATTTTCTTTAGCACTGGGGCAGGAGTCCTGGTGTGGCAATGTTTAATAAGTACTGGATCTCAAGGTGGGCGGTTAAACTCGTTAGCCACTCTTCCGAAACCCTGTGCAGGGAGGGTTGTTATGGGTCAGAACCGACTCAACGGCACCTAACAACAACAAAAAGCACTGGGGCAAGTTTTCATGTTTTGTTTCTCCTCAGACAACACACCTTAGAGGTGCAGTGGAGGCACAAAGCTTCCGTGATATGCTGGCCTTGATTACAGACATGTGGCTCTTGCCAGAAATGAACTTCCTACTCCAAGTGTTTTGTCTTTGCACCCAGGAATAGGGCTCAGGGTTTATTGATAAAATCATTCAGGTAGCTTTGGGTCACATTGGTACAGGCATGCCATCGTTGAGAAGCAGGTGTTTGAAGAACAAAGCTTACAGGCCCCAGAGCCTCTCTGACTTCATAGGCCAGACGTATGAAGAGAACCTGTTATTTCATTCAGATTAGACATCGTGGGAAAGCTGCTCATCTGCTACTGCCTCTGCTTGTTTCCTGGAAAAAGCTTGGTCAGAAAGCCAGGTGAGGACTGACAGGCGAATCCAGCCCAGGCAGTGAGGAGGCCTGGGGAAAGACATGAACATGTGGGATGTTGGTACCAGGCAGGTGGGGCCGAATCCATACTCTCTCATCATTGTGGGTCCTGGAGGTTACTATTCTATTTGTCCATTGCCTCTCAGTTCTGCCTTTCCTCCAATCCCCTTTTCCATTCCCCCAGAACTCCCCTGGGGAATACAGTTTCCTCCCAGGGAGATCCCTCAATCTGTGCCACAGCCTGGGTATCCACAATGCCACTTCTTAAAAACCTACCCACCTCTGGCAGCTACCTCCCTCCCTACTCACTGCCTGCCTTGGCATGACTCCTGTGAGTCCCTTGGCTCCTGACATAGTAGGATCAGGAATGGTGAATGGACCCCAAAGGAAGGAGAAATGCAGAGAACTCATGAAGAAATGCACAGACTCCACAAGCGTGGCAAACACTCTTCCTCCTTCACCTCCTCTTCCAGCAGTGACTCTGACTGAATTTGAGGGGACTTCAAAAATGGAATTAAAGGCTAAAATGTATAAGCCCCCCCCCCCAATATAAGATCCATAAAGATCAAGCCACTTTTGTGAACAATGATACCAGCCATTTAGTCTTGGAAATCTAGCCATATCAATGTGGTCTTTTTTACATAATGAACTGAAGAAAAATGGGTACCTTTTAAATATATATATATTTTTAAGATTGTTGTTGTTGTTGTTAAGTGCCATCGAGTCGGTTCCGACTCATAGCGACCCTGTACAGGGGTTTCCGAGGGTGTAAATCTTTATGGGAGTAGAAAGCCTCATCTTTCTAGCACGGAGCGGCTGGTAGTTTCGAACCGCTGACCTTAAGGTTCGCAGCCCGATTCGTAACCACTACGCTACCAGAGCTCCTTTAGGAAACAAAAAATAAGTCGGAAGGAGCCAAGTCAGGAGTGTAAGAGGGATGCTTAACAACTTCCCATGGAAACACTCATAAAATTACCCTGGTCTAATGGGCTCATGGAGTCCTGTGTGGTGCTCTGGGCTAATATGTTGGACTGCAAAATATGTTTGAATGGTAAGGTTGGCGGTTCAAACTCACCAGTCACTCCTTGAAAACCCTATACAGGGTTGTTATGGGTCAGAACCAACTTGACAGCACTTAACAACAACAATAACAACAATGGGTTAATGTGCTGAACTTCGGTGTTGGTTTGTCACGTAACAACAACAATCAGAAGAATGAGCGGGAGCAGTGTTGTGGTGGAGAAGGGCTCTCTGGTGAAGCTTTCCTGGGTGTTTTTCTGCTAAAGCTTTGGATAACTTTTCCAAAACACTCTCATAATAACTTTTTGGGCCCTCCAGAAAGTTAACAACTAACATGGCTTGAGCATCCCAAAAACCTGTTGCTATGACCTTTGCTCTTGACTGGTTCACTTTGCTTTTTTTCCACCTGTTGGGAGCCATTGCTTTGATTGTGTTTTGTCTTCAGTATCATACTGGTAAAACCATGTCTCATCTCCTGTTACAATTCTTCAAAGAAATGCTTCAGGTTCTTGATCCCACCTGTTTAGAATTTCCACTAAAAACTCTGCTCTTGTCTGCAGCTGATCTTGTTGCAACAATTTTGGCATCCAGGGAGTGGACAATTTGTTCAATTTTAATTTATCACTCAGAATTGTGTAAGCTGAACCAATTGTTGTCTATGGTGTGGGTGACTGTTTCTGCTGTTAACTGTAGATTCTCTTCAGTTAGGGCAAGAACAAGATGAGTTGTTTCCTTGCAAATTGATGTCAGGCTTCATCTTCAATATTGCCTTTTGTTGTTAAGTGCTTTATGTGTCGCTCAATATGTTGCTCATAGAATCTTTCAGTATTGCAAGTTGAGTCTTGATTTTTTTCCTTCAGTTCTTTCAGGCTGAGAAAGTGCTGAGGGTGTTCTTTCTTCCTTTATGGTTTTTAAGCTCCAGATATTTGCACATTTCATTATAATACTTTACTTGGTCTTCTCAAGATACCCTTTGCAATTTTTTGTTCATCTTTTTTACTGCATCATTTCTTCCAGATGTTTTAGCTTTTCAACATTCAGGAGCAAGTTTCAGAGTTTCTTCTGATATCCACTTTGGTGTTTTCTTTAGTTCCTGTCTTTTTAATGACCATTTGCTTTCTTCCTGTGTCATGTTCTTTCTGTCATTCCTCAACTCTTCTGGTCTTTGGTTATTAGTGTGTAATGCATCAAATCTGTTCTTCAGATGGTCAGGTGGGATTTACTCAAGGTCATATTTTGATTCTCGTAGACTTGCTTTAATTTTCTTCAGCTTCAGCCTGAACTTGCATATGAGCTATTGATGGTCTGTTCCATAGTCAGCCCCTGGCCTTGTTTTGGCTGATGATATATATGAACTTCTCCATCTTCTCTTCCCACAGATGTAGTCAGTTCGATTCCTGTGTATTCCGTCTGGTGAGGTACATGTGTATAGTTGCCTTTTGTTGAAAAAAGGTCATTGTTTTACAAAATTCTATCATGCCATTTCCAGCAACTACTGATCCTGCCTCTTTGTATTCAATGTTTGCATTCCAATCACCAGTAATTATCAGTACATCTTGAGTTGCATGTTTGATCAATTTCAGACTAAAGAAGTTGGCAGAATTTTTCAGTTTCATCATCCCTGGCTTAAGTGGTTGATGCATAAATTTGAATAATAGTGGTATTCCTTGTATTATCCTATCACAGACAGCATTGGACTGACTTCAAGACAGTTCTTGAAATGCTCTTTTGACAGTGAATGTGATGCGATTCCACTTCAGTTTGTCGTTCCCAGCAAATAAACCATATACTAGTCCATTTCAGCTCACTAATGCCTAGGATTTTTATTTTTACATTCTATTTTAATTAATTAATTAATTAATCTATCTATCTATTTGCTGTTAAATAACTTTTAATGGTGGGTGTGGGAGTCCCAGAATATCTATTGGAAGTTTTTGACAACTTCCAATTTTCCTGGATTTATACTTTATCCTTTCCGTGTTCTGATTATTAATGGATGTTTGCAGCTGTTTCTCCTCATTCTGAGTTGTGCTCCATCAGCAAATGAAGGCCCCGAAAGCTTTGCTTCATCCACATCTTTAAGGTCCGCTCTACTCTGAGTTGTATTTTGAGTGTCTTCCAACCTGAGGGGCTCATTTTCAGACACTGTATCTGACAGTGTTCCACTGCTAGTCATAAGATTTTCAGTGGCTAACTTTTCAGAAATGCTCTTCTTCGTCACCTTCCTACTCGTAGTCTGGAAGCTCTGCTGAACGTGTTCACCATGGGTGACCCTGCTGCTATTTAAAATCCCGATGGCATAGTTTCCAGCATCACAGCAACACACAAACAACTACAATATAACAAAATGACAGATGAGCGGTAGGGGTGAGGTTAGTCCCGCTCCAGTCACAGCATTTTGCAGATAGGATGGCATTTTCATGCGGTGACAATCTGCTTTTCTTTCTTTTTTGCTTCCTTCTTTCCTTCTTGTTCCCTCCTTCCTCCCCTCCTTCCCTTTCTTTCTTTCTTTACTTTATTCTGGTAATATACACCAAAAACCAAACCCAAACCCATTGCCACTGAGTTGATTCCGTTTCACCGTGATCCTCCATAGCATTTCTAAGGCTGTGAACCTTTACTGAAGCAGTCAGCCTCAGCCTTTTCCTGCAGAATGACTGGTGGGTGTGAAGTGCTAACCTTGTAGTTAGCAGTTAAATGCCTAACTTGTAGTGCCACCAAGGCTCCTTATGGTAATATATGTATGCATGTGTATATATATGACACAAATTGCCATTGTCACCATATTTTAGGCACACAGGCCAGTGGCATTAATTACATTCACAGTGTTCTGTAACGATCATCATTATCCATTTCCAAAAATGTGTCATCCCCCAAACAGAAACAATAACTCCCTAATCCCATCTTCCCAGCCCCTGGTACCTCTACCCTGCATTCTGTCTGTAGGCATTTGTCTATTCTTGCGGTTGTTAAGTGTCGTTGAATTGGTTCTGAGGAGCGCCGACCTTACTGCTCAAACTGGCCTTGTGGTCCAATGCATTATCCTGCAGTGCCACACCAGGACTCCTAGTCTAGAGATTCCGTGTAAGTTGGGATCATGTATTTGTCCTTTGTACCTGATTTATTTTACTCAACGTATTTTCATGGCTCATCTGTATCAGAGCATGTCTCTCTCAGAACTTCACTTGTCTTCATGGCTGGATAATACTCTGTATCAGCTTTTGCAGCTTGACAAACCACCCCCGAAATTAGCGGTTTAAAACAAAAGCATTTATTGTTTCTCATGGGTCTGTGGGTTGACTGGGAAGTTCTTCTAGTCTGGGCAACTTTGGCTGGGGCTGCGTGGTCTAGCATGGTCTCACTCACATGACTGGGACCTCAGCCACACCTCCTCCAGAAGGCTAGCCTGGACTTGTTTACAATGACAGGAAGCTCTCCCAGCAGAGAGCAGGGAAGCTCCAATGCACAAGCATGTCCCATTGATCAGGACAAGTCAGACGCCAAGCCCAGAGTCCAGGTGGGTAGAAATACACTCTTGTAGATTGAGTTTATACTGAATGGGAACCTAGGATGTTAGCCTGAGTTGGATACAGGCCACCTCTCTGAGACTCAGGTGGGTCCTGCATTAGGCATGTGTCCCATGTCTGGAATTCTGTCTCTACTAGTAGGATTGGGGTGGTGAGTGGCATGTTACCCAGAAGTATAAATTCTAGAATTAACTAGAACAAATGGTTTCTATGTCTACTGTTTTTTTTTTTTAATCTCACTGTTTCTGTGGTCTCAACCTAGTTCTACTTTCCTCCCATTACCTCATATACAACATCTGTGATTCAGTCCTGGTGTATGTCGTCAGATTCATCCTCTCTCTATATATATCGGTATATATATCATTTTATTTATTTTGTTGTTGTTGAGAATATACACAGCGAAACAACATCAATTCAACAGTTTCTACATGTATCATTTAGTGATGTTAATTACAAAGTTGTGTAACCATTCTCACTATCCTTTTCTGAGTTGTTCCTCCCCCATTCACATATATTCACAGACCCCTACGTTTCCTGTCTTCTCTTTAAAGTTGTTGTTGTTAGTTTGATTCCATATAGATACCTCTTCAAAGAGTCTAGGACTCAAAGCAGACATGTTTACTAGTTAAGTTGGCACTATAGGATAAGTACTAGACTATTAACCCACAAGCTCCTTGGCAACCCTCCATAGGGTTGTTATGAGACAGAACCAACTTGACGGCACTTAACAACAACAATAACATTTTAAGATGATTTTAAGGGATATTTTTGGTGTAAGATTTAAAGATGATCTCAGGGCAATATTCAAGGGGTTCATCCAACCTTCATGGTTCCAAGAAGTGTGGCCCCCGTGAGAATTTGAAATTGTTTTGCATTTCTTCCGTTTTGATCAGGATTCTTCAGTCAGAATGTTCAGTAGTGGTAGCCAGACATCATCGAGGTCTTCTGGTCTCACGACAAAGGAGGCAGTTGTTCTTGGTGGCAGTTAGTCCCGTATCCACCTCCTGTTCCGGACTCTCCTTCTTCCTCTGTTGTTCTAGGCAAATAGAGAGTATTCGTTGTGCTTTAGGCAGCCACTTGCAAGCTTTAAGAAGCTAGGCACTAAGAAAAGAATGAGGCGGTGGGGCAGAAGCACGACACACGTTATTAGGTCTGAGGCGTCCTATGACACTATGACCCGGAACTCCAAACCAAGAAACCAAATCCATGAGGTTTTTGGTTGTACATAAACTGCCTGAGCAGCTACTCTTTTTTTGTTTTGTTTTTTTTTGTTTAGTCATTGTAAATATATCTATCACACAACCTTTTTAAAAGATTTTTTTTTATTGTGAATTGAATCATAGTTTACATGGGGGAACATGAGTTTTACACTCATCGTTTCATTGCAATGATTACAATCCCCTCCGTGCATCATTGTTCAACAGTATTTGCTTCTATTCACTCTGTTTTGTTGTTGTTTGTTTGTTTGTTTTTTGGGGGATGCACACAAAAATACTCAGGAATATAAAATAATTTAAACAACTGGAGGGCTCATTCTGCAAGCCTGCCTCCTGGCCGCCAGCTCTCAGTCCCTCATTTTCCATGAGTCTACAGTCTTTAGCTGCTCCCTCTTTCCATGTCAGTATCTCTGCCTCCATTTCTGGTGCTGCTGCTTCTCTGGATAAGGTCCTGCATTCCAGTTGTGCTCTTCTCCCTTGATGGTCCTAGGGTCCTCTGTTTCTAGATTGTAAGATTAACCACTCCCACTTTTTGTTGCAAAACTTCTACCTTTACAGCTGTGACAGTTGCAATTAGTCATGACAACAATTACTCACTACTGAATCATTAGACTCTTATCCCCATCTCTTTTCACCAGACCCATCTAGACAAGATGAAAGCTATTCAGTGAGGACTCTATCTTTCCCCACACACTATTAAACTAAACTCCCTCTTGAAAACTTGTAAGCCAGTAACCTCATGCCTTTATTGCCCCCTCATTTTAGGTAGCTAATGTCTAAGTTGCCCGTCCCTATCAACCCTGTATACAGAGGGGATTATCATACAACTTTTGGTAATTCAACTTTTCACAGGTGTACAATTTATTGTTTGCAATTACAATATTTAGTTGTGCAATTCTATCCTTTGTTGTTGTTGTTGTTAAGTGCTGTCGAGTCGATTCTGACCCATAGTGACCCTGTATAGGGTTTCCAAGGAGCAACTGGTGAGCTTGAACTGTCGACCTTGCGATTCAAACGACTTTGCAGTCTGGTGCATTAACCCACAGCGCCACACCAGGACTCCTTAATCAACACAATATTTGTATGACGATTAGCTTCCACTTTACCTCTCCCGCTCCCCCCTGGTAATCACTAATAAGTTTTATTCTTTATATACTTGCCTTTCTTGCTGTTTTATGGAAGTGATTTCATACAGTACTTTTTCTTTTGCGATTGACTTTTTCTATTCAGCGTAATGCCTTCTAGCTTCATCCAAATTGTAGCAAACACTAAAACTTTACCTCTCCACATTCTAAAAGGGCAGAATGGTTTAATTCACAGCATGGAAAAGGGACTGCTGGCCTGATGTCTGTGTGGCTTTGGGCCAGCTCTATTTCCCCCTGAGCTTCTAACATCAGCTGGATGGATCTTGGCCAAAAGCAGAGCATACCAGAAAGATATTTACTTGTGTATATTACCTGAAAAGGCATTTGACTGTGTGGATCATAACAACCTATGAATAACATTGCAAAGAATGGAAATTATAGAACATTTCATTGTGTTCATCTGGAACCTGTACATGGACCAAGAGGCAGTCATTTGAACAGAGTAAGGGAAGACTGCATGGCTTAAAATCAGGAAAGGTATACATCAAGGTTGTATTCTTTCTTTTTCAATATGTATGCTGAACAAATAATCCTAGGAGCAGGACTAGATGAAAAAGAACGAAGCATCAGGATTGGAGGAAGGCTCATTAACATCCTGTTGTGATATGCAAATAACACAACCTTATTTGCTGAAAATGAAGAAGACTTGAAGCTTCCTGATGAAGATCAAAGACTACAGCATTCAGTATGGATTACAAGTCAATGTTAAGAAAACAAAAATCCTCACAATTGGACCAGTCATGTTAAATGGAGAAAATACTGATGTTGTCAAATATCTCATTTTACTTGGAATTATGACCAGTGACTGCGGAATCAGCAGTCAAGAAATCAAAGAACACATTGCAATGGGCAAATCTACTGCAAAAACCCTATTTAAAGTGTTTAAGAGCAAAGATGTCATTTTGAGGACTAAGGTGCATGTGACTCAGGCCAAAGTATTTTCAATCACCTCATATGCATGTGAAAGCTAGACAATGAGACCCAAAGAAGAATTGATGCATTGGAATTATGGTGTCAGTGAAAAATATTCAAAGTACCATGGACTTCCAGAAGAACAAAAAATTTGTCTTGGAGGAACTATGTCTAGAATAAGTCTTTAGAAGCAAGAATGGCAAGATTTTGTACTTATGTGCTTTGGATATATCATCAGGAGAGACCAGTCCCTGGAGAAGGACATCATGTTCAGTAAATTAGAGTGTCAGTGAAAAAGAGGAAGACCCCCCAACTAGACAGAGTGACACAGTGGCAACACCAATGGGCTCACATATAGCAATGATTGTGAGGCTGGCAGAGGACTGCACAGTGAATGTTTCATTCTGGTGTACACAGGTCGGCTCTGAGTTGGAACTGACTTCCGGTGCTTTACATCAACAACAGAATATGGACACTCGGTGGAATGACTCTGGGGCCATTATGGCTCTGCTCTGTTTACTGAGAAGTGGTCAGGCTGTTGAGATGAGTCTGTGCTCTGTCCCCTGGGCCTCTTAGGTCAGGTCTGGCCATGGTGGGGACAAGAATGCATTGGAAAAAAAAAAAGAATGCATTGGATGTGGTGTGACCTGGGGACACCTGAGCCCATGGACAAGGACATAGCCACAGAGGACTAGAGCTGAGAGTGAAGCATCCAGCTGATATGAAGTGAGGGGAAATGCATAAGAACACCCAAAGTTGCCGATAGTATCCATTTAACCTAGCCTCAATGGCTTGATAATCAGAACTCGATTAGAGGAAGATTTAAAAAAAAAAAGTAAAAACCAATTTTTGATAAAGGAAACAAGGGTAAATTGCTACAATTTGATAAACTTGACCTATACTCATGGAGGTAATAACTAAATACCAACAGAGAGGGAAGGAGTCTTCACATCAAGTATCAATACCATCCCCTCTGTACACAGGGTATATAGGGACGGGCAACTTAGACATTGGTTACCTAAAATGAGGGGGCGATAAAGGCACAAAGTTACTGGCTTACAAGGTTTCAAGGAGGGGGGGTTAGTCTAAGAGTATGTGGGGGAAGAAAGAGTCCCCACTGAATAGTTTTCATCTTGTTTAGATGGGTCTGGTTAAAAGAGATGGGGATAAGATTCTTATGATTCAATAGCAAGTAATTGTTATCATGACTAATTGCAACTGTCACAACTGTAAAGGTAGAAGTTTTGTAACAAAAACTGGGAGTAGTTAATCTTACAGTCCAGAAACAGAGGACCCTAGGACCAGAGCACAACTGGAATGTGAGACCTTATCCAGAGAAGTAATGACGCCAGAGATGGAGGCAGAGTTGGGGATATAGAGAGAGGGAGCAGCTGAGGACTCTAGATTCATGGGAAGAGAGGGACTGAGAGCTGGCGGCCAGGAGGCAGACTTGCAGAATGAGCCCTTTGGTGGTGTAAATTGCTTTATATGCCTGAGTGTGTTTTTTGTTTTTGTTTTTTTTTTAAAAACCCTAAAGTGAATAGAGAGAAATACTGTTAACTGATGGTAAATGGAGGGGATTATAATCATTGTAATGAAACAAGGTGTAAGATTTGTTGAATGTAAAGCTGATGATCTGCCCTGTAAACTTTCACTTAATCCACAATAAAAACTTTTTAAAAAAAGCATTGGATGGATGTAATGAAATGGTTGAAAAAGTGGCTCCAATTCTCCCCTTGCCCACCCATCCATTTCTTAAATCTGCTTTGACCAACAGAACGTACGAGGTAAAAGTGATGTGATTGTGTCTTCAGGGGCCTTCATACTTTTGCTGCCTTTCTTATGACCCTGCTTCTGCCAGGAAAACGAACACTACCAGACCAGCATGCCTCCTACCAGCCCATCCGCAATCAGCCCAGTCTCCTAGCCAGCCTTCAAACTCATAAAAAATATTACATGACTGTTGGTTTCAGCCACTAAAATTTGGGGTAGTTTTTCCACACAGCTCTTAGAGCCCTGAATATCAAATTACAACTTTTCTTAAGGCCTGGGGCACAATTCTGGGTTTAAACTACCAGGATTCCAGTTGGGGTTCCATTGCTCTCTGCGTGGGTAGGGGAAATGGTCTTGATTCCTAAGCAGGAAGAAAGGAGCCAAAGCAGATGGCTTCAGAAAGTAGCGGGAAGGAAATGCCTCCAGAGTTATGTTGTTGTTGTTGTTATGTGCCATGGAGTCGGTTCCGACTCATAGTGACCCTGTACAGGGTTTCCGAGGCTATAACTCTTTATGGGAACAGAAAGCCTCTTCTTTCTCCTGTAGAACAGCTGGTAGTTACGAAATGCAGATCTTGAGGTTCGCAGCCCAATTTGTAACCACTACGCTACCAGTGCTCCTAAAAGAAAACAAAAGCCTACAGCCCCTGAAATTCCCAGGTTGTTTTCCATCCAAGTACGAACAAGGCCCTACCCTGCTTAGCTTCTGCAATCAGGCGCATTCATAGTGGTATGGCTATAGACTTGTAAGTGCATCTAAAAGACAGAACCAAGCGGTTCAGTAAGATGTGAGAAAAACCAGAGACTCTGCCCATTTCCTGCTTTCCAGACACAAGATTTTCAACTTAAAAAAAAAACAAAACAACAACAAAAAATGCTTTTGGTGTTGTGTTGTCTGAATAACGAACAGGCTTTTTGATCTATTGACTTCCCACCATGGATAGTGTGGTGTGATGTATGTTTTTTGTAGCTATGATCTTGTACCTCTCACTGAATGATTGGTGGGACTTTGCAAATACAGTGTTTGGGGCCCACCTGGAAGACTGGACAGCTTGCTAGTAATGCAAACAAGGTGCATGACACCCATATGTGGGTGGAACCATGCAAATACGGTATATGAAACTGTTAATGAGGGCTGGGCTCATAATAAGTGTTGGGCTCCAAACGTGAGGTCGGCGGTTCAAACCCACCAGCTGCTCCTTGGGAGAACGATAAGGGTCCCATAGAAATCTGCTCCCATAAAGATTTAGTCAGCAAAACCCTAAGGAGCAGTTCTATAGGGTCGCTAGGAGTCAGAATTGACTCAATGGCAGTGGGTAGGTAAAGAGAGAATTGATCATTTTGCTCCTCCGCTAGGCTTAAAATGAGTCATCTCAGAGGAAGAAAGAGAAGCATTATCTTCAGAAGAAGAGATGGGAAGAGAGAGCCTCCTTTGGACCCAGAGTCTCTGTGCTAAGAACCTCTTAGACCCAGGAGACAGAGAGAGTTGTCACAGCAGAGACGGTGCTACATTGTGAGAGGCAGTGATAGAGAGGCAGCGGCAGCAGAACCAGGAGGTTATATGTTAATGATGTTGTGGTTGTGAAGTGCCATCCAGTTGGTTCCAACTCACAGTGACCCTGTATAGGGTTTCTGAGGAGTAGCTGGTGGGTTTGAACTGCTAACCTTGTGGTTCACAGTCCAGTGTTGATTCTACATCACTACACCAGGAGTTCAGATGTAATGATACATTAGTAAAAAGGAGCCTTGGTGGCAGAGCAGGTAAGTGTTCAGCTGCTCACTTAAAGGTTGACAGTTCGAGTTTATTCAGTGGTTCTGTTGGAGAGAGGTCCAGTGATCTTCTTTGGTAAAGATTACAGCCAAGAAACCCCTGTGGGGCAGTTCTGCTCTGTCATATGGGATCACGGTGAATTGGAGTCAGCTCAATGGAACACAATTAACAACAAAACCAAGAAAAAGAAAATTCTACGACAACAAAAAGTTACAGTTAGGTTAGTGTTTGTAGCGCTGTTGTATCAGCAGGGAAATTGCAGGAAGAGGTGGAGGAGGAGGATCAGGCGAAACCGGAACAGAGAGCTGGATAAGGGACCGATTCAGGGGTGACTTCACACAGACAGGAAATGTGAAAGCACCCGAATTCTCTGGGTGAGGTTTTGTCTGTGTGCATGGGAACCTCCAAGGGTCCGGGCCAGCATTCTGTGATGAACACCATGGATACCATAATGGAGAAGGCTCCCAAGTCCTAACCTACTTTTTCCTCTTCTGCCATCTACCTGTGGCCATATCCCCAACCAGAGGGGAAATGGAGAGGGCGAGGCATGCAGCAGAGATTGAATTTCAGAACTGGCTCTGTCTCTGGCCAACACACCCTCTCCAGCCTCAGTTTCTATATCGGCCAAATGGGGACAATGGCCTTTATCTCACAGAGTCCACTGAGGAATAGATGAGATGACCGTGTGTTGAGTGCTCAGTCCAGTGCCCAGAGGTAAACGCTCTCTGATTCCTGTAGGCATGATGGTGGCTGCTGGCAGGCTGGGTTGCATTTCTGCTGTGCTTCCTACAAGCTGTGTGACCTTAGACAAGTTTCTCACCCTTTCTGGGCCTTGGTTTTATCCTTGATTGAATGAGATTTTAGGGTCCCTTAAGATTTGGGTGAGGGTTCAGTGACTGTAAAGCCCTTAGTCTAGCATATAGTAGTGAGTATTCAGAAAGCGCTACCTCCATTGTTAGCACAAGGTTGCCAGACATAGCAAGGAAAAATACAGGACTGGTGATTAATTTTGAATTGTAGATAAACAATGACTAGCTTTTCAGTGTAAGTATGGCCCATGCCATACTTGTTAAGCGCCGTCGAGTTGGTCTTGACTCATAGTGACCCTGCGTAGAGTTCCTAAGGAGCAGCTGATGGGTTTGAACCGCCGACCTTGTGGTTAGCAGTCTAGTGCTTCTCCTACAGTGCAATTTGGACCTGTCCATCAGCTAGTTCCATGAGAGAAAGACCTGGCCATTTGTTCCTGTAAAGATTCTCTCATTCTGGCTCACTGTGAATTGCAACTGACTCTGATGGAAAAACGAAACAAAGAGATAATGAATATTTATATGAGGATTATTGTTGTTAAAGTGCCATGGAGTCAGTTCTGACCCATAGCGACCCTGCATAAAGATTTCTGAGGCTGTAAATCTTTATGGGAGCAGAAAGCCTCATCTTTCTCCTGCAGAGCAACTGATAGTTTCGAACTGCTGACCTTGCGGTTCGCAGCTTGATTCGTAACCACTACGCCACCAGAGCATACTTTACCTTTAACAGGAATCCTGGTGGCACTGTGGGTTAGATACTGGGCTGTTCACTGAAAAGTTCAAACCTACAGTGGAAGGAAGATGAGGCTGTCTGCTCCAGTCAAGACTGACCACCTCGCCAGCCCTATATAGCGTTGCTATGAGTCAGAATCTACTGGATGGCAGTGGGTTTGGCTTTGGAGTTGACCTTGAAATGTACCTCTTCAGGAAGCACCCATTGATTTAGCCAGCACTGCTCACTCCTAGACCCTGCTTTTGTTCTGTCCCATCTGGTGCCATTGCCTCTGTTTTCTGGACCAGTGCTGCTCTCTGGCTGTTGGGAGGTTGCCTCCCTGAGTAGTCAGGGCGGCTTTGTCCTCACCTTCTCCCATGGCCCCAGGCAGGCAGTGGGTGCAGCCCCCATTGTAGACTCCCCGAGAGTTGGGATGGCTGGCAGCTCTGCTCACTTCTTACATAATCTGTCTTTCTCCTCCTTCCTCTCCCCAGCACCAGCTTTCACACTGAGCAGCTGCTGACGAGAAATCGCAACCCAGCCCCAGATTCTGAGGGACTCTGCCTCTTTGGGAAGGAAGACCTCCAAGGCCACTGGCTAGACCTAGTCTTCTGCTGCGATGGGCTTGGCAGTCGCTGCCCTCTCGGTGCCCTCCGCCCTGCCTGGCAGATAAGGGCGTGGCATTACCCCAAGAAGCACCTGCTGTGTCCCCTGCCCAGACACCCAGCTCCTGCTGTGTGACCATCTTTGTGGACCTGAGGCCATGTAGGCCCCATTTGGGGCTTTGTGGACACTGTGTGTGACAGCTACCTCTGCTCTCCGAGAGACCCAGCTCACCATCATGCCCCGGGGACACGCCTGGCTGCACTGTGAGTACTGGTCCATGGGGACCCTCCCTGGGAGGCCTTGACCCTGAGCTGGGTTGTGCTGTCACCATGGCAACCAGGGCATTTTTTTTTTTTTTGCCTGGGAGAAGTTAGGATGCTTCCCACCTTAACTACAGCCCTGCTATGGGTGGCTAGCTCTCTGCCCTGTCTCCAGCTGATCCCAGGATCTCAGACAGGCATGCAGCGGAGGCAGGAAACAGGTCACAGGTTGGGTGGGCACAGCCTGCAGTGTGGCCACAGGGCTGGGCAGGCACCGCTTACCTTCTCAGACTTGTTGACACTGGAGTACCTGTAGGAGCTGAGGTGGGTGAGGAAGGATTTCTGGTTTCCCTGGGTGTAGCAGCCAGGGAGGGGACCTTGTGAAGGAGTCAGAGATGTAACTAGATGCCCTCTGCCCCTTCCTCTCCCTAATGGAACCAAAACAACGGATCAGTATTGTTGGTAAAAAGAAAAATAAGGGGAAATGAGGATTTTGAAAAAAAGATCTGGAAGCTTCTTAAGCTTGGTGGGTGGAAGGCTAGCCCAAGATCCCCTCAGACTCCAAGATTCAATTAGACTAAATTCAACACATTTTTCCGGTGCCTCCCACATGCCCCCTGGATAGTCACTGCCATGACAACAGGACCTTGTCTGTCTCTTCCTCTGTTCCTCATGCCTGTCACAAGGCTAGGTAATATGGAGCACCTGCCAAATGAACAGGGAGCCATGCTGGGGGTGTGGCAAAGGGTCGGCACATTCAGATGACTGGAAGGTCAATGGGGAGGGGGGCGGGCAGGCATCACCTGAAATGGTCTCAAAGGTGGTGAGGATACTGCCCCAGGTGGATGGAACAGTGAGGGAGCAGAGGACCAGCGGTGGGACACAGAGCTGGTTTAGGCCCAGAGTGCTGAGCCTGTGAATGCCAAGGTGAAGAGCGTGTATGTAAACCACACTTACACTTACGTAGGGAGCCCTGGGGGGTTCTCGAGCTGGGGGTGGGATACAATTGGGGGTTACTGTGCTTCTGGAAGATCAAGCTGGGGGTAGGGTGGTGTTTGCAAAGATCTGGACAGGAAGTAGTGAAGGTTGTTTCAGAGGTGGAGGTGAGAATGAAAAGGAATGTCGCTATGAGGAAACCTCTTGGGAATTGAAAAAGTTTGGGGGGGTGTGAGGAAGAGGGAGGAGATGCAGATACAGATCTGGGCAAGGACAAGCCTCATGTGTGTCTCCATCAGGAAGGGCTTTTCTTGGCCTTTCTTCAGCCTATGGGCCCTGGAAGGAGAGGGGACAAGGAGACAAGCCTGTCTCACTGCTGTGGGCCCCTGCCTCACCCTGGGGCCGTGAGGGCTCCATGCTGCTCGCTCCTCCGTTTGTTCCTTGGTTTGTTTCTCTGAGTGGAGACAGTGGAAAAGAAGCTTAGAATTAGAGCTGGAGCTCTGGCTGCGGAGGCTGTGGAGACAGATCTTGTGAGGCACTTGAGTGCCCCTCTCCGCTCACCCACCCCGGGCTGGGAGGCACCAGAGGCTCTGAGACAAAGTCCCTGGTGCTGAGGCATCATCCAGAGGCCCCCAGCAGAAGACACAGACTCAGACAGCTGGGGTAACGTGGGTGGAGTGGGCAACCGTGTGTCCTTTGTGCTATTTGTTGTTGTTAAGTGCCGTAGAGTTGGTTCTGACTCAGTGACCCTCTATAGGGTTTCTAAGGAGCAGCTGGTGGGTTTGAACTGCTGACCTTGTTCTCAGTTCAGTGCTGATCCTACAGCGCCACACCAGAAGTCCCTGTGCTATTTAGTGACTGCCAACAGTTCGAAACTACCAGCTGTTCCGCGGGAGAAAGATGAGGCGTTCTGTTCCCGTAAAGATTTACAGCCTTGGAAACCCTGTACAGGGTCACTATGAGTCGGAACCAACTCCATGGCACACAGCCACCAGCACCACCATATACGGACTCCTGGTATGGCGCTCTACGATCAGCACTGGTCTGCAGTTCAAACCCACCAGCTGCTCCTCGGAAACCCCACATAAGGTCACTATGAGTCGGAATTGATCCGAAGGAAGATCCTGGGTGGACAAAGTAACTGATTTTTGAAGAAAAGATAGACATGGAGATTTCTGTGTGAAATCTCTGTAGATCAGATCTGGCTCCTGGGATTCTACTTTGGGACTGTCCCTCTCCCAGACCAGCCTCACATGGGAACTCACTAGGAATGCTGATTCTTGGGCCCCAGACCCCAGCGTCAGACACCCGGGGGTGCCATGTGACTTTGCCTTCACCAGCTCCCCAGGGCCTTGAGATGCAGCAGATGGTGCGGAGACAGATGGGTGTGGGCCGTGTGGGCAGGCGAGGGCTCTAATGAGGTCCGCCATGTCAGAAGATGCAGGCAAAAAGCATCAGCAAAAACCCGAGGCAAGAATACTCTTGACCAAGCACAGAGGCTTTTGACTTGGAGACTAGATGCAAGCAGAGTGGAAGGGACAAACTCAGGTTTTCTTTGCATTTATCTGTCCCCTTTGTCCTGATACTGTGTCGGGAACCTAGGGGAAAGGGGAACTCCTGGGGAGACATGGTCCTGCCTTCCAGAATCTGGCAAATTAAAAATCTTGCAAAGAGTGTGGTTGTCAGAATTTCAGAGGACTGAAGCCCATGTGGGCCCACGGCTTGAGGAGACTAAGAGACCCAGGGGTTTAAGTGAGGGCATTCCAGTCAAAGCAAATGCATGAGGCAGGACTGAGCTGGGTGTGTCCAGGGGGGGAGTGACCTTGGACAGTTAGTGTGGCCCAGGCTAGAAGTCCCCTACAGTGCCAAGGAAGTGAATGGAAATTGCCCTTTGTAGTCTCTGCTCTCAGATGAGCGCTGACTCAGCCTGGCTCCACCTGGCAGCTCCCAACTGTTCCTTTCTTAAAAATTGAGGTGAAAGTCACACAGCATGAAATTAGCCACTTTAAAGTATATAGTTCATCGGCATTTAGTACATTCACAATGCTATGCTTTATTGTTTGATCTTTGTATGACAAAAGAATAATTATTGCTTTGGGCTAAAACAATAATAAATATTGATTTATAGATTAAAAAACAACGTTCTGAAAAGTAGAAAGAAGAATATAAACAGCGCCTGAGAGGTGGAGCATTTCTAGCCGCCACATTTTCTATGTGAATTTGTATATATTTAGCAAGATTCAAGCCATGCTGTCTATGTATGCAAATCTGGAGTGTTGACTCATGATTTTTTTTTTAACTTTGCTCAGCATATTGGAAAGGAACCCTATTGATACTGTGGGTTAAGCATTGGGCTGCTTGCTAACTGCCAGGTTAAATTCACCAGCTGTTCCCTGGAGAAGGATGAGGCTGTCTGCTCCCGTAAGGATTTGTACTCTTAGAAACCCAACATAGGGTCGGTGTAAGTCTCGTGTAAGCCATTTAATGGCAGTGGTTTGGGTTTTTTGGTTTTCAAAGCTTATCGGAACTTCCCCCCTTTAGGTAAGCCTATCATAAACATTCTTTAACACGGTGGTTTTTATTGCCATATTCTTGATTGAGAATCTAGATTACAATCTATTGTTCTTAGGTGCCATTGAGTTGGTACCAATTCACAGCGACCTTATGCACAACAGAACGAAACACTGCCTGATCCTGGGCCAACCTCACAATTGTTGCCGTGCTTGAGCCCATTGGTGCTGCCACTTGGCCAATTCATCTCGCTGGGGGTCTTCCTCTTTTTCTCTGACCCTCCACCTTACCAAATATGATATCCTTCTCCAGCGACTGGCCCCTCCTGACAATATGTCCGAAGTATGAGAGATGAAGTTTGAGCATCCTGGCCTCCAAGGAGCGCTCTGGCTACATTTCTTCCAACACAGATCTATTGGTTCTTTTGGCAGCCCATGGCACTTTCAATATTCTCCTCCAATACCATAACTCAAAAGCATTGATTCTTTTACGGTCTTCCTTATTCACCGTCCAGCTTTCGCATGCATACGAGGTTATTGAAAATACCATGGCTTGGGTCAGGCACACCTTAGTCCTCAAGCTGATATCTTTGCTCTTCAACACTTTAAAAAGTTCCTGTGCAGCAGATTTGCCTAATGCAATATGTCGTCTGATTTCTTGACTGCTGCTTCCATGAGTGTTGATAGTTGATCCAAGAAGAATGAAGTCCTTGACAATTTTAATATTTTCTCTGTTGATAAGAATGTTGTTTATTGAGCCAGTGGTGAGGATTTTTGTTTTCCTTACATTGAGGTACAATCCATATGCTCTTTGATCTTCATCAGTAAATGTTTTAAGTCCTCTTCACTTTCAGCAAGCAGGGTTGTATCATCTGCATATCGCAGGTTGTTAATGAGTCTTCCTCCAATCCTAATGCCATGTTTTTCTTCGTATAACCCAGCTTCTCAGATGATTTGCTCAGCATACAGGTTGAATAAATATGGTGAAAGAATACAACCATGTCACACACCTTTCTTAATTTTAAACCATTCAGTGTTCCCATGTTTTGTTTGAACAACTGCCTCTTGGTCCAGGTAGAGATTCCTCATAAGCACAATTAAGTGTTCAGAAATACTCATACTTCACAATGTTGTCCATAACTTGTCATGATCCAACCTATAGACTATTATAAAACAATGCTGCCATGTAAATCTTTGTCCACAAGTCTTTTGACTATTTCTGTTTTTCTCTCTTTTTATTTTTGCTTTTCTCTTGCTATCTTAAGATTTGTTCCTAGAAGTGGGTTAAAGGGTGTAGTCATTATAAAGTTTATTAATAGCAAAAGTTACTAAATTGCTTTTTAGGATGAGAGCAGCTGCCAGCATTAAATGTTTCATTAATGAAATGAAACAAAACATCCATTTTGGTGGAAATTGGTGAATACTTTAATTTTACTTCCTTTACCTTTCATTCCTAGTGAAGCTGGTTTTTTGGATACATCTCTTGCCCATTTATATTTTGTTCTTTCTGCCTTTATCAACTTAGTCCTTGTCCCGTATTTGTTACAAATTCTCTCAGATATTTTTTTGTTAAGTCTTTCCAGTTTGGGTCCCACGGAAATCAGATTTTTTTTTAATGTTACAGCGCCACCCAGTGGTGAAAACCGGTAATGACCAGTCCAGGATGCGCCAGGAATCTTGAATCAACCGTGAGGGCACTTACAAACCCCCTGGTACAGAGATGCTAGAGTGAGGAAGAGCAGGAAAGTAAATGGCTTGGGTCAACAAAAAGTCATTTCTAGAATTGGAACTACCTCCTGAATCCCCAGATGGAAAATTTAGCAACAGGCTTTGAGAACATGTCACTCCTTAGGTACCCTGGAAGGGACGCTGTGCTCAACCTGGGGATAGGGGTTGAGGGAGGTGCCTGCCTCAGGGACAGGAATGGGGAGCCATGCCCATCCTGGGGGCAAGGAGTTGGGGGGTCCTGGAGCCAGACTGGAAGAACGCTCTTGGTGGGAAGGGCTCCTTGGGGCTCTGTGCCCCTGCCTTGCCTCTCCCATGAGCCCCTGCAACTCTTGTAGGTATGGTGCACCTGAGGAGCTGTGTGAATTGTGTTGCTTACCTGATCTTGCTGGGTGTGCTCCATAGATCTCGGCATCCTCCTTGGCATGGCCATGGGGAACGAAGGCTTGGAGGTATGGCCCTTGGCCCAGCGAGAGGCGTGCACCTTCACGGGCTACCTGCGGGACAAGCTGCAGTACAGGAACCGGCTGCAGTACATGGTAACCTCCTGGGTGCCAGCTGGGTCTCTCTTTCCTGGTCCCTACTCAGCAGGCATTGCGTCTGGGACCCTCAGGCCCCCCCTTGGACTTGTGTTAGCCCTGATCTTGCCATTTTCCTTTCTCTGCCTTCAGTCCACACACCTGAGTGGCACACCAGGGGCAAGCAGGGCTGTAATGCTGCCCCCCTCCCTCCATCCTCCACATTTCCTCCCTCCTCTGACCCTGGTCCCACCTCCACATGGCTCTCCCTCTGACTCCGGGAGACCTTTGGGACTCTCAGGCTCTTTTTAGCTGGTCCTAGGGACTCCTCTGGTACCACCGGTCTCAGCATTTCTGACTCTGACTCACGTTTTGTTCTGGCTCCTCCCCAGAAATACTACTTTCCCATCAACTACAGGATCAGTGTGCCTTATGAGGGGGTGCTCAGAGTCGCCAACATCACCCGGCTGGTGAGGATCCTTTCTGGGCTGGGGAGAGCACTGGTTGGGGTGGGGGGTCCCTGAGGCACACATCACACGGCCCAGGGTTCCCCGCCATCTGTCCACACTGACCTGGCCCTACCTGGATAGCTGTAGCCCTGGGGTCCCTCCCTCTGTGGGGGCAAGATCTGGGGTCAGAGTGGAGTGGGGTGGAGTGGGCAGTGCCTGGAGGTTTCCATGGTGTCTTCTCTCCCTGCAGCAGAGAGCCCGGGTGAATGAGCAGGAACTGCGCTACCTGTGGGTCTGGGTGAGTCTCAGTGCCACCAGGTCAGTGCAGGACTTGCTGTACAAGGACCACCCATCCTGGAAGTACCTGAATGAGGTCCAGATGCTGCTCTTCGATGTCCAGCAAGGCCTCGGGGTGAGCCTTTTGGATGTGTGGGCAGTCCCGCGCGTGTGTGTGTGTATTGGAGAAGTGTGGCCAAGGGGTGGTGCGGGAGGAGGTGCACACATGGGGTGTGGGAAAAGGAGTCCATGGAAGAAAGAGGAGGCCAGGCATGAAGGGGAGGTGGGCTAGCCGGGGACAGGAGGTATGTGTGAGACCCTGCCCTGTCTCTCTCTCTGGGGTCCTGGCAAATCATCGAACTTTTCAGATTTTTCTTCCTCATCTACCTGTCTGCTGGGTGACCTGGGGGATAGACAGCAGTGTGAGCCCCGTGTGTCAGAGTATAACTGAGCTTTGAGGGGTCATTAATGACTGCAGTTTGCTAGGTCTCTTGATGCCTCTGGACTGGGTGCAGTAAACCCTCCAAAATTTCAGTTAGTAGCTGACCCCATTAAGCATTTGTCCTACCAGGGACTATCCCCAAACATCCCAAGCAGTAACTCGAAAGCCAGGTGATGGGATCAGTGTATGTTTCAACATACTGTGTGTGTGCCCTCCATGCTCTCCCAACCTTCTCCAGGACCTTGTACACACCTGTCCTGGGACAGCCACCTGCTGCCCCTGACCAGAAGCCAGAAAGTGAAACAACTGCAATCTCGTATTGTAAAAGGACCCAGGGGTCAGCGACTGTTTCCACAGCTGCCAGAACTTCCCCAATCAGACCAGTGAGAGGGTCTCTCAGTTCCTGGGACAGGGCTCAACAGACCCCACCATTTCCTTGGTGGCTCTTTTGTCCCCGTGGGACAAGTGGGTGATGCAGGGGCTTTCTGCCTCTGGGAGATTCTTCAGAGTTGGGTCTCGCCCTGTCCACTTGAGCCTGGAACTTGTTGAGACCCTTGAGTCTCTTTATTCAAACACTACACCAGTGGATTTTTTTTTAAAACTCTTTATTGTGAATAGAGTGTAAGTTTACAGAGCAGATGATCAGTTTTGCATTCAACAAATCAGACACTTTGTTTCATTTCAGTGATTGCGGTCCCCTCCATATACCATCTCTCAGCCCACTTCCTCCCTG
The DNA here is from genome assembly GCF_000296735.1 of Chrysochloris asiatica. NCBI lineage: Eukaryota > Metazoa > Chordata > Mammalia > Afrosoricida > Chrysochloridae > Chrysochloris > Chrysochloris asiatica. The sequence continues at coordinate 16,406,963 of NW_006408555.1, forward strand.
TGGTTCTTGTGTCCATGCCTCCTTCTTTCCCCATCCTCCTGCATTATGTCCTTGGCTAAATGCTGCCCTTGAGATCTCGAATGGTTGACCGTTTTATGGTAGATGTACTTCACTAGTATTGATGTCTCCCCTATATTCCTGTCTATTGCTTAGCTGAAAATTGAGCCACGAGGGTGAGTTCAGTTCCAAACCTGAAGGGTGACCAAGGCCACCATCTCTGGGTTCTATCTGTACCTGTGCTTCTTCTTTTATTTAATTTAACTAGCTTTTAACTTTCTAACAATATGAGTTGTCTGTTGTTGTTGTTAAGTGTCATCCAGTCGGTTCGGACTCATAGTGACCCTGTATAGAGTTTCCGAGGAGCGGCTGGTGAATTTGAACTACAGTTCAAACAGACCTTGTGGCCCAGAGCTTATCCTACAGTTCCACACCAGGGGGCGCTCTCCAGATATGCCCAGCTTTTAGAATTGACTTCACGTGTAGGGACGTCACACTTGCCTGGGGGAGACTCCATTCCGGAGTCTGGATGCAGCTCTGCTTTTAGTCGTGTGACCTAAAACTTGGCACATGGGGCCTTCATTTAGACTCCACTGTAAAGAGAAGGAGCGGATGAGGCTCCTACTTCCCCATCTGTCTGGAGCAGAACCCTCTGCTTCAACCTTGCTCTACATTCTTTTTTGCTTTCACTGAAGTTTTTTCAAAACATGTTTTTTTTTTAAAAAAAAGGTATTGGAGCCCTGGGGGCTAGTGCTGGGGAAAAGGATTTGTGGTGAGTGAGTTGGGCCCCTGACTCTGAAGCAAGTCTCACCCCTTATTACCTGGTTGTTGTTAAGTGCAGTCAAGTTGGTTCCAACTCATAGCAACCCTGTATAGGGTTTTCGAGTGAGCTGCTGGTGTGTTTGAACCTCCTACCTTGCAGTTCAAACGAACTTGCAGTCAAGTGCTTATCCTACAGCACCACACCACGACTCCCAGTACCTGATGAGTGGAGCTATTGATCAGAGGCTTTTGCTTTTCATAATTGTGGTAAATTATACATAACAAAATTTGTCATTTTAAGTATATTTTAAGTGTACAATTCAGTGGTATTAATTAATTCCTCATGTTGTTTGATCATCACCATTTCCATTTCCACAAGGTTTCCATTGCCCCAAATAGACTCCACACTGAACAAAAACTCCCCGTTCCTCTGCCAGCACCTGGTAACCTGTAATCTGCTTTCTGTCTCCACGCAATTGCCTATTCTAGCTATTTAAGTGGAGTCATATACACTATCTATCCTTTTGTGTCTGGCTTATTTCACTCAACATCAGCATGTTTGAAGGTTCATCCATGTGTGAGTATTGACCAATACTTCATTTCTCTTTATGGCAGAATAATATTCCATTGTTTCTATTTCCCCAAAACAACAACAAAATCACAGCCACTGATAATCCTATGGAGCACAGTTCTATTCTGAAACACCTGGGGTTTCAGTGAATTGGAATGGACGCTACAGGTTTGGTGTTTTTCTTTGGGGCTCTTGTGTGTGTGGTTATCTTTATCCGTTGACACTTGGCTTGTGCACAGTACGGCAGTGAACACTGGTGGACAACCAGCTGTTTACATCCCTGATTGCAGTGTTTTGGGTGCAGATATCCAAGAGTGAGATTTCTGGGTCTTGTGATAATTTTGCTCCCTGGGAGGCACAAACGGATGGGTTAGCACTAGACCAACTTAAAGGTTGGTGGTTCAAACCCAGCCAGTGATGCCATGAAAGAAAGGCTGGCAATCTGCTCGCGTCGAGATTGAGCTAAGAAATCCCTGTGGAGCAGTTCACTCGGCTAAACGTGGACCTGCTTAGACTGGGAGACAACTCACAAACACGTGGGTTACAGCTTTTTTTTTTTTTAATTTAAGGTTTTTATTGTGGATTGAGTGAAAGTTTACAGGGCACATCATCAGTTTCACATTCAACAATTCATATAAC
>NW_006408555.1:16412146-16436513 GCF_000296735.1 Chrysochloris asiatica
GATCCGCCATCTTGTTTGCTCTCTCGGGTTACAGCTTTTTAAAAAGGTCATTCTGTTTAACTTTTAGGAACTTCCAAATTGGTTTTAGAGGCTTGACTTGGAGGAGCTGTGGATAGCACTGAGGACCCAAAGGGCTATGACCTCCTTGGAGGACAAGTTGGGTTCTCTAAAGACTAGGAGTGGCCCATGGGGAATGGGCCCCTCTTCCCACCTGTGACCCTCATTCAGCAGAGTTAAAGTCCCAGACTCTGACTGCCTGGCCGCAGGAACCCCTTTCCTGGCTTTCTCCAGTTTCTGTGGGGCTGCTCTGCCCACCGCAGCCCTCCAGCCACACCTGGGAGCAACTGCTCTAGGGTCCCCGAGTCTCCTCTAGGAAGGCCTCCTCTATTTCTTCCCCAGACTGCATTTGGACCTCAAGGCCCCCCATCCCCGGAACGGCCTCCCAATTTCCACCACCTCACCCAAACTCCAGCCAATCTATGGAACTTTCTGCTCCAGTCAGATACCCTAGCTGATTGCATCCTAGGTGCCTTCACAGCCACCATGTGTCTCAGGAAGAGGATTCCGTAAATCCAGAGAGAGGGGAGAGAAGGTGAACAGGGCTTAGTCCGGGGAACAGGGGGTCAACTTTGAGAAAGAGCCGAGGCTCCGCCCCACTGACTGGGGAGAGTGGCTGGTCAGCTGAGCTGAGGCACTGAAGGCAGCTCCTTGAGACTTGGGAAAGGCCAGGCTTGCCAGGAGGCTGAAGGCAAGAGTTAGTAACAAGGAATGTATTAAAAAGCTCCCAAACCACTTCAAGGCCTGTGGGCGAGTTAAAGAAGCCACATTAAGGCGTCCTTCAGTGCTTTTTTCAACCTTTGCCTGGCTGTGGCCTCCTTCGGTGCATCCTCCCCTGACTGAGCTCAGGCCCCGCATTTCCCACCCTTCTGGCCAGGGGGTCCCCTCTGTTAACTGAAGTGAAGCCGCCTGACCTTGGAGTCAGAGCTCCTCCCATTTTTGGGAGTGGAGGGAGGGCTTTGTCTCCTGAAGGTTCGCTTCCTCCAGGGTCAAGGGGTCACTCCTGTGACTGGTGGCCATGCTTGAACTAAAACCCAAAGTCCCCAACTTCCTCCGATGTAACCCGGGCCCTGCAGACAGAGATGGAAACTATGCAGCCTTGTTCTTGTGCGTGGGTGAGTGCAGGAAACTCCACACTTGTAGGAAGAAGGTGAGAATCATGTCTGCCTCTGGCCATGGGCAGTCTTGTCCTTCCGTGAGTCACGGCTACTCCGGACTGGACAACCCCCAACTTCTCCGGCAACCTGGCCCTGTCTTCCTTGGTTGGTGGTGGCCCCCATGGTTCTGACGGTGACCTCCCTTCCTTCTAGGATGTGGAGACCAGCCCCAAGGTTGAGGCGGTGCTATCTCTCCTGGATGCCCCAGGTCTGAAGCTGGTGCGGCCTAAAGCTCTGCTGGACAACTGCTTCCGGGTCATGGACCTGCTCTACTGCTCCTGCTGTAAGGAGCCTAGTGGGTGGGGCTGGGGGGCGGGATTTGTGTCTATATCCGGGCCAAAAGCAGGGCACCTGCGGGGATTTTGGGAAGCGGAAATGGGCTCTGAGTAGAGGGTCTTGGGGGCAGAGGCGAGTGCGTTGCCACTGAAGAAGGAAAGCGCTTGAGCACCTCCCTTGTGTTTCTGCTCCCTGCAGGTAAGCAGAGCTCGCTCCAAATCTGGCAGGACTGTGAAACGCCGAACTCTAAGCGCCCTCAGCCCCTATCTCAGTGCGAGGCTGAGAGGCTGTACCCTCCGCCCCAGCAGCCCTCCACTTCTCTGCTGGGCTCCCCAGGGGTGGAGGAGCAGGGGAGGGCGAAGGACCAAGGCTTCCTGCCCTGACGACCCGGTGGTGACCCTAGGAAGGCCGAGCCTGCCTTGGGAGGGGAGCCTCGGGAAGGCTGTTTTCCCTCTGAGGGAATTCAGTGCCGGAGAATGGCTCAGCGACCTGCCTCTGTACCTACCCAGCATTGGTCTCACCTGGAGCCGCGGGGCTCGGAGGACCTGAAGGTGGACAAGGGCAGACACGGCCCCTCCAGGCAGCATTCTTAGTGCCTCCCTGGGCCTGAAAAAGCCGGTTGTCTTGTAGTCCATTCTGACTCATGGCGCCCCCATGTGTGTCAGAGCAGAACTGCGACTCATAGGTTTTCCCTGGTTAGTACTTCTAGGCGCCTGTGGTTGGATTCCAATCTCCCCACCTGTGTAAGCAGCCAAACGAGTTAACCTGGAGGTGCTAAATGTCTCCTGTCACCTGCGGAGGAGATAGCTGTGCTGGGAGGTTAGGTGGGGATGGGAGGCAATGCACGGACCCCACAACCTACCTTGCGTCAACAGAGTGCTGGAGAAGGGGTGGAGCCAAAAGCCACATCTTGCCACCGTGGGCAGTTTCTTTCTTTTTTCTATTAAACACCCGCTTTGTGTTTTGTTTTGATTTGGTCTGCTTTGCATCTGTGAGGGTGAGCCTAGGAGCTAGGCTGGAGCCCCTCTGTGGTCCCATCCACACTGGGTGGCCTCAGCTGGCCAAGGACAGAAGGTGAGCCCAGGGGGTTGGTCTTGCCCAGACTCCTGACCCTTGGGCTTGGCTTGAGGATTTGGAATGGATGGAGTCGCCAGGGGGTGTGGAATTGCAGACGTTTAGGGCTGGAGTTCTTCAAAGCCTGCTTCTTCACAGGGATGGGGTGGGCGGGGGTGAGACTCTGGGTTAGGTTCCTCCCAGCCCCTGGCACGGATGAAGGGGTGGCGTTCCAGAGGCCTTGGTCCTGGCACAAGGTGTGGTCTTTTTGGCCCTTGTAGTCTGGCCAGGTGGTTCCTGGAATGCAGGACAGAGCCATGCAGTAGGTGAGGTGAGCCAGCAAGCCAGGCAGCGGCAGGGGTGTTAATTACAGTACGACTTTATTAATACTGGAATCTTCACAGTGCATTTGTTACTTGTAGCAGTGACTATTTAAATCAAGGGAAGGATGGGGTGGAAGTGGGGAGAGGAGAGGAGAATTTATCCAAAAACTGGCGGAAAGAAAAGAAACAATATGGTTCCAATGGGATGGCGGGAAAGAAAAAGTGAGTAGGATCCAGGATGGGAGGCCTGGGCGGGAAAATAAATTAAGAAAAGGAACAAGTTAACAACAGCACCAGAAAAGTTACTTCAGTCAAAAGACGCTTTTGAAAAGAATATTTCTCTGTACATGAAAAATAAAAGGAACGAAAAGAAAAAGAAGTCCCCCAAACCAAAGTCTGATATGGGTGATTGGCTCGGATCCCGAGGGGGTGGACCTACGAGGTGGTCACTAAGCGCGTAGAGTATATACAGCCCCAGGTGGCTGGGGGGAAGGAGGGCAGGGCAGGCTGTGCCATATATGCCCTTCCCTGGGAAGCCCCCACCTCCCTCTTAAGCCCAGGGCTCTCCCACCCCTGTGGAGCTGGAACAGAGGGGTGGGGCAGTACCTGCCCCCCTCAGGGGAGGCAGCTCTTCCTCACCAGACCCTCATACTTGTGACACCAAGGGGAGTGAGCAAGGCCCCAGCATGCTACCCCACCCCTGCCATTTTCACATACCCCATACTTCAAGCCATCAGCCTGCCCGGGCAAACCCCAGTGGGACTGTTCCTGTCCTGCACTACACTTTCAGGTACCTGCTTTCAGCCCTCCGCGAGCTGAAGGCTGTCTGCCCAGAGCCCAAATGGCTGCCCAGATTCTAGCCCAAGACCTGCCAGGATCTCAGCCTGGGGCTGGGAGTCTGAGATCAGCTCAGTGCCATGGAGACAAGGAAAAGCCCCCTCTCCTGGCCCTGGAGAGTCCCTGCCCTTTGGCCCAAGTTGGTGGCACCACCAGGAGCTCCACTGCTTGGGGCTCCTGACCTGGGAGAATGCTGGGAAAATGCTGGAGATGGATACCCCACCCCCCGACCCTGCTGCCAGCACAGGGCCCAGGCTTCAGTGGGCACCATCTGAGGTGGCATGTCCTCCAGCAACAGAGTCAATGCTAACCTTCCTAGGACATGTCTGCCCAGTTCTGACCTACAGCCCCCAGCTGGGTCCTGGCACACATTGACTGTATTTTGGCTAGACTCCACACTGGAGAGTAACAGCTGCCCACCGGATTATGGGGGGCCAACTCCTCCCTCCTGCTGCTGCGGCTCCTCAAAAACACATACCCTGTCACTCTGCGTTTATACACTGTCCTTATCCCAAGTCAGCTCCACTTCTACTTTGCTCATAAAATACCCCCCACAACCCTGTATATAGCTCCAGCCCCCATCCCAAAGGTGGCTGAAACTGACCCCAAAGTGCCACCAGAGTTAAAGTTTGATGTCCCCAGATGAGAACTGATTACCTGAGAACAGTCCTGCGGGCTTGGCTGCAGGACCCCCAGGCTCCTGGGCCCCTCATCGACTACCTGCATTCTCTGATTTCGGAGGGGCTGTTCTGTTCACCCCTGCGAAGGTCTTAAGGCCCCTGAGCTGCCTCCCCAGACTCCATTTGAGCCTCAAGGCCCCCTATCCCAGCTTCCACCTTTCCCAAATCCCAGCCAATCTGAAATGTTCTGATTTAGTCAGACACCTTAGTTGATTGGGCCCCAGGCTCCTCCAGTCACCGTGCCTCCCCAGATGCAGGAGCCGGGGAAAGGCAGAGAGGGGAGAAAGAATGGGGTTCGTTGGGCAGGAGGGGTCAGCATTTAAGGAGGAGCTGAGGCCCCGCCTGTGGAGGGAGTGGCCGTGGGCTTGCTGAGACATGGGAAAGGCGGGGCCTGCTGGAGGGAGGAGGGAAGAGAGTAGCAAGAAAAGTGTAAAACAGGCTCCCAAACCAGTTCGAGGCCTGCCGTCGCGTCCTGGCAGCATGTTATAGAAGTTTCCTGTTTTGATATTGACATCTAAGCTGGGTGTCTCTCCGTGAAGTGGCTTTAAAAAACGAGACCCCGTGGCTCCGTTCCCTCTGCAGCGCATCCGCGTGGTCCCTCGCCTGAGCTGCTCCAAGCAGACCCGGCCAGCTGCCTCAGCGAGGCTAGAGTCTGGGTGTCGCCATCACAAGATGCGGGGCGCTGACCTGTCGTTGGTGACCGTCCTGCGGAGCCGCACTCCACGCCGGATGGCCACTAGCATGTCTTCAGCTGGGGGGTCGCCGGTGGCGGCAGGGGGCGGGGTGGGTGTCTCCTCTGCCGGGGCGGCGGCCAGCACCGTGGGGAAGGGAAACTGGCCCTCGCCTAGCGCGTGGGCGCCCGCCACCAGCTCCCCGAGCTTCTCCACCAGGCTGTGCCGGTTGGCAGCCAGTTGCTGCTGCTGCTCATCGTCGTCCTCCGGCCCTGGCCCTGCCTCGGTCGCTGGGCTCCCCCAGGCTGTGTTGGGTAGACTGAGCCTCTTTGGGGAGGCCTTGGCCAGGTCCACCGCCAAGGGCGAGGCGGCCTCATCCGTGTAGAAGACGCACTCCTCGCTGCCCGCACGCGTGGGACCCGTGTAGCTGGGGGAGTCAGGCACGGTGGGCGTCTTCACCGGCACGATGGGCGGCCGGATGGGGATGGGGCCTGCGCTGGAGAGGGCGCGGCGCACTGTGGGCTTGGTGGAGGGCGTGCGGCGGATGGTAGCCACGCCAGGGGGCGCGCCTGAGGGCAGGCCTGTGCCTGAGGCAGTGGGCAGCCCTGCGGTGGAGGCCGGACGCTTGGTCTGGATCAGGCGGCGATAGTTCTGGGCGATGTTGCTGTTGCGAGGGATAGTGGATGACTTGTCGAACTCTGGCGGGCCCTCGCTGTCTGCGTCCCCGTTAACTGAGTAACAATCGTAGTCGGAGCCTAGGGGCGGGCACAGGATGCATTGAAGGTGGGCTTCAGGCCCCTACCGAGTTTGTCTCTGCTTCCCCTACCGTCCCACTGGGCGGGGCCCTCTAGAAGTGAAGTTTTCGTGCCCCTAGTGGAATTAGCCCGAGGGTCCCAGGTCCTGGAGCCCACCTTGGGAGGGGATGGTATCCTCGGAGCAGGAGGGCGTGGTGGTCTGTGTGCTATAGCCGCTCGAGTACTGCAGCGAATCTCGGCTGCTCTTCTGGTGCTCCAGGCTCAGGCCGCGGGTCAGCACCATGGCCAGGTCACTGGCCGCGGGGGACACCTCTTCACCGTGCTGGGGGAGGGCAGATACCGCAGGCTGTAAAGACTTGACCCTCCCGGGGGTGGCCAAGCCGGATCTTCCATTTACCTTGGTGATGTGGGCTTCCAGGAAATCTGCACCTACCTTGGCTGCAATGGTGGCAGGGGACATCCGGGGCCTTGGCACCTCCTCGCCCCCAGAGCCCTGTGTGCTCCCACTAGCAGAGCCTGGCTCTGTGTCTCGGAGGGGCTCCACACGGTCCTTCCTTCGCTGTAGGCTGGTGGTCGCCGGCTGTTCATGGGGGCCAACCTTGGACCAGTCCTGTAGGTGTGGGGGCAGGTCAAGGTCATGCTGCCAGAGGTTGAGGGTCCCCCCCTGTAACGTAGGCTCACTGTGTGACCCCTGAGTTCCCCAAGCCCGGGGTGGGGTGAGTGACCCAGGAGGCAAAGATGTGGGTGTAGAGGATGGCGTTAGGTGCACACACCCCTCTGGGTGCTATCAGGGCAGGAGGAGGTGATAAGTTGGTGATGGGTGGGGCTGGGCTGCCTCCCGCTGTGGGCGGGGGGCACTGACCGAGGTGGGGGAGCTGCACTCGCTAACAGACTGGCAGGTCTCCGAGGCTTCGGAGGACGCGGAGCTGGAGGACTTCTGCCATGCAGAGGCGACAGACACGAGCCGGTGGGTGGACAGACAGACAGAGGAGAGAACAGACATAGTCAAAGCGCTGGCATGCAGTGGCTCTGGTTCAGCAGCCCGCCTGCAGCCCCTAGGACCACGGCCACTAAGTGTTGCAGGAGAATGCAGCCCAGAGCACGTGCCCTAGACACTGGCCACCCTGCCCCCTGACCACGAACCGTGCATTTTGATGGCACACAGTGTGGCTCCCTGTGTACCACCTAGACGTAGTGAGCAGGGGGCAGAGAGGTAGTAAGGATGCTGGTTGGGGATTTGGCTGTGGAAGGCAGAGTTGACTATATCTTTGTTTTCTCAGAGGAAAAACCTGAGCTCCGTCCTGCACAGGTGGCTTCAGAGCTGCCACCAAGGTACCTATGTGAGCACGCAGTAGAGGCCCCAGCCTTTGCAAGGCTGCTGCTTAGGGAGGCGTTGGGTTGGAGCCATAAATCTGGCAGCTGTGGGACAGGATAAGGTCACCTAAGTGATAAGTGCAGTTAGGGAATCAGTTCAAGGACCAAGGCTCAGATGGGTCAACATTCAGTGACTGGAAAGCTGAGGAGGATTCAGTAGAGGTGGGTGACAAGGAGCCACCTGTTCAAGGAAGGAGGAGGTCAGATGTGCTGAGGCCGCCGGGGTCCTGCAAAGACAGCGGAGGGAGGAGTGTCCCCTGTGTCTGACCACAGGAGGTCACAGTGACAGAGTTGTGTCCGGAAATGGTGGAGTGCGTAGGGTAAAGAATTGCTTAATGTCTTTATCGTTCATGGGGGCTACATGAGGAGGCTCCTGTTGTATGCGGGCTGGTTACCAGAAAGATCGGTCTGACCTTCAGAAAGGGGAGGGGGCTGGAGACTGGGTTTAACCATGTGGACAAGGATTTGATCAATCATGTGGATGTAATGAAATTCCCATAAATACTCTGGACACTGATGCTCAGGTGAGTTTCCTGGTTGGTGAGGCATTCATTGTTGCAGTGGAGAATAACATGCCTTTTGGGACATGAAGTTTGGCGTTGGGGACTTGACCCTGCCAGATCTCGCCCTATGCCTCTCTTCTATGTGCTAGTCTTGATTTGAATCCTTTACAATAGAGTCATAAGCTTTCCTGAATTTTGTGAGTTGTTCCTGTGAGTTATCACAGGAAGGAGCCCCTGAATTTGTAGCCAGCTTGTAGTGGTGTCTGAGCTCTCGGGCAGATGTGGCAGTCTGGAGGACTGTGCCCCCTAACCTGTAAGACCCAGGTCTGCATGGTGAGGCTGAGAGGAGGAATTGCATTTGAAGTTGGTGTCAGAAGACACATACCCGATGGTGGGAGCCCATTTAAGAGAGGACTGAGGTGTGAATGGGAGATTCCCACTCTTGCAGCAAGCTGACTGAGATCCCCTAAGAGACCCTTCCATTTCAAAACAACTAAATCATTGATCTTAGTATGCCCAGGTTCAGCGAGAGAGGGATGCTGGAAAGGAAGACAAGAAGATAGGAAGATGGTCCCCAAGAGAACAAAAAGAATGAAGGAAAACCCAACCAGAGTAGAAACAGGACTACAGCTCGTGTCCTGCATGACACACAGGATTCCTCAGGGCATACGCTGTCTTCAGCACAGCGGCTGATTGGGAGAATGGGCAACTGGCAGGGCGAAGAGCCCACCCGATGCCTCCTCAAATCAAACCAGGGTACCTAGAAGGGAACAGCAGCTTCCCTGGTTTCTGACAGATTCTCTAAGTCATCACCAGACTGCAGACTCTGATGAAAAGATCATGACCAGACAAGCAAACAAGGCACCGTGGGAGATTCAGGGAAAACAAAAAACAAATTTGACTTTTGGCAATATAATTAAGTTGAAAAATTCAGTGACAAAATCCAACACACATTGATGAGCAGACAAATAAAACTCCACTTAAACTAGGAGTTTAATCTGATAAAAAATCTTTAAAACATAATTGATACTTTCTCCTCTATGATTGGGGAAAAAGACAAGAATGCCCACTGTCACCATTTCTATTCAATATTAGAAGCCCTTTGGTGTTAAGTGTTGGTGTCAAGTTGATTCCAACTGATAACAACCCTGTACAGGGTTTCCAAGGAGCAGCTGGTGGGCTTGAACCACTGACCTTGTATCTAACAGTCCGGTGCTTATACTACAGTGCCACACCAGCCGGTTCTGACTCACAGATTCCATTAGAAACCCTTATTATTGTTAAGTGCCATCCAGCCGGTTCTGACTCACAGTGACCCTGTGTAGGGTTTCCAAGGAGAGGGCTGGTGGGTTTGAACAGTCCAGTGATTGTCCTAGAGGATTCTACTAGAAGTCCTAGCCAGTACAATAAAGCACAAAGAAAAATAAAAAAGAGAAAGACTTAGAAGAAGTAAAAGTCATTATTTACAAATGACATGATTGCATATATAGAAAATCTAAAATTATCTTGAAATTATTAGGATTAGCAAGTCATTTTAAGAAGGTTACTAGTTACAAAAATAGTATAAAACAAGAAATCGATTGTATTTTCCAATACCAGCAACTAACAAGAAAAAAGCCCTGTGTGTGTGTGTGTGTGTGTGTGTGTGTATATATATATATATATCTGTGTGTGTGTGTGTGTGTGTGTGTATACACTTCGTGGGAGAAGGATGCAGGTTTCTGCTCCCAGAAAGATTTGCAGCCTCGGAAACCCTATACAGGGTAGCTATGAATCAGAACCAACTTGGTAGCACTTAACAATATACATATGTAATATACATAGAGAGAGAGAGAGTTTTCAATAGCATCAGTAAACATCAAATGCTCAAGAATAAATCTAGTGAAAGATGTGCATGATCTTTACATTGAAAACTGTAAAACATTATCAAGAGATGATACAGCCTAAATAAATGGAGACATGAAATCCCAGTTAGAATCTTATTTTTATTTTTTATTTTTTTGTGGAAATTGAAAAGCTAATTAAAAAAATTGTAAGAAAATGGCAAGGGTCAAGAACAGACTGCAATATTAAAAAATAATCAAGCTGGGTGATATTCATTACCAGACATCAAGATTTTCTAGAAAGCTAGAGTAATTAAGATCGTGTGGCACTGGCACAAGAACAGACCAAGTGATCAGGGAACGGAAGTAGCCACACACGTACACACACCCGGATTATAACAAAGGCAACACTGCAATGCAGTTGGCAAGAGGCAATATTTTCAATAATGTTCTGGATCAATCTGATCCAGATATCCACATGGAAAAAATAAATTTCTTTACCTCCCCCCCCCAAAAAAAAATTTTCAGATGAGCTCCAGATCTAAATGAAAAAAATAAAAACAGAAAGGCTTTTAGAAGAAAATGGCTTGTGACCTTGGAGGGTGTACATATTTCTCTAAAGTGCATACTTGGAGTCCTGGTGTGGTACTGTAGGAGACCCACTGGACTGCTAACTGCAAAATCATCAGTTCACACCTACCATCCACTCTTTGCAGATCCTAGTCACACAGGGTTGCTATGAGTTGGAACTGACTTGATGGCACGTAGCAACACAACAAAGGGCAAACAAGCCCTAATAATTCAAAAACGGAGAAACCCAACTCTATTAGGAACTTCTGGTCAAAGACTTCAGAAAGAGAACTACGTAACTCACAAAATCAGAGAAGATATTCAATGAAGGACTTGTATCTGTAATCTAGAAAGAGAGTCTTCAATAAGAGAAAGAGAGCCAATTTCGTAGGAAAATGTACAAATGATTTGAACAGGTCCTTCATAAAACAGGATGCTACCGTTCGGGGAATGGCATGGTCTTACCCCACATACCCACCACACTGACTACCATGAAGCAGCACTGGTGAGGATGGAAAATAGCCTAAGCTACCACAATCAGGCTAAAGGAGTCTACACTGGAGCCCTACTTTGGAAAACTTCGGTAGTAACTACCAAACCTGAGTATATGCATGTCCTGTGATTTAGCCATCCCACTCCAGGTATGTACCTAGCAGAAATGCAGACTTGAATGTCTATATTCCTAAACTGGAGACTCTCCAACTATCCACCAAACACCCACCACCCACTCACTGTCTTTGAGTCGACTCTTGACTACTGCAACCTACAGGACAGAGCAGAACTGCCCTGGATGGTTTTGGAGGCTATGAATCTCTACAGAAGCAGATTACCTCATCTTTCTTGTGCAGTGTGGGTTAGAACGACAGACCTTGTGGTTTGCAGTCCAGTGCTTAACCCACTGTGCCACCAGGGCTGCTTCCATCAAATATAGATGAGTTAAGTAACTTGTGGCAGTTACACATGGCATGCTGTTCAGCAATGAGAATGCAATAAACACACGTGAAGCATGGATAAATCTCACAAACATGTCGAATAAGAATAAGGGATACATACTACTATGGCTACTGCGTCAGACGGCAAAGTCATTTGAACTGCAAGGTCAGCGGTTCAAGCTCACCAGCTGCTTCTTGGAAACCCTATTCAGAGTCGCTATGGGTCAGGAGCAACTTGACAACCCTTAACAACAACACTATAGGTATGCATGTTAAATACCAGGTTGGCAGTTCAAATCCACCAGCCATTCCTTGGGAACCCTATACAGGGTCACTATGAGTCGGAACTGACTTCACAACGCTTAACAACAACAACAGTATGTTTATAAAGGACAAAAAGAGACAAGGCAATGAAAGCGACTACAGTGGGAAAAGCTCTCGAAAACACGAAGACCCAAATACTTACCACTCTGGAATCGTGTTCCAAGCAAAACAAATATTCAAGAAAAAGGAATACATAAAGCATGTTTATAGATAAAAACTGAGAGTTTACTATAAACTTAATCTAATGGAACTTCTAAAGAATATAATTATTTTGAAAAGAAGGAAAATGACCTTAGAAAAAATGTTTAAGATACAAGAAGAAATGATAGACAAATGCATAAAACCTATGTTGCTGATCAAAGTGATACAAGAAGATAAAAGTCTAATTTGTAGATGTTATAAAAAAAGGAAGAAACTAATAATTTAACAGCTTATAAATTAGGGAGTGTGTGAGAACAGTTAAACAGTTAAATAACTGTTAAACTAAAATATTAAGGTCAAACTATTCAGGAAGTAGAAGTGTGACTTATTAATTATATATGGTAAAATTGCAAGGTAACCCTAAAGGAATAGAAATAGTATAATTTATAATCCAATAGAGAGGAAATAATTAGGAAAAAAAAAAAAAAAAAAGGCCAGGAGAGGAAAAAGCACAGGAAAAGCAGAACAAACAGAAAAAGGTAAGACTGAGGTCCAAGTGTGTTAGTAATCACAATAAATACAAACGGACCAAGAACTATCGATGAAACAATAAGAGATGATCAGATTAGATAAAGAGAAATTCTAAGCATATGTTGTTTATTACCTCTCTGGGCCTCAAGAGAGTCATCTCCAACGTAAGAACATGAGAGTATAGAAGTAAAGAGATAGAAAATGATAATAAAAATATTGAACAGAGAGAGTAAAGCTAAGAGAGTTTTAAGATCAAACGAAATAGACTTTAAAACAGAATGCTATAAGGAACAGAAAGGGCCAAATACATCATGATAAAGGAGCTCTGGTAGCATACTGGTTGGTTACAAATTGGGCTGCGAACCTTAAGGTCAGCAGTTTGATACTACCAGCCGCTCCACGGAAGAAAGATGAGGCTTTCTGCTCCCGTAAAGATTTACAGCCTCAGAAACCCTGTACAGGGTCGCTGTGGGTCAGAACCGACTCAACAGTACAATAACAACAACATCATGATAAGAGAATCAATGTACTATGAAAAGTTAACATTTCTAAGCTTACATGCACCTAATATTAAGTCTTAAAAAGTGTTAGAACTACATATGGGGGAGAAATGGACAAGCCCCCCACTTCTTCATTACTGCTAGATCAGGCCCAAAGGAGTGAATGGGAAGTGAAATAGAAATCATCAGTGTAGACACTCTTGAGAAATTCAACTTTAAAAGAAATAAGGTGGTTGAAGGAGGATGTGGGGCCCAAGGAGGGGGCAAGATGGATGATTCTAGAAGATAACCTGTGTGCTGAGAGGAATAACTCAGAACAGGAGGACACTAGCAATACAATGGAGAAATAACTGGACAGGAGAGTGGGGCACACAGAATACGGAGCACTAGTCACTGACGGGACAGCAGAGTGGCCACAATGCAGGTAGCGTTATGGATTTGGTCATGGGAAGATGAGGGAATTTTGCTCTGATGTCTTCTACTGACTGGTGTTAGGGGTGTATGGGTTCGGGGCGTACCCTGAGCTACACAGATTCCTACTGCAGGTACACAGTTCGGTGAACACAACCTCCCCTTACTCCCACCTGTATCATCCCCCGTCCCCTGCCTTGGTGGGCAGCCCTGTTCTATGGGTGGACCAGTCTTCAGGCCACTCCCCTGCATGGAGCACCTTGTGAAGGCAGGGAGAAACCTGGCACAGAGCAGAGAGGGGTATGGCACACAGCAGCTAGAAAATTCTGCCCTGAGCCTCGCAGCTGGCCATCTGCAATCTTAATGAGATGGACAGACAGAGCGGCTGTAGCAGAGGACAGAGGGAGGGAGGGCTCAGGGGTGAGATGTGAATGTGTGGGTGTCACTGGGGGAATTCTGGGCAGACTCTGAGTCCAGAGTGAGCTGGCCTGTAGATTCTGGTGTCCCTGGGCCCATGTCCCCTCAATCACAGTGAACCTAAGCTAGGGAGGGTCATGGGCTCAGAGTGGCAAGCTACCCTCCCCCAAGTCCTGTGGCTGGAGAAGACATGCTGGGAATGAGCAATGGGGAGGAAGTGGGGAGACAAAGCCCTCACTGACACTGCCCGATGCCTACCCTACCCAAGCTCTCCTCAGTAGTGAGCCTAGGGAGCCCCAGGCTAGTATCAAAGGCTGCAGGTGCCTCTACACCTGGACAGCAGGAGGCTGTAGCCCACCCACGCAGGCCCCTGACACCTCTCACCTGGCTTGTGATGTCTGAAGGCATGGGTGAGGGGGGCTTGGAGTAGGCGGCGTCCTGAGAGACGAAGCCTGAGTCGTGGGAGGAGACACTGGAGAGGCGGGCAGTGGTGGTGGCTGGCTGCGCCAGGCTGCGGTAGCGACAGGTGGAACTGGGTGAGTATGTTTGGGCGCCCCCAGGCCACGGGGCTCCGCCACCCTTGGCACTGCTGCCGCTGCTGGGGGCGCTGGGGAGTGAAGGAGGGGGCATGGCAGCCAGAGAGGGAGACACAGGGTGTGTGTGGACAAGGGTGACAGACGAGGGTGGAGAGAGGTGAGGGGCAAAGGAAGGAAAAGACAGCGTCAGACTAGAAGGTCCTGGGCCCCAGCCATCACATGGAGCTGGGTTCTGGGACAGGATGGCAGGGGATAGCACCCAGTGTTGGTGCTCAGGGAAGCTGCTGTCAAGGTAAGCCCAGGGTGAGCCCTACTCTGCCTTTAGGTTAACAGTGGGGAAACTGTTCTCTCAGCTGGCCTGGACACAGACACCAACTCTGGGTATGCTTCCAAGTCTGGCCTCTGTCACTGCTTGGTATTGGGGTGTCTAGCATGTGGCAATGGTCTGTCATGGGCCTGGGCCCGCTATCACCCTCAGCCCCTCCACCCCCTCTGTGAAGCTGCTTCACTCCTGGATGATGTTCCTAGTGGTAAAGGGTGCTCTCCCTCTAGTCCCTGCCCTTGGTCTACCCAGGCGACCGACGCTCCTTTTAGTGACAAGCACCTGCCCATGGTCTCGACCTACTCCAGCAGAGCTGGCCTGCTCCCTCCTATACCCTGAGTGCCCACCTGAGGTGGTTCTGGGGTTGGGGCTGCCTGGCACAGGGACCTTCCCCTCCCCGGTCCCCATACCTTGTATCTTAGACCTCTCTCCTAAATCAGCCCCAGTGCCAGCCTGAGGAAGGGCCTTAATGGCTGAGAGGCCCTGCACTGTCCTGGGCACCAGCTCTCAGGAACTAGCCAGCACATGTACCTTCCATCTTGCGGCCTCATCCACACCCCTTAGAGTCTTTTTCTTTCTTTTTTTAAACTTTCTATTGTGAATTGGAGTCCTGGTGTGGTACTGCAGGTTGATGCCCTGGACTGCAAAGTTGGCTTGAACCACAAGGTTAGTGGTTCAAACTCACTAGTTGCTCCTCAGAACCCCTAGGGTTGCTGTGAATTGGAACCGACTTGACAGCCCTTAACAATTGTGAATTGAGGGGAAGGTTTACAGAGCAGATGGTCAGTTTTACATTCAATAAATAAATCATACACTTAGTTTTAAGGAGCTCTGGTAGCGTAGTGGTTACGAATCAGGCTGCAAACCGCAAGGTCAGCAGTTCAAAACTACCAGCTGTTCCGCGGGAGAAAGATGAGGCTTTCTGCTCCCGTAAAGATTTACAGCCTCGGAAACCCTGTGCAGGGTCACTATGAGTCAGTTCTGACTCCACGGCACACAGCCAGCACCACCACACTTAGTTTTATCTCAGTGACTGTAACCCCCTCCATGTAGCAAGAGTTAGCCTGCTTCTTCCCTGTGCGTCCTGTTTCCATCCCACCTCCCCACCCCTTCTTTAACCTTAGGTACGTGTCGCCCTTTTGATTTTGAATGAGTGACCATTACACCATTCATAGTGATGGCCTTCGATTCTTACTATGTCCCCAGACTGCAGGGCTTGGTTGAGCCACTGCATGCCTCAGTTTCCCTTTCTGTCAGGTTGGTGGTGGATTCAAGGAAGAAAGGTATAAAGCCTAGAGCATGGTACCAGGTGCAGTTAAGAGTCCAGAACCAAGCTCCTGCTGTCTCTTTCCCATCCACACTTGCCAACAAATGCGACTGGGGCACATTGTACAAAGTGTCTGAATTTGGGCCCCCAATGTGACTCTTACAGCAGTGGGGCTGGACGCTCTTCCCCAAAGTGACTCTTAGAGCTGGACTCTTGGGGCTGGATGCTTTTCCCAACTGACCTGCATACGCTGGGCTTGCGGGAGCCAGAGCTGCCAGGTGACGAGGGGGGTGTCTGGTAGGACCAGCTGTAGTCTGAGCCCTTCAGATCTTTGATCACCTGAATGGGGGGACAGGTGAGGGTCACCGAGGCAGCTTCTGTCCTGCTTCCCAATCATGACGTAGGCCCCGGAAGGTGGCCCTGGAGAACCTGCACGCCTCTTCACCCCCAGGAGATTAGTTGGAGGCCTGGCATGGTGCCTTAGGATCAGCCCTCGACCTCAAGGTTGGTTTAAACCTCAAGATCAGTGGTTCAGTCTCACCAGCTGCTCCTCAGAAACCCTATACAGGGTCCTTATGAGTCAGAAGTGGGAGATTTAGCCGCTCGGATACTCAGGGACATGGACCCCAGTTGGGGTGAGACTGGTAGAGCATGCAGACACGACTGAGCCTGACACCAGGCATCAGGTGGGGAGGCGGCGGGCACATGGTCTACACCTAATAGGTGGGGAGGCGGTGGGCACACAGTCACCACCTAATAAGTCAGGTGGGGAGGCGGTGGGCACATGGTCTACACCTAATAAGTCAGGTGGAGAGGCGGTGGGCACACGGTCACCACCTAATAAGTCAGGTGGGGAGGCGGTGGGTGGGTACACGGTCTACACCTAATAAGTCAGGTGGGGAGGCGGCGGGCACACGGTCACCACCTAATAAGTCAGGTGGGGAGGCGGTGGGCACACGGTCACCACCTAATAAGTCAGGTGGGGAGGCGGTGGGCACACGGTCACCACCTAATAAGCGCAATGGTGAGATGACGTAGACAGAAGAGGTGATGGTGTTGGCTGGGTGTGTTCCCAGGGATGGTCTATGGGCAGATCTAGAACTGTCCTCTCTGCTGTGTCAAGAGACCCTATCAGACCTCCATTCCACCCCTCACATGGGCAGGTGCTCCTGGCCACTCATCCACCCACATGTCTGGGCCTCTGCCTCCAGATGCTGTCTCCTTTTCTCCTCTACTCTTGTCCCCAATCAAGGGCAGACCATCCCCTCCCCTCCCCTCCCCTCCCCTCTCTTGACCTTGGGGCTGGCCGCACCTGCTCGCTGGCGGGGGGCAGCTTGTGGGGCTCTGCTGTCAGCAACACGAGGTCATCGATGATGCCCTGAAGGTGGGTGATCTCCCCCAGCATGGTCAGCTCGCCATTCTGAGGAGGCGGAAAGTCAGCCTGCCTGCCACCCACAGGCCCCTCCTTGCCCACCTGCCCCACTGTCCCACGCTGCTCGGGATTTATGGGAGCTGGGCCACACCAAATCAGCGCAAAAGCTACAAACCCCACCAATGGGCCGGAACATGTGGCTCCCAACCAGGGATGGAGGTTCAAGGGTCAACCTTGGTCCCCAGCCCAACCTGCTGAGCCTCAGAAGTCATCAAGAGCTGATACCCAGTGGTTCTTGAGACCCAATGCTTGGAACTCTCCCCCTCAAGGAACCTCTCAATGGGCATGATGGGTGGCACCCACCACCACAGGCTGCAGGAAGGTGATGAAGGTGCAGAAACGACCTCGCTCCTCAATCAGGGCCCGGCGCACAGCCTGCTTCTCTGTCTCCTCCAGCAGCAGGTACATGTCGTTCACATCCTGTAGGGCACTGTCCAACTGGGGCTGAAGGTCTCCTTTCCCTGGAGGGTAGGGAGAAGAGCCCTTGCTGGAGAAGCTGGCCCAGCTCAAGGCACTGATAGCTCAGGCTCCATGGTGGCATCCCTAGGCTGGGGGACTGGGCACTGTCTGGGGGCCAAGGGGCTGGGGAGGGCAGTCAGGACATTGGGAATTTGTGAAAGGGCTGGTCCCAGCAGAGCAGACAGAGAGAACAGACAGACACAGGAAAGATACCAAAGCTGCAAAGCCACCTATAACTTGGTGTGGAGGGCAGAGCCAAGCTACAGGCAGTTTCCAGGAGCCCTAGGGCATGGCTGGCCCTGTGGAACCCACAACAGCTACATCCACCCACAGGGATGCGTGCCCTGCTGTGGACAGTACTGTCCTCATCCAGGGATCAGTAGAGCTAGGGGGCAAGGAAGGGCGTGTCTCCATGTGGCTACCACTCATTCAGGGAGCAACGCACAAGGACAGTGACACATAGCAGCAGCAACAGCAAGAGAGAGAGACAGAGCCAAGAGCAGGATGAGGAGGGGGTGAGGTGAGCTGTAGTGAATCTGGACAGGCTGTGCTCCCCACTCCGCCCTGGCCGACCGACCCAGTGATCACCCCGAACTCATTCCCCAACCCCCACCCCCCCCTCGCTGACCAACCGCCTTCCTTGCTCCTCCTTCCTGGCCTGGAGAGGCTCCTTCCAATGCCCTGAGCTGGGGGAAGACAGACAAATGCGACAAGGACGGAGGAGCAGCTGGAGGGACGGACATTTGACTTACCAAGTAGCTCTACAGGAAAGATGTGGGAGGAGGAGAGGAGAGACAGAGAAAGAATGTGTGAAAGACAGCCGGATGGAAGAGCCACTCCAGGGGTGGGGCGGGACAGCCCTGGGTCAGATCTGGGGTTTGGGGTGGTTCCCTCTCTGTCCCACCCAGCAGTTGGATGGTTTCTGTGTGGGGACAGAATCCTGGTCAGGAGAATGCTCTGGGTGCTCCAAGGGCAAGAAGAGCCATGGAGAGGGTCCCTGGGGACTTTTGCCAGGCCTGCTGGGGCTGGGCCTGGGTGGGCTCAGTCCGGGCCGTACCTTTTCGGGCTTTCTTTTGCAGCTTCAGCGTGTCTGATGATTTCTTCTTGATCTCATGACGGGCACGTTTGTACTCTACAGAGGGGGCACAGAGAGGGTTATAATGGGGGTCTGGCGCTCCCTAGAGAGGGTAGGCCAGGTTGGTGCCCACCTTTCGCGTGGTCTTTGTCCAGTTGGTTGGCTGATTTCTTCCAGTCTTCGATGCGTTCCTGCAGCGGGTTGATGAGACTCTCTAGCAGCGCACTGCGGGCGGGTGGGGTGAGAGGTCAGGGGGGGCGGGGCCGGCTATGCTGTGAAATCCCACCTCCCCTCGCGCGGCGCCCACTCACTTGGTGAACTGCCGCAGCTTGGTTTCAATGCTGCGGTGGCGCATGCACATGCGCGTGAGTGCTGAGCCGATGTCCCGCGTGGCCCCTGGCGAGGCAAGCATGCAGCGTGGGAAGGGGCACGCCAGAGGCCTCTGCAGTCCCGGCCTCGGGCCACGAGGGGGCGCACTTGACCACACCCTGCGCCTCTTTACCCCCACCCCATAGGTGGGCAAGTCCGCTGCAGCGCCGCTCCTCAACGGCCCTGATGGGTTTGTCATACCTCAATATTTATCAAGCTCCTTTTCTAAGGAGGGTCAGCCATGCCAGCCTTCTGCCACTGCAACTGCAGCATCCTGTTGACCTGCCTCCTCCTCCCTTCTCCCCCTCCCCAGTCCCACCCCACAAGCTGGTAAGAGGATGGTGTCATATTGTCTAAGGCAGACCTACCAAACTCTCCTAGCCTGCCCAGAACTACCCTCCAGGTGTGCCAAGTGTGGGTGTG
The DNA here is from genome assembly GCF_000296735.1 of Chrysochloris asiatica. NCBI lineage: Eukaryota > Metazoa > Chordata > Mammalia > Afrosoricida > Chrysochloridae > Chrysochloris > Chrysochloris asiatica. Next base: position 16,431,365 of record NW_006408555.1, read on the forward strand.
AGCTTAACCCTGCCCCCTGCCCTGTGTTCCTATCACCCGAAGAACAAGGGCCCAGGTCCCCACTCCTGAAACCAAAAGGCAAAGGTGGCCCCAAGCCCACCAGGAAAGTTCCCTTGTCTCATGTACTCCCGAAGGGCAGACAGGTGAGTGAGAATGGGTGGGTGGAATCCGTAATCAGACTCACTGTACAGGTGGGTAAACAATGTGGCTGAAAGAATCAAATGTCACCCATAGCAAGAATGCAAGATCCTTGTCCTGGCTCACCTACTGCTGCTTGCATGCCTCTACTGATGAGGGCCTCACTTCTCCACAACCAGCCCATTTCCATGAGGGAGCAGAACCCAAGGTCCCGGCTCTGTGCCTGGGGTCTTCTCCCCAGCCCACATCCCACCCAGCCTTTCCAGTCTTCAAGCCCACCCTCCGGCCATGTCCCCTCCCCACCTCGGGTGTTGGTGGCCATGTCGGCCACTTTCTGGAAGGCATCCAGGAAGGCCACAGCAGCCAGCACAGTAGTCCTGGGGAGATGACAGTGGGGGGGGGGGCCCTCTGTGGGTGTAGGGTCCTCTCGTCCTCTGCCCTCCCCTCCTGGCCTGGGGTCCCCTTAGCAAGCTCACCTTAGTTGGGAGTGCAGCTTCGTGGCTTTGGAGTTGAAGTCCTCCCAGATTGGGTAGGAGCTCTGTGGAGGTGGGGGGGAGATGGGTGAGGCAGTGTGACTTTCTGGGGGGTGGGGCTCCTCCACACAGATGGTCCCCCACCCATTGGAGAGTGGAGCCCTTCTCTAAGGGGAAGTGTGAGCAGGATCAAGTCTGGTCAGCACAAAGGGGACCTGCCTCATTCCTTCCCTGACAGCCAGGGTGTCCTCGATCCTGCCTTGAGGGGCACCCTGTCCCCCTAGATACTTGTCAGGGCTGGTGAGCACCAAGCTGTCCACCTGACACAGGGGGCAGAGGCAGTGGAGAGCTGACAGGACCCCCACCCTGTGCCCCGGAAATTGCTGCCCGGCCTGGCCAGTCACCCCAGGCTGGAGCAGGCCGAGGTTGCTGTGAACCAGCCAGGCCTGGGGCTCAATGGGGCCTTGTACAGCCAACAGAGCCACCTTTCTCCAAGGCCGGCCCTCCTCCCCTCGGGGGGAGGGGGGGAACAGTGTGGCCTTTATCTCAGTCTGGCCCAAGGCTCTGAGCTGGGAGGGGGTTTCCCAGTAGGGAGACTGGGCCACCAATCCTGACCACCGACTTGTCCAGTCTGATCCTAAGGTGCCCTCACCTCCACTGCTGGGTCCCAGGGAAGCCTTGGTCTGAGCCCAAGGGTCCTGTGGAGGGAGGAGGCTGTGTTTCCTAAAGGGGGGTTCTGGGCCAACAAAGCCCCAGCCCCAAGGGGCCTCTGACCCGTCCATGCAGGCTAGTCCTCTGAAGTAGGGTGGGGATTGCCCCAAGGACAAAAGAAAGCAGGGACCCCAGCCTCTGAGTGTTCAGAGGGTCCCTGTGGTAGAAACCCTGCGGTGGGGCGTGGTTGATTGGTCTGATCTGCTGAGGGGCTGTGGGTCTAAGGCAGCTCCAAAGGGGCTTTCATGGTAAGGGGAGTGGGCAGCCTTGGGGAACCACAGAGATGCCCTTTCCTCTCAGTCTGAACAAACCAGTGCCCAGGGAAAGCAAATATTTGCGAAGTTTACCCAGGGTGGAGCGGGACGGGGGGCTGTGGGTGGGCTGTCTCCAGCAAACATAGCTCTGGGTAGAGGATCTAGGAGGTTGTCCTGAGAAGTCCTTTAGTCTAATCACCTTGACTCCCCCTCTAGGGGGCAAAGCTGAGAGCCAGCTGTCCTGGCCCCCAGGAAACAGCCTTAGCCCCCTCCAAGATCTGGACAGTCCCAGAGAGCAAGGGGCAGAGCTGGGAGAGCCAGGTTCTGATCCCATTATGCCCCTGCACTGAGAGTCCACCCCACACCTTCACACTTTCTCTCCAGATGGGAAGGGGGACGAGTTGGAGGAGGCCAGGCACACTTCCCTCTCGAAGATGGACTGGGTCACCTCAGTCTCTTAAGTTCCTGGGACTTCCTCCTCCCCTACCGCTGCCAAGTCATATGGCCCCCAGAGAGGCAGGCCATGACCTTTCAGCTACTGAAAGAGCAGATGAGGAGAGACTGAGGGGTTGGAGCCCCAGGGAAGCAGTCCTTGTCCCCCCTCACTCCCCACTCCTCATCCCCGTGTCTGCCTTTCCGGGTAATTTATTACCACAGGTAACAATGAATACTGTGGGTTAAGTGCTAACTGTGGGCCAGGCACTGTGTTCCAAAGTGTGATCTCATCAAATCCTAAAAACAGCCCTTGTTGTTACTGCACCATTTTACAGATGAAACTGAGGCCAAGAGAGGCCACAGAGTGGTGGCATCAAGGATGTACAGGGAAATGGGCACTGGCCTCAAAGAGGGGAGGTGGCAGGGACACCTAGTTCTGCCTCAATGGGTAGCTTGTCACTAGTGTCCAAAAGATAGGGATTGGCGCGCTGAGAAAGAGTCTGGTTCTGTGGAGACTCAGTGGAGGATGGTACAGAATGTAGCTTGGGCAAGTAGCCCAGACTCCAATCCCAGACACAGGGATTTCTGGGTGATCCTGGGCAGAGGCCCCCTCTTTGAGCCTCAGTTTCCTCACCCGTGAAGTCAGAGTAGGAGCCACACCCCCGCCAGGGGGCACTGTTTGGTAATACCTAGTACATGTTAGTGGACTACAGCTCCTGCCTCAGCTAAGAGCCCCCTCCCCCGAACCTGGCCAGGACTTCCCCACTCTAGAAGGAGATAAAGATGAAGACCCGGGTGCAGGGTGGAGGCAGGCCTCATGTGTTCTGCAGAAGATGCTGTATCGGTGGTGCCCTGTCTTGTCACTTGGGCAAGTCCTTGCCCCTCTCTGGGCTTCAGTGGCTATATGGAGGACTCTAGTTCCCAAGCTGGTAACTTCCCCCAGGTATAGCTCAGGAAGGCCTTCCCCACCTCCCCTGGCTGACTTGACCTCCTCTTAGCCAGGAATGGCCTCAGGGAGAGCTGGCTTTCCAACTGGCCAGCTGGCCAGCAGCCATGCTCCCTTTCTGTGGAAGCCCTGCTGGCTTCCGAGGCTCTGGCCATCGAGGGAATCGGACAGAAGTTGCCCCCAAGATCCAGGTGATTGGTTTCCAGGTGCTCCTTCTCTGTCCCCCTGTCCCCACTACCACATGTCATGGGGATGGAGACAAGGGGGGTACTGGGCATCATCCCAGCTAATATTGCTCCCATTTTGTCTCCACATGTCTGAAAATCCTCCTCAAAGTCTAACCTGGATCTCTTCTTATGATCTAGGCCCAGTTTCTTTCCTCTTGTCTCTAAGTTCCTTGCAAATTGACTGGTGATGGATGGTCACCGCCCTCCCCCTCCTTGGAGTGAAAGCTGCTGCTCTTTGCAGTGTTTACTTTGAGGCTGGGGTGCATTGAAGGGAGGGGACTGTAGGGGGAAGTTCCACTCCAACCAGCCCTGAGTGGCCAGGGAAGATGGCCTGGGTTGCCCTCTGTCTCAGAAAGGGGTCCTGGTGTCAGGGCTGTGAAGGCCATAGGGTAGGAGGGGCTGCTGAGGACCGGGATGTCTGCAGGCCTTCAACAGGGGCCTGGAGGTGGAGTTGCATGGGATGGAGGTTGCAGAGGTCCACCCATCCCAAGCCAGAGGGGGGTGTCCACATGCTGCTAATCTAGTAGTCTCAGGCCAGGTTTCAGGAGGATGGGACCTGGCAGCTGCTCCTGTCCCCACCCCCCCACGTCAAGTCTGGAGCCCCACCTCTGGCCTGTGTGTACTGTCCCCTTAGGACCCAGTCCCGGTGTGCTGTGGTGTGTGGTGCTCCCGCCTGGGCCCGCGATGGCACTGTGGGATTCTGTGTTGTGCGCTTGGTGAGCATGTAAGATGCCGTGGGGGTGGGGGTGGGGTCTCAGGAGTTCTCGTGGGAGTCCAGGATTTTCTCCTTCTCTGTTGCCCCCACCATTCATTAGGCCCCTTTATTAGGCCAAGGAAGGGGGCAGGGACTTCAAAGCAGGTAGGAATGCTGATTCCTGGCCCACGCCCTGTAGCGGGAACCTTCTCTGCCTGGTCATCTGGCCAGCCCTGCCCAATTTTCATTTCACTGGGGGAGAGGTTCCTCCCTGCCTGCTAGATAAACAATGAATGGCTGAGGTCTGCGATTGGGCCCAACAGTCTCCTCGGTGACCTTGAGCCAGTTCTTGTCCTCAGTTTCCCCACCCCATAAGCCAGTGGAGAGCCGGAGATGGGGTGGCTTGCTCTAGCCTGACCTTGGGCAATGATTAGGGGTGGTGGGTTGCAACTGAGCTCGGTACGAGCTCCCTCAGCTTTCCTTCCCCCACTCCCATGGTAATGGCCTTTCCTTGGGATAGAGGGCTGGGCTCCTGGGGGGCTGGGCTGGGCCAGGTGCTGCTACTGAGACCGGCGGGGAAGGAGTTAACGGGTTCCCCTTTATTATTTTTCCCTGCTTTGGCGGTGACAGCATTGTCTGGGCTCCGTGGCCGCGGGAGGTGGGGGCAATGATGGTGGAAGGGGGCGGCGACTGGCAAGACCCCCGACCCGCTAAAGGGTCTTAGAATCCTTTGGGAGCAAACCCCACTGGTGGTTCGGACGTGTGAGGCGCCGACAGTACTGTAGCGCGCGGGCAGTACGCTTGTGCGGAGGCTCGGAACCCCACGGGGCGCTGAGACCCTGGTGACCTGGACCACAGACAGTACCGGACGGACACCCCGACACAGGCATCCACACCTCCTCATACACGGACCCTCAGAGACCTACGCTCTCAGCAGGGGCAGGCAGGACACGCAGCCAAGGACACACAGACACCGCGGCGCACGGACACGGCGGGGCCTGGCTGCCTGCCGCCACGCGTCCCGAGGGGACCACACACCCGCGCCCGGCGGCCCGCGCGGCCCCGTTACCTTCATGTCGTTGACGATGGCCTGGAAGAGCCCTCCTAGGGCACCGCACTCCTTTTCGGCCGTCTCCATGCTCGGGCCGGGCGGCGGGGCGCAGGGAGCCGTGGAGGGAGGGCGGCGGTGGGCTCACGTTCTGAGGCCCGACTGGGCCTCCGCCTTCGGGCCGCGCTCAGCGACCGGCCGCGCGGCGCTCCGGGGTTCCGGG
>NW_006408555.1:16436618-16488072 GCF_000296735.1 Chrysochloris asiatica
CTGCTTGCGGCGCAGCTCGTCGCGGCTCTGGAGCAGCGGCGGCGATCGGAGGCCGAGCGCGGTCACGTGGGTGCGGCGGAGGGGGCCGCGGAGGGCGGGAGGGGCTGTGGGAACGGCGGGGCGGCGCAGGCCCATTCACAGCCGAAACCAGGGCTTTGAAATTCGAGCCCGGCACTGCCAGACTGGTCGGGCGAGCGGGCTGGCGAGGCGCGGGCGCCACTGCGGGCTGGGGGCGGCTCTGGGAAGGGGCCGCCCGCTTCGGGCCCCCAGAGAGTGGCTCAGCCGTTCTGCAGCCTCGGGTTTAGGGTTGGCTTCCCTAGTTCCCATCCGGCCGTCGGAAGGTGGCAGCTCCCTAATGGCGGCGGGACGGGGCTCTCAGAGTGCACCCCCGGGATTGGGATGCCCTCCAGGGCAGAAGCGTTCAGACCCTCCTCCATAAGTTTTGTGGTATTGCTGCCACTAGGGTGAAGTGCTCGAGGCTGGGCTTTTTGGGATGGTGGGCTAGGTGGGCTAGTCCACGAGCAGCCGACTTACTGGCGGTGGAGATTTATCGGCCCCACAGAACAGATGTCCACGTCGCGGACAACACGGCCGTGGAGACGCACCGTGTACACATAGGCCACGGCGCATTCGTTAAGTCCTGCAGACCCTCTTGCTCTTTCCCCACTCCAGGCCCATGGGGACCACATGAGAGCTGTTTAGGAGGTCAAAGGGCAGCTTCCCAACGCCCAGGTGGTAGGACTGAGGGGCGAGTAAAATTCACTCATTAGGCCAAAGCAAGGGTGGGGAGCCTCCATGTGCCCTAGGCTGGTCTGGGTGGCCCCTCCAACCACCAGTCATTTGTCCTGTTCTGCGCAGAGCACTGCCACTTCTCTGGGACAGCTCTGAGACTGTTTCCATTTGTCCTACGGGGCGCTGTCCCATTGCCCCAATGGAAAAGTCAGTCTCCGTGCTGGAGGAAGACAGGCAGTCCATGTCTGGGTGCCATCCTAAATATCAAGAACTGGGTGCCGGGACTACATGCCCTCAGGTGAGTGGCTAGGGGCCTGGCTTGGCCAGCTTACCCCGGCCACCATGAAATTAGGTTTGCTGGACAAGACGCCAGGTCGTGGAGCAGTTGTAGCATCAGGCGGGTTCAGGTGCCATTTGTGAAGGAGCAGGCAGGCAGCGGGGTGAAGGTTTGCTCGAATTTCTTTATTGGGGCAGGGGATGTGCCATTCAGTACATATCTCGGTACTGGCCCATGCAGAACTTCTGTTCACAGGTGTGTGCACGCGCACACACAGGGTCAGAGCGCTGCTGGCTCAGCAGCGTGCTCTCTGCACAGGAGGGCATTAGTGCCAGGGTGCAGCTAAGTGCGGGGAGCCCGGGGAGCTGGGCTGTGAGCAGCCTCTGTCCCCTCCCTGACCTTGGCCGGCCCAGCCTCTGAGAGGTAACTCCTCAGGAAGGGGGCCTGAAGGCGCCAGTGATCCATGAAACCCCTCTATGGGCCCTTTGCCAGGGCAGTGCAGTCAGAAGATGACCCTCCGGTCCAGATGGTCCCCACGCCCACTGCGCTGGTGCCTCACTTCCAGGTGCTTGTTCTGGACCTTCTCAAAGTGCTGCAAGAGCTCTGTGTAGTCAATGCTGGGGGCGTTTGCTCTCTGGGAGGTGGGGGCTGCCTTCAGACTGTCCCTGGAATGGGGGAGAAGGGTTTGGGGGGTCAGTGTGTCAGCACCCTGTCATGCCATAGGATAGGTTTGGGGGCTCAGTCTGGGAAACTTAGACCTGGCAACCCCTCCCCACCAGCCAGCTCACCCCATGATCCCTGAAGCCCAAGTTGGGGAGTACTGTGAGCATCCCCCCTGCAGTGCTGCTGGCCTGACAGCTTGGTTGTCACCTTCAGGCTTCAGGTTGGTGACAGCGCCCAGAGCAGGCACTGCCTTGGAAAGCATTTCCTGTTTACAAGTGGCTCCCTTTGGGGTGTAAGCCAGGGCTAACAGTCAGCCAGGAAGCCAGCTGGGTCCTGGGGCAGGGTCTGGGGAGGACAAAGAGGTGGTGGGATCAGGGCCTTTTCTCTGGGCAGGGCATCGGGTTTTGAGTGCAGGGGCCTAAGGCCCAGTCATTCATGTGTCCCTGTGAGAGGAGAGCTGCCCTCACCAGTTGACATGCTGTTTGTTGGCTTCTACACCTCTTATTGGTACCCCCCTCCCCAGGTTGTACACTGCACAACTCCTTACAGTTGTGCAATGCAATAGCCTTGCTGTAGCCCCTGCAACCTCCCCCCAAACCCAGCACTCAGTTTGCCGCTGGAGACAATAGCCCCTTGAGCTCCCTGTTACATCTGTAACCTCCCTTCCAGCAGAGCTTCTCATGAAATACTTTTCCTCCACTTTGTCCTTGCTGGCGTGGAACCAGATCTGTGGGGGCTAAGGAGTCTTTGCTTCCAGTGTTGCAGAGAACCTTGGGTCTTTTGAGATCATGAAGAAACCCCAATATGAGTTCATAAGGAGGCAGATCCTATACAACCACTTCCTAGCTGTCGGACTTGGGGTGGGAGCAATCACAAGAACCCCTGACTGAGGTGGCTGTGAGGATGTGTAAGCACACTCAGGCCATCGGCCTCTCTGAGGTGGGTCTGCCAGAGCCCAGCAGTTAGATGTGATGTGCATCAGCTGCTCAGTCTGCTTTGGGGAAAACACAACGGCCCTTCCGCCAGACAGAACCTCGCCAGACAGAACCTCACCAATAAGTCTGGATCATGGCCAGACATGGATGACCAACGGTCATAACTGGACAGGCATCTGTGACTAACCACCAGGCCCAGGGCCAGTGGGAACCCCAACTGTGGTAGATGCCTCTCCTTCCAAAAGGATCCAGGTGGGGCTCATTCTGGGGGGCCAGGTTGTGGCTAGCACTCTGGGTTCTGGCTACTGCTGCTTTCAACCCCCCTCAGAGTCAGGGAGACCACTCTGTCATAGTAACCCTGTGGCCCAGATGCAACAAGCTCCTGACTCAACCTACTTAGGCTGGGACAAGGAGAGGGGTGCTGTCCTGGAAACACGAGGCTATGGAATGCCACCAAAGTATGTCATGCGATGGTGGCTGCTCAGGTGCCTGTATGTCTCAAGCCCTCTCTTGTAAAGGTGATGTGTGCAGATGAGGTGGCCAGGGCTCAGTAAAAAGGCCCTGGTGAGAGTCTCCTGTGGGCAGACTCTGGCCGAGGGCTTGGAAGCAGGACATGGAAAAGTGTGCCGCATGGGGACAGGGCAACTCTCCCCACCCTTGTCAGTATGGGTGCAGTCTCAGTGGCTTCGGGCAGTGAGTTCCTGGAGGACATGGCAGAACTGGGATTCCAGAACCCAAAACCGACTCTCTGGACACCCCACCCACGCACCTGTTTACCAGGCTCCCTCCTGCTAGACTGACAACAGGGCCCCGGGGAGTGGTCTGGAAGCCTGAGGGGAGCCCTGGCCCCATAGTCCAGTTGGCGCCTTGCACAGTCAATGAGGGAGGGGGGAGGGATGCAGACCCCCCCCCCCAGCTGCTCCCATCTGGCAGGCCTGTCAGGGAAACTGACTCTGTTGTCCAGCTCCCCACCCCTCCCGGGACTGAGCCTGGCCTCAGTCCCTCCTCAGTGTGTGGCAGGCCCCCAGCATCCTGCCCTGCAACTTGACCCTCCCCAGCTGTTCCTGGCTCTCTTTCCCCCCAGGGCCCTGCTAGGAAGGCTGGGAAGTCAAGGCCTGGGACTCGCGGCAGAGTTCAAGCACCAGTGTAACCCACAGGTGTACTTACTGATGAAGACAGGAAGAGTCACAGCTGGTGGGTGGCCTCCCCGACCCTGGCCCATGCTGGCACTGCCCATAACTCTGAGAGCCTTCTACTGACAGATGCAAGCGGGGCCCAAACCTTGGCTGCGTAACCATAGCGGATATGGAGGGGACCCTCCCTTCCCCAGCTCCTCTCCGTACATCTGCTGGGACTAACCAGCCTTGGGGAATGCTGGGAGGTGAAGAGGTAGACTGTAAGCATAGTCCCTGGGAGCTTTTCCAGTGTGGCCTCCAAGATGGGGACCTAGCTGGCCCACTAAGGTAGGAGCCCTGCACTCTCCACAAGCTTCCCAGAGGCCGACTCTCCGCTCTGCTCAGGACCCACTGGGCTGACCCCACTGCCCTGACTCAGTACATCTGTGTTACAACTCGTAGGGGCCTGTGGTCTGGGGCTGTCTTCCAACACTGGACCTACTTCTTGGGCCCACGGTGTCCACAGTCTCTCCTGGGTCTGTAGGCAATGAGCCCAGGGCTAGGTGGGCTTCATACAATGATGGGGAGGCCGGGGACCAGCAGGAAGCCTCCCAGAGCCTGCTGGAGGTGGTGGGCTCTCACACTGTAGATGCAGTCCAGGGCTGTGAGTTGAGGTGCAAGCACACTCAAGTGTGAGGCTGCAGTGGTCCTTACCATCTAGGGCCTGTCACTGGAAGGTAGGCGGGGCTGCTATGGCCTCCGCCTTTTCCGAGTGTCTGCCAGGACAACCCTAACCCCCACCAAATGTTGGAACCTAGTGAGGCAGGGGGCTTTGTGGCTCCCTTTCAGGAGCAGTAGCTAAAAGCATCCAAATGCAAACCCAACTTGGTGCTACTTCCTTGCTTTTCTGGACACTCCGAGACTGAAAGTTCTCTGGGGGTTGCCTGTGGGCAGCTGGGGTCCTGAGACACTTGTCTTGGGAGTGGACAGGGAGGGAAGGGAGAAGCTGGGCCCTGGAACTGACAACCCACATGTGTCTTTAGGGAGGCCAGGTCAGTGATGGGGGAGGGAGACCCAAACCAGGGGTACGGGGGGCACTCAGGGCTGCTGTCACAGGTGCCTCAGAGCTGCCCATGCCCACCCAGGGCCAGTGGTAAAAGCCCTGTGCTGAAGCAGGGTTCCAGGCCTGCTGAGTGACTCTCACAGCCTGGGAGGGAATTCTAGACACCCAGGGCATCTGATGCAAGCTGGGCACACTCCACTCAGTGTAAATCTTCTCAGTGGCTCTGCCTGTTTCCATGGCGACCTGACAAGTGAAATTTTCCATCTCGGATGCCAAATGCCTGTGGATGAGGCTGAGCCTCCAAGGGTTACCAAATATAGACATAGCCCAGCAGGCTCTCGAGCCTGGGCCAGCATGGGGTTCAGGGGGGGAGCTGGGACCCCCTGAGTGTTTGGAGCCCTCCTGTCCAGAGGTCAGATCTCAGGAACTCGGGGTCTTGGAGGGCCCCAGTATGAAGCCTCTGACACAGTTAGGCTGAGGAGGCCTGTCTGGTCTGGGTGGTGCTCAAGACTAGGCCCTCTCTGGTTCTCATGTCCAGCTGCAGTTTGGGACCCCCTCAGAGCTGGGGCCAAGACTCCTCCTCTTATCTGGTGACTCCAGGATGCCCTGTGGGGGCCTGGAGGAGGTATTGCTAGTGCCTTGCCACCTTGCCAATGCTCCCAGAATCTCCCAGCCTGGCACAGATGGCATGAGCCGACACTCACTCGGACTGCAGCAGCTCGGGGTTGGGCACGCACTGGAGACGGTGTGAGAGCAGCTGGAAGGCACTGCTCTGAGGCAGCAGCATGAGCAGGCCGTAGAGGGCCTTGATCAGGTAGGGGTTGTTCTTCACATCCAGCAGCTGCAGGCGCAGATCTGTGGCAGGACACATGGCAGCTTCAGGGCAGGCACCCCCCACCCCCCACCCCCAAAGCCTGAAGTCCTAGTCCGGGTGTGCCCTGGCGCTTGCTCTGATCTCACCTGCCTGTTTGCACCCTGAACCTCCCTGTCCCCATGCTAAGCTCTCTTGTCAGGAGGGTTCAGGGCTAGAAGTGGAGCAGATCCCAGTCTGCTGGGCCCATGCTGGCACAGAGCTGTAATTGGGGGCTAGGGAGAAAGACAGCAGATTAGGACGGCTTTCAGTGAGGCAGGGAAGAAAGCACTTGTGGCCAGCAGCCTAGCAATGAACCCAGAGGTATCGGCAGGGTGATCAGATGCCAGCACTGCCACTGCCTGGAAGGGAGGACACACACCCTTGGTCTCTTACCAGGCACCCCAAGTCTGGTATGCCTGTACCCCTCTCGGGTTGGTTTTGCCACAGGGGAGACTGGACACAAACAGGTTCACCCTTCAGCTAGGGCAGCCAGGAGTGGGCAGTGTGGTGGCTCGTGCCCCCTCAGACTCCCTGCTTCCTGGTTTCCAGCCCCCTGGGGGCCCACGCATGGCTGCTGCTGGGTGAGGGTGGTCCCTCTTTTATGTAAGGGACATACCCTGCAGGACAGTCATTGGCTTCTGGTCTCTGGGCCAGTCCAGGAGAATGAGCCATGAAGCTCATGAAAAAGTAGAGGGGTTAAAAGATGGACCGGTCTGAGAGGTGGTCATCACTTTGTCCTAACAAGGAGAAGGGCTTTTGACTCTCTAGGGTCAGGCAGATCCTTGGAGAGAGAAAACCAGCCGGTAGTGAATTGTGAGCTGCGGACCACCAGGCTTTCATGTACTCGGCTGGGAATCACGGCTCCTCTCTGCATTTCTGTGTCCGGAGCATCTGTCACCGGGCCACCCTGCCGCTGGGGACGTTGGCTGTTTGAATGGGCACCAGGGAGGGCCTGGGGAGGTGGTGCCTCAGGGCCTGGCCTTGCGTTCAAGCTCTAATTGGGCGGGTCAGCGGTGCAAGGTCTGGTGGGCTGCACCTGGTGAGGTGTGGAGAGCTGTGTTCTCCCAGCCAGCTGCCTCTGGTGGCGCACTGTCTGGTGTTACTAACCAGGCAGCTCCTGCCCATCAGCTCCCAGAGAGGAGAGGGCGTGGTTCCCAGCACGCAGGAGCACCCTGCGGGGATTGCTATTAAATTGGGGGACATTGGCTGTACGAATCGACACTAGGGAGGGCCACTCTTTATAGAGTTTCTGAAGAGTGACTAGGGGATCTGAACTGCTGACCCTGCAGTTAGCAGTCCAATGCTTCTCCTGCAATGGGTCTGACGAGGGATGAGACCCACCTAGGGGTGCAGGCAGGACCCAGGCTTGTGTGTGCCAGCCCTGCTGTGTCTACGAGACCCACCTAGGGGTGCAGGCAGGACCCAGGCTCGTGTGCCAGCCCTGCTCTGCCGTCTATTCTGCCATGCCCTCCTAAATGTCCCAGAAGCATCCTGCCTCCAGTGACATTCCTCTGCCCCGCAACTCGCTGCAGGTGCGTCTAACACATGCTGGCTACCTCATGGCCTAAAAGGGCCTCTTACATGTAAAGATGGGGCACTCGATCAACTGCACCAGCTTGTCCACCTCTGTGAGGAAATCCACGGTGACCTCCAGGTCCCCGCTGGGTGGGTGGGTCAAGGAAATCTTGGCAGGTGGGCCTTGGCAGGAGGGGGCATTCTGGGCAGAGGGGTGCCAGTTCCCACATGGCTCCTTGCCCTGGTTGGGGGAAGCACCTGGAGAGCTGTGGACAGGCTGGTGGGGGGACCCAGGGCCTGGACCCAGAGCTGAGCCCTTGCTTCTTTCCCGACCTGTCATGGGCTCCAGTACCGAGCCTGGCTCTGGCTAAGCAGGACTCCGCACACAAAGGGTAAAATTCTGTCCCTCGGCGTCTCTGCTCCTCAATGGGGAGCACGTGCCTGTCTCTCCTGCATGGGAACCCTAGGTTTGCTCTGCTCCAGCTCTGAAAGACTCTTATCACAGTCCTGCAGCCCTCGGGGAACAATGGGGGTAGAGCTGCCTGAAGGACACTCCCCAGCAGGGCCACTGTCAGGACCAGGGCCCGTGGAGCAGGCCACTGGCCCACTGCTCTGGGTCCTGGGAAGAGCCCATGCCTCAGCTCAGGCTCTGTGGCCCCTGAAGGTCCCTTTTCTCCACCCCCACCAATACCCGTGCCTGCAGGTACCCCCACCTTCCTGCTCCCCAGGTCTCCCCACACCTCTGGCTAGCTTTTCTAAAACCCAAATATGGCAGGGCTCCTCCTCTGCCCCAAGCCTTCAATGCTTCCCTGTGGCTCGTGAAATCGACTCCAAAGCGCTGCCAGGGACCCCACTGAGGCTGACTCCTTCCACCTCATGATCCACCTCTCTACATACACCAGAAGCAGCCCATCTTTCTTGCTTGCCTGTCCAGACTCAGCCTGGCCACTTGGCAGGCCTGGATCATGGCCACATCACCTCTGAAGGCACCTGTCCCGTCCCTTGGCTGAGGTGTCCTTCAGGAACCATGAGGAGGACTCCTTCCTCCTCTCCCTGCACCTGGTAGGAGCAGCTTTCTCCAGAGCCAAGTGCCTTCCAGGAAGCACCCCCTCCCATGGTCCTGGCCATGATGTCCCGGTCCTGGAGGTACAGGGGTGTGGGGAAGGGCAGTCGGGGTGAAGGATACAACTTCTGGATGAGGTCATAGGCATGCCGGTAGTTCTGGGTGAGGAAGCAGAGGGACACCGTGGTGACTGGGTTGTGGCACCAGGAGCGGTACAGGCAGCAGAAGAGGTTCTGGCTCTCCTGAGGAGGGGTGAGATGTGAGAGGTTGAGAGGGGGCCGGCAGAGGGTAGAGTCCGAGAAGCAGGGGCCCTCGTGGGCAGGGCTGGGGAGCCAGCTCAGTGCCTACGTCCTTTGGCAGCCCAGCTGGGAAGGAGTTGTCACAAAGGAAATGCTGACAGCTCTTCCTCAGGCCCTGTCATTACCTCCCCATTCCACAGAGCTGGCAGGACTCGCTGAGCTGTGAGGCAGCGCAGGGCTGGGAGGGCGGCAGGAGGAAGTGTCCTCAGGGGCCAGGCTCTCAGACTGTACCCTCTCCTCCCTCCTCTGTAGCCCACCTTTGTACGTTTGGGAACCAGCAGGAGCAAATCCCCTGAGGAAAACTAAAGGCCTCTGAATGTCTGTAAAGAACCACAGGCTTGTGGCCTGGATCACTGAGCCTCTTAGTCCCCAGATGCCCTCAGACACGAGACGCCGGGGGAGGGAAAGGGGGCCAGGCCTGCAGGTCTGAGGTGAGAAGAGGACATGGAGGCACCAAGCTCAAGCTTGGGGGACGCGACCTCTGAAGCCATGGGTGTACTTCAATCCCTGTCCCCCGCATTGTGTCCCTTGACCTCTATCTCCCTCAACTCCCTCTGACCGAGCCCAGGATGAGCAGCAGTGTGACACCAGGCTTTGTGTCCAGCTGTGGGAGAGAAAGGCCAAAGGGGCGACCACTCTCCATTCCCACAGGTTAGAATGCGCCCACCTTGCCTTCAGGGCTCCTATGTGTGGTGGGATGTCAGAGTGGGAAGGATGCCAAGGGCTGAGGCCGCTCCCATGGTTGGAGCTGACCTGGGGTCCTTCACACCCCCAGGGGTGACACCCGGTCAGAGCCCACGGGCACCGAGTACCAGAGTCTTCAGGTCCTTGAGTTGGTTACGCAGCTGGAAGAGTTCTGTGGAGGTCAGCAGGATGGTGTTGAGGGTATGGACCATGGTGGAGGCAAACTTGAGGTCCTCCTCTTGGAGCAGGATGTCTGCCATCGAGTGGAAGATGTTCTCGGCATTTAGCAGGAGGCAGAGCTGCCTGGAAAGGAGTCACAGAGTGGGGGTTAGAGCGCAGGCCACCTGCAGCTTATCCCCGGGGGGAGACCTGAGGCTGCTGTGGAACCCTGACTCTGTGGTAGGGGGTTCCTGGGGACTTTGTGTGCAAAGGCAGGCTGGTCCCATCCCCCCGACACTCGCCTGCCACACTGGCAAAATTGAATCCCCTTCTCCTACCCCAGGGCCGAAAATGGCACTGGGCGCTGGTCACTGCTGATGCCACACGGGCTTCCCACACCCACCAGCAGCACCCCAGGTGCCAAGACCTCCTGCCCCCTCCGAGAGCTGACCTACAGCAGACACTACATCTATTTCCTGCCTTCCACCCCCAGGAAGGGGTATGGCACTGTGGGTTAATGAGCCAGACTGCAAAGCCGTCTGAACTGCAAGGTCGGTGGTTCAAGCTCACCAGCTGCTCCTCGGAAACCCTATACAGGGTCGCTGTGGATCGGAATTGACTCAACAACACTTCACAACAATAACCCCCAGGAAAGTACTGAGGAGTGTGTCTCTGTGCTGTTGTGGAGCCTGTAGGGAGCAGGGACTGGGTGGGACCTTTGGACCTGCCTCTGTACTGTACAGACACTGAGGCTCTGGCAATGGGGTTAAGTGACTGACCAAGGCCATAGAGGGCTGAGGACCCCACGGTGGATCCTCCTCTAATCAATCTTGGTGAAAAGGGAAGTGGGGGTGTATGGAAAAGGAACATAGGGAGCCCACAGGAAGACAGTTCCTCCAGGGTCCTGGGAACAGGGGACGTCAACAGTACCAAGTGGGTCTCCAGTGCAAGCTCAGAGAAGTCTTGGATCTGCTCACAGCAGTGCAGCCTCCCACCTTGGGGTCCTGGGACTGAACCAGGCAAGGGTGGACAAGTAGTTGGTGTGAGGGTGTGTGTGTGTGTGTGTGTGTGTGTGATATATGGACATCAGGCCTGCTTCCAGCACCTCCCAGGCCCATCTTCGTCTGGGGTTGGCGTCTGCCGGCCTGACTCCTTCTCATCTCTGCTCCCGGGGAAGCATCTTCCCTACCCTGAGTAGGCCTTGAGCTTGTGCAGCCGAGTGGGGAGGCCTTGAGGTCTTGTATGAACAGATCTGAGCCACAATCGGAGCCAACAAGTCTGAACCACGTCCATGTCCTCCCAGGTCATTGAACTTGCACTGCACTCAGCATGATCAGGGTCTAGTTTCCTGCTTCCCTTGGGATCCCAGGCTCAGCCTTGGGGCCAAGCGGGAGGAGATCACCTCACCCCTGGCTTGGCAAAATCCCCAAGCATTTGGGAATGAAGAGGCCAAACCACAAGGCGCAAACAGTGGGCAGGCCGTCTCCAGCCCAGCCTCAGCTGGGAGCAGCTGATTTGGGCAAAAAACCACCAGTGAAACGTAAACAAAGGTCTCAAGCTGGGGCTGGGGTGGGTGGGGGTGTGTGAGGTGGTTGGGTGAACAATGCAATAAGCATGGACTCCAGGACTCTGCACTGTGAAGGCCCCGAGGTCACTAGCAGATCGGGGTCCTCCCTATCAGTGTGATAGAGGGAGAGCACACATGACAGCGTCAAGCCTGGGCACAGCATTTGGGATGGGACCACTGGGGCTGAATCCCTCACAGTGAGATGAGAACCAGGAAGCTGGGTCCAGGCTGCCTCGGCTAAAGGTTGGAGGTGGTGGTGCTTCCTGTCCCCTCCCAATCATGCCCCCTCAAGAGAGCCCTGTCTCCCAGGCCACGGGACAGAAATGTTCCAGAAGGGGGAGGGGCGGGGGAGCGTCCTGACAAATGACCACAAGTGCCCGTCGTCGCCTGCAGCTGCTGCCATCTCCAGGAGTCCTGGCACACAGAGGACAGGGAGGGTGTTGGGGTGTGGCTGGTATGGAGGGTGGTGCCCCAAAGACCCCGGGACTACTGACTGGAGGACAGGAAGGCCGCGTGTTCTAGAAACGCTTTTCTCCTCCAGTCACTGACAGCTCAGGCGCCCTGTCTGCCCCATGGCTCTGCTGCTCTAAAGGCTCGGGGGTTCTCCACTGACTCGGGCTCAGGGGCTTCCACTCGTGTCCTCTCTGAGCTCTGGGTGTGACTGTCCGCCAAGATCTGCATACAATGGGCCTTTGCAATGTCAGAGGCCCACAGCCCGAGCTGTAGGTCCCCCAGCCACCCTAGTCCCAGAGCAGCAGTCATCCGGGACCCCCATCCTCCCATCTGGTCCCTGGGCACCCTACCTCCCACCCTGTCTGTCTCCCTGTGCTTCCTTCACTCTACCATTCACCTTCCATGCACCAACTGAAGCAACCCTTAAAAAGGGCTCCTCAGAGCACAAGACGCCTCAGCAACTTCCTAAAAAGCTCAGACACGTTCGTTACACTCAACTTACACCAACCCCTGTAGACCTGACCCAGGCCGTTTCCAAGGCTGTTGGTCTTTACGGAAGCAGACAACCACATCTTTCCCTGGAGTGGCTGCTGGGTTTGAACAGTAGACCTTTCTGTGAGCAACCAAGTACTTTAACCACGGTGCCACCAGGGCTCCCTTTAACAGCTTCTTGTTAAATGCCATTGAGTCTATTCTGACTCATAGCTGAATAGGGTTTCTGAGAAGTGGTAAATGGGTTTGAACTGCTGATCTTGCAGTTAAGCAGTCCAGTGCTTATGCTACAATGCCACACCAGGACTTCAGTGTCTAAAATAACACATTTGCCTCACGTCTCCAAGCCCGATGTCTGCTGGTTGGTTCTGTGTTGGTCCCCGGTGTCTGCCTCATCGTTCCAGCTTCCCACTGTGACCTGAGAGCCCACCCCAGGCAGTCCCTAGGTCTCAGCTCACCCACAGGGTCCTCAGAGAGGTCCTTCCTAACAGAGGGCATCTGGATGGCAGATGCCTGCTGTGAGGAGCAGGGCCCCATTATGTGCTACTGTCTCCTGGACCTGTTCAGGAAGTCCTGCCGATGACATTGTATGAGAGGTTGTTACTGACCCTGACCAAAGGCCTCTGGGACAGGTCCGAGACCCTCCTCCCACTTCAGCTGCTGCTTTGGTGTTCTGTCTTCACCCCATCACCCACTGGGGTCCAGGCTGAAACCTGCCTGCCCAGCATATCTGTCTCTCTTCCCCGTCAAGGGGGACCAGCTCAACTCATGTCTCCTGCAACCTGAAGGACAACATGTGGCACCGAAGACCTCTGAGTCCTGCTAATTAGAAACCCACAGGAGAGGAGGGCAGGAGACGGGAGAGCTCAGAAGGGCCTCTGCAGATAGTGGCAGCTGGAGAGCAGACCCTTCAGTCTCTCTGCCGACCCGTAGTGCTAGCTTTCTTTGCTTCCTCACTGGCGTGTCTCCCAGTCCTGGAGGGGTTTATTCTAGGGTTACCACCTCCCTTGGTTCACCAAGGGTGCCTCTGTCTCTGAGGCTGGAGCAGGTGAGGAGGTCAAGGTGAGGGCTGTTCTCCCAGGCTCTGCGCAGCCCATCACACTGTAGTCGCTCTCTGTCTGCTGGGTTTGAAAGCCTCAAGAAGTAGGAGCAACAATGAAAGATCAGCAGACACATGGGAGTCCTTGCACTGCTGAGGGTGATGTGTACAGCTGAACAGGCCTGGGCATTGATGGGGAGGGAAGGGTGTATCTGGGGTGGCGGGCCAGGCCTCATTTTGGTGAGTTCTGCTTTCTGGAACAGGATGCCTGCACTGCCTAATAGGATGGAAACACCTGTAAAGAAGGTGGGCGGGGGGGTTTGCAGGAAGTAGGGCCCATTTTCACTCCCATCCCAAGTCCCTGGCACAGTTGCTAACTACTATTGCCAAGGCTCACTGAGTCCCCACATATGCAGAGAAGCAGCAGCTGAGGTTCAGAGTCCCCACACTGAGTGTCACTCAGCTGACCAGGGAAGGGGGATGGAGTTTGGTTCAACCCCAGAAGCTCCTCAATGCCTGTGGTGAGTAGGTCCTGGCGGGGGCAGCAGCAGATGGCTGCCTCTCAGGGCTGCCGCATCATCATTTCTCTGCTGAGCCCCAGCCCGGCTGGAGATGCCTTCCTGGGTCTCCAGCACAGCATCAATAATGGAGCCCAGCTTGCAAGCATCCAACACTGGCCCACAGGCCGCACAAAGACACACAAGGAGACTTCAAAAGTTCACAGAAAAATGCAATGGAAAGATAATGGAAGTTTTCCATGAACTCTTTGCAGCCCCCACTGATGCTTATTTTTTATAGGTTTATTTTTTCTTTCTTTACATTATGCTTTAATGCAAAGTTAAAGCTACAAGCTAGAGTCATTACTAATCTTGTAAGGTAACTGGCACTTAAAGTTCTGCTGCAAGGAACTGGGGACTATATTTTTTCCCTAGTTTTCTCAGCTATCACCCTGCCTTCCATAAGCAGGAAGTGAGCAAACAGGCATTTTGGACACTTAGGTTTTATGTCCCTCTTTATCCTGTCAGTGTCCTTAGTTGTGTACTACGGGCTTGATTCCAACTCATAGTGACCTGATAGGACAGAGCTGCTCCGCATGGCGCCCCAGGCTGGGTCAGCTAGGTTGTGATGAGTTAGAACTGACCTGATGGCAGTGGGCTTTGCTTTCATCTTTTTGTCCCCCCAGATTTATTAAATGTAGCCCCAAGCATGACTCCTGCCTGGTCTGTCTGCTTCTATGTCTGGGAGTCAGCAGCTAGAGCTGCTTCTCAAGGGCAGAGTGAAATTGTTTCTGCCTCCCCCTCCATGGTGGCTGCCCAGCCTCCTCCTGGCTACCTCTATAGTGCGATGGGCTTCATTTCATTCTGTACTGGCCTCGAGTTGATGCCCAAGTCCCCTGCTGTGGTCCAAGGGCAGAGGGCTCCAATGCTTCTCTACAAGGCACCTGGAGGTTCAAGGTCAATGAATCTGAAGTGAAATCTAGAATCAAGGCTAGAAAAGAGAGGCTGCTCAGTGCCATCCCAGCGGAGAGGGTCCCCTCCCACCTGCCCCACTACTGGGATGCTTTAGGAGTTTAGAGAGAAAGTGCCCCCTAGACCAGTGTAGTTAAGAGTGGGCAAGGGCTGGCCTCTACCTGCAGTTCAGAAGACTCCCGACTTTCTCTGCATGCCCCCATCCTCGCTCCTCTTCCTAAGTCTGAAAACTGTAACTCTGCTTTCTTTATTTCAATCAATCCTCGGCAGCGTGCCCCTCTGGGCAAAGGCAGTCATGGTAACCCTGCCAGCTCATGCTTTAAAAATTCATCGTGTTTAATGCAGTCGATGTGTCTGATACACTTCAAAGTTTCTTGGGGGGTTGGGTGGAGGAGGACTTGTTTTTCTGGGTCTGGCTAGTGGGAGGGGATGGAGGGAGAGGCACAGGGCGATGAGAAAGAGAGGAAGCCTGGTGAGTGTACTTTCTTGCAGCTTCCTGTCCCTCTGAGGGGGTCACTGGCACCTGGGCTGTGAGTTGCCATAGAAAACCAGAGGTCCTCCAGCGGCTAGCACCTCTGGTGGTGTGAGGGGGACCCTCTTCCAGGCTGGGGGCGAGCGCCCAGGGCCATGTAGAGAATGGAGCGGGGCAGGAGAGGAGATACTGCTTCTCCCTTCACCAGGGCAGTGCTAGGAGACTTCCTCTTCCCATCTATACCCCTGGGCCTTATACTCCATGTGCTCCCAGCAACCCTGGCCAAGCCCAGGCCCACAGTTATGAGACCCCACCTCTAGAGCCCTGCACCTTCTCCTGCCTCCCAGCTGCCAGGTCCCAGCAGTCTTTCCCAAGTGCCCTCTCCTTTACTCAGCTGGTCCTTAGCTCTACTCTGAGCCACCTGTACTCAGGCTGCAAGCTGTTTAGGGCAGGCCTGGCCTAGCTGGGCCCACTGTGAATGAAGGGAGAAATGCCTCTAGAATATCAATGATCTGGATGGGGCCAGGCACCACAGGCCACTGTGGTCATGACAGCCAGGTGGGTGTTTTCTGTCCTGGCTGAAGTGCTGTCAGATTGGAGAAGAGACCCCCAAGGACATTCAGTGGGCACCTAACTCAGACTTGGCCCAGAAGAGAGGCTGCACTTTCTAGCCCATGTGGAGCTGTCCCAGAACATGCCCGGATGGGAATCAAGACAGAGGTGGGGATGGCCAAGGCAGCGTGAGCGCGGCTGGGCCATATGTGCTCTGGCTCCGGCATGGACGCCACTGCTCCCCAGGCCTCCTCACCCCCTTAGCATTTAAGCCCAGAGCTTTGGAACACCCAGAGTGAGTGAAAATCAAGAGAGTGCTGGGTGGCTAGAAGACAACCAACTGTTTCCATGCCGATCAGCACCGAGAAACACCACCTCACATTGTCCCAGGGGCTCCCTTCAAACTGGACCTGCCACTTCCTTCCTGGGAAAAGCCACCAACACACACACCTGTGGGCACTCTCTCTACATGAGGCACATCACGCACATGACACCCTCTCCAGAAAACAGGTATCATTCCAGCCCCCACTCCGCCCCCTCTTTAACAGGTGAGGAAAAAGCAGCACAGATGGATTGGATGCCTTGCCAAGCTCACCCATCCGGTCTGCTCCTGCCTCACCATACACCTGCTCATTGGCTCCCAGGTCAGTGGGCACAAGGGCTCAAAATATGCTTTTTCTGTAAGAGAGACACGGGAGCCTCTTTGCTATAGATATCACTGGGCCTTCTGCTGGACCAAGTTCTCTGGTACCTTCCTGCGGTGCTTTATCAGCATACTAGCTCCTGTCCGGAGGCCACTGACCATACCCGGCAGGGACAATGCTCTGCTCTGCTGGGGTAATGGCTGTTTCCAAGGGGACAGAGGGGAGCATAGCTGTGAGCCAGGGCCCAAATGTTGGCCTGAGGTGACGTCAATAGTCTGCTCACCAGAGGTCCCTGAGCCCCGAGATTTGGAGGCTGTGGGGAAGACCATTAGACAACCACTGATAAGACCTCTCTCCCTATGAAGTCTGTGCTTCTGCCCTTCCAGGCGGGTGAGAGACTTGCTGCTGAGAACACTAAGTGTCCCACTGAGGTGGCCCCATGCCCATCCAAGTGCCTGCCACCTTCTAGTCAGGCTCTCGGAGTGTGAAGGCTGGAGGCTCCAGAGGACTGGAGCTACCCACCCCACAATGGGGCAGAGGAGACAATGAAGCCAAGCACTGGATGAAGTCCCACAGCCAGGACCACAGTGGAGCCCCCTGCTGTATGTGTGTCTCTTGCAGGACTGGGACCACTCCCCTGACCCAGCCCCTCTGCACACTGAAGCTAAACACCAGGGTACAGACACACCCTTCACTCCTGTCACGGGAACTCACGTAGGGCCCTTGACAGAGAATCTGTCTTAGGACGGGCAAGGGAAAGGCACTTCGGCATCTCTGCCCTTTTGGCCTCTTGAGATGTGAGACAGGCCAGTAACAGAGGTGCCAGGAGCCAGGGAGCCTGAACTGGCTGCCCAGGCCCAGCCCTGACAGCTTGCCCAGCAGTATTCCTGTTAGCAAGTTGTTTAGTTTGCATTTTCCTTTACTTCATCCTATTATTTCAAATGAGTCGCTTTGTTCTAGGCCAAGGGATCACTCTCCACTGATGTTTATACAGCCACAAACGTTTACAGATGGCAAGTACATCCCGTCTACTTAGTCAGCGTTTGGCCCAGACCCTGTGGTCGCAGCAGGTCCCACAACTCTGCTCCTCCAGCCTTACAGCCACGTGCCCGGCTTGTTTCCACAGCCTGGTGTTCACGGGGGTCACTGGACAAGCCTTACAACGAAGCAAGATTCCTCCCCTCCCGCAGAGGGCCATCCTCGTGGCAGTGGGCACTAGGCGCTCAGGGTGATTTGCTATGTCACATGTATCTCTGATGACTTTCCTCCTAAGAAGTTTGTATGCTCTGAAGGACCTCCGACTAGAGCTGCCAGTTTGACAGCCGGTAGAGGCCTTGAAGGTGCTGTCCACACAGAAGGTGGCACATTTACTCTCCAGAACCTGGATCACTCCCAAATTGAGAGACCCCTGGACCTGTCTGTTGGGAGTCACCTGAAGACTGCCTGGTCTCACACGTTTCCCTGTCAGCACTGTGGGCAAGTGCCAGCCATGCAGTTCTCCAGGTGAGAATGGTAGGTTGTATGAAGACTCTGCCCGCATGGCTGGTCTGGGCCCTGGAGCTTTTAGCTCAAGGGCCCAGTTGTTTCTCTTCTTACGGCTCCATAATCAAATTCCGTCCCCTACCCTGGGAGCCTAAGGAGCTCTGGTAGCGTAGTGGTTACGAATCGGGCTGCAAACCTCAAGGTCAGCAGTTCGAAACTACCAGCTGCTCTGTGGGAGAAAGATGAGGCTTTCTGCTCCCGTAAAGATTTACAGCCTCGGAAACCCTGTACAGGGTCGCTATGGGTCGGAACCGACTCCACGGCACATAACAACAACAACAACAACAACCCCGGGAGCCTGGTCCTACCTTTGCATCAGTTCTGTCCCATATTGACTGGGGTCTACCTCAATGGTCCCCCGTCTTCTCTCTAGCACTGACTCAACTCTCAGGTATCACCTGAGCCTGCTTGTGCCTCTTCCTGGGCTCCCCTCAGGCAGCCCACGTGACCGGGCTCACCTCCCAGATCCTTGAGACCCTGGGGAGGAAGCTCACCTCACCAGCTGCTGTACTGGGCATGTGCCATCCCTACCTTCTGGGCCCCATTTGACATTCTCAGAAGAGAACAGTCAACTGATTGAGGAACCAGACAGACAAGGGTTTTTCTGGTTTTCAAATTTTTAGCCTGGAGGTTTTATGGGATTTTATGAGCTGCAGTTGTTTTCTGTAGCTTTGTTCACGAATGCCCACTTAAAGGGCACCGAGACGAACGTCAGAAAACAGAATGGAAGTTAAACACCAAGACCCGCTCTACCGGTAACAAAGAGCAAATAAGTATCAGCGGCTTCACTGCAGAGTCTCTTGGAAAATGGCAAAAAGATTAGTCTGCAAGGGCTAGGAGGATGGAAAAGCGGCTGCAGAAGTTGGGGGACAAAGACAGCCCTGGAGGGACCATCTTCAGTCATTTGAGGCCAAAAGGAAGGGGCAGTTTCTTTTATTTGTGCCCTCCTCTACCCCCTGCCAGGAGGCTGAAAAAATCCCCTTTGTGGTCCGTCATTTCCAGGGAATTGTAATATGCATGAAATAGGCTTTTTGCCCAAATGTTCCTTTCCAGCCCAGGAAATTGCACCAGATTAAATGCGTGAGGATGAGAAAGGGTGGCTCACTGCGGATGGGTCCTGCAAGCATTTGGATAGTCTCAGGTCTTCGGAACATCAGAAGTCCCTTTAGCAAAGAACAGCTCTCCCCCTGGCCACCCCCACTCCAAGCATCCCCAGTCATCCACTCCCTATTGCCCCATCTGAGCAGACAAGACCAGCAACCATGCGCAGAGCAACGCAGGGATGGGTTTTAACACTCAGCTTTGACCCCGAGATCAGAGGGCAGGCCCCAAACAGACTCAGAATCCCAAGGGAACCAACAGGGAAAGGTCTCCATGACAAGGATGTGTGTGAAGAAAGGCAAGTTTGCAAAACAGTTCTGTGTCTAAGGATCCACTGATGGAAAAACCAAAAGCAAGTCCCAAACCAAACTGCGTATTTAGAAATGCAGGGAAAAAGTTCTGAAAGGAAATACAGGAAGCTGAAACCAGAAGCTGTCTCTGGGGAGGAAGCAGCAGAGAAGGGTCTTCCACGTCTCGCTCTAGATTCTTCCACATTATGTCAATTTTTTGCTTTATGTGGCTTAATATATTTTGTAGTGACCATAAGAGTGCTTCTGGTGCTCCTTCTGCACTGCACTCGTTCCTGGACCTGCTCCTCTGGGTTGTCCCTCCCTGGGGAGTTCCTGTCCTTGGCCAGTGAGGGTGGTGGCTCCCAATCCACAAGTGGGGTTGCTTCAGATTTAACAATGGAAACATGTATTTTACAAACGAAAGGATCAACAGCCGGGAAATGGTATTTTTAGCTTCTGTGGCTCTTTGCTTCAAAGGCGTAGGTTTCATCTAACACCAGGCAAGCCTCCTACAAAGTCTGCCTGTTTGTGAAAGAGGAGTATATGAGCAGGAGAAAATGCCTGGCTCCACGCAGAGGCAGGAGGGCCTACTATAGGGCTGTTTGCTCCTGAAATAAAACCTCGGGATGCCAGGCGAGTCTCATCAATGGAGAGGAAGCTCATCTCCATTTGAGCAATCAAGCTGACTTGAACCAATGACGGGGTGGTTAGGCGGGTGAGGTCAGGTCTCAATGCATCCACAGTTTGCGTTCTGGGCTGCTATACAACTCACCCTGTTCCACACTTGAGTACCAAGGGTGTTGGAGCTCAGATGTCCTTTCTGATGGGGGACAGGTCAAGTCAAGGCTGCACAGGAGGGATGGACAACCACAGCATGGACTCACTGTGACATCTCAGGGTCCTCCCTGGAGGCCACACTGGGACCTTAGAGGGGAAGCTACCAGATTGCCAGCTGCCTGCACCCTCTTGGGCAATCATGCAGCTTCAATATATCTTGCATCCTGCCCACTGCCCACTGGACCCCACTCTACCCATGACCCGCAGGCTCATCTCGGGTTACTGTCTTTTCTCTCCTAGATTGGACCTGGAGCTGTACACGTGGGAATGGAGACTTGAACTTTCCTCCAAATACCACAGAACTGAAACAAAAGCCATGCCCTTCCCAGAGCTGCAATTACAGAAACTCATCTCTGGAGTGGAGTCCTGGTGTGGCGCTGTGTGGGTTAACGCGCCAGACTGCAAAGCCGTTTGAACTGCAAGGTCGGCGGTTCAAGCTCCCCAGAAACCCTATATAGGGTCACTATGGGATCGACTCGACGGCACTTAACAGCAACAATCTCTGGAGTGGAGCTGGAGATAGGATGCGGCGGCTGCTCTGAGCGCCACTCTCCTCTGCTCTGTCACTCCAGGCCCAGAGCCCTGTCCTGCTGGAGTGTGACCTTGGCAGTGGGGGGCGGTGTTTTTACTGTCTATTGGAGGCATGAGTGGCAGGAGTGAGAGAGAGGAGGGAACTGAGTGAGGATGTGAAGACAGTCACTTCTCTGACACCGTCTCCCCTCAGGGCTGAGATCACAGGTCTGCCTGGGAAGGACTCACAGACAGGGTACAGAGCAGATCTGAAAACCCAATTACCCTGTTACTAGGGGGTCCAGGACTGCGGCAGGCCATCAGGCTTCAAGGGCAGGAAGTGAGGCAGCCCCGTCAACTGGTCAACTGTTAAAGAGGTATAAGGAAGGAGGAGCTCAGAGAAATGAGGGGATCGGAAAGTTGACTGAGTTCAT
This sequence comes from Chrysochloris asiatica, assembly GCF_000296735.1. Classification (NCBI taxonomy): domain Eukaryota; kingdom Metazoa; phylum Chordata; class Mammalia; order Afrosoricida; family Chrysochloridae; genus Chrysochloris; species Chrysochloris asiatica. The sequence continues at coordinate 16,457,379 of NW_006408555.1, forward strand.
ACGACCAAAGAATGTGCTGCCACATCGTTCTAGAAGGTTCAGTCCCACTGGAGTAGGCGATCTCAGCAAATCATCTGACCAGACGTAAACCCTCCTCGATATTCTCTACCCCTGCCCTGATCTTGTTTGGCTTGTCAGAATACTTCATTTCAGTTGGTTAATTTCAGGTGCCTTGTGGTACAATGGGTTAAGCCCTGGGCTGCCAACTGCAAGGTCGGCAGTTCAAACCCACCAGATGATCTGAGAAAGAAAGATGAGGCTGCTACTCCTGTAATGATTTACAGTCTTAGAAATCCCATGGAGCACTTACACTCTGTCCTATGTTGTTGTTGTTGTTGTGAAGTGCTGTCAGTCGAGTTGGTTCCAACTCATAGTGACCCTGTATAGGGTTTCTGAGGAGCGGCTGGTGAGTCTGAACCGTCCACCTTGCAGCTCAAATAGATGTCATCCAGTTATTAACTCACAGCGCCACACCAGGACTCCACTTTGTCCCTGGGGTCGCTGCAGGCTGGAATGGACTATATACTACTGGGTTTGGTTTTGGGTTTTGATATTAGAAGAGGACAACTGCCGTGAGGGTACAGAAGGCCTCAGCTGTCAGAAATGGATGTGAGCACCCCCACTGCCTCCCACCCTCCCTGGTAGGCCTGGGGTCCCAGCTGCAGCCCAGGGCCTGTCCTCAGCTTCCCTGCCCCCACCCCGTCCCCTCCAGGTTTCAGGGCTCCCCAGAAACTGGCTCTGGGGGCCAGAGCAGACTCTTTTCTATCAGCAACACCGCCTCCTTCCCACCTCCATCCCCAGCTGCTTGGTACTTATCTTTCCTGGCTCAATTAAGACACTGTCTCTTTCCAGAAGCTTCCTGGGACCCCTGGAAGGCACCTCCCATCTGCTCCCACGCTGCGTGGTAACTGCTGGGGCTGGACATGGAGCTGTGAAGGGAGGCACTAACTCTGCTTTCCATGGTGTCCCCACCAGTGGGCACCAGCCCTGCTCAGGAAGCACATGCTGCTCCCAGTTCTCCTGTGGCAGCTCCCTGGAGGCCACACAGCAGATCAGCCCAGACCTGCTCCAGCTCCTAGCACTGGGAGGAGATGCAGCTCCCCTTCCCCAAAGACAAAGGGCTAGTACAGACTGCACCACTTCCATTCTCAGAGACACGTAAGGTCTCTTGCCTAGACTGACAGCTGTGGCCTGGTTTCCGGGGCTATAACTACACTCCTTATTTTTACCCACTTGGTATTTTCATTATGGTTGTGTTGGGGATGGATGGGGGCAGGTGTGGACCAATGGGAGAAACAGCACTGTGGAACTGGAGGGTTCTGGCAGCCAGGTAAGGCACGTGCCAGGTGGGAAAGGGGCAGGATGGGCATGGACCAAGTCAAGTTTTTTTTTTAAATTACAAAAAGTGGGAGGTCAAAATTACAGCTCCCACCCCCTTTATTTCCTCAGTAAGCATTTTCAGCAAGGTCACAAATGCTCTGGCTCTATAGATTTTTGGCTCCAAACCACATTTCAGGCAGCCTTTAAAAGCTAATTCTTGGCTCAGCGTCAGCTAAGCCTGAGGAGAGGAAAACTAGGGCACACGCTCTGAGAAAACATCAGACCTAGGCTGCAGCTTGCCAGCTCTACCCCCCGAGGCAGGTCCACACCTGAGGGCCCCCCCACACCATGTTTCCTTCTGAGCACGTCACAGCCCTGGCTCGAACGCCTCCAGATACACCTTATTCTACTGTGATTCACAGAGTGTGTTTCTGAAACACCAACTGAAGGTTGTGGCAACCGTGCATGGAGCAGGTCCATGGGCACCGCTTCTCCAACAGTGAGAGCTCACTCATGTCCCGTCACATTTTGATTATTCTTAACAATATTTCAAACTTTTTCATAATTTTACTGCACTCTTTACTCTGGTGTGTGGTGCTGTAGGATGAACACTAACTGCAATGTCAGTGGTTCAAACCCACCAGCCATTCCTCGGAAACCCTAAACAGGGTCGCTGTAAGTTGGAACTGACTCGATGGCACTTCACAATGTCAACATCAACATTGCAGTTTTAATGGACTACACTGTAGTGTAAACATCACTTTTACCCAAAAATCCGTGTGACTTGCTTTAAGGTGAGATGTGTTTTACTGCGGACACCTGGAGTCAAACCTGCAGTGCACCTCCAAGGTGACCCTGTATTAGTTTCCTGCTATCCTCTTCTCCCATTAGGCAGGGACCAAGACTTCTCAGTGACTCATTTGTGCCCGGGGTTAGCCCAAGAAGATTCAAGGGATCAAGTCCTGTGTTGAAGGGTTAGCTTACTGCAAGCTCCCTGGCACTCTGCTCTAACCCCTTTTCCTCAAATGCTCCAATCACAACTGAAACGTCTAAGGATTGCTTTCCCAGGACGGCCGGCTCCGTTCAGACAGCACGGGGCAGAGTTGTGGGAAAGTCGGGGCTTGACTTCTGCCTGTGCATATACCTGGCTGATCCTGATCCTGTTCTGACGGGGGCTTCTGGGACCCATGGCCACCATTCTGATCCCAACTCCACACATGACAGAGCCGTCACCCTGCCCCAAACAACATGGCGAGCAGTTCACAGTCTCTAGCACGATGGAATGCTGTAAACAGATGCAGTTCCTCCCAGCCCCCCTGGACAGCTTCACCCTGCCCCCCCTGTTCCTCAACACAGAGAGAGTATTTGGCTGTTGGGAAGGAGAGGGGACTACAGTGGGCATGTTTCATAGCCCACCCCCAGTCAGCATTTGAAGCCAGGCGACCAAGTGGACATTGGTTGGATTTTCCTCCCTGGGGTCCAAGACTTCAATTCCGCTTCCACAACTGTGACTGCCCATGACCAAATGCTTTTCCTCCTGCCCCTGTGGATGGACACTCAGGGCACCAGAGCTCTCTGGCCAGTGACAGACCCAGTGAGGCTCAAGCCCAGGATGGCTGCTGAAGACTTGATGCTACCAGGGCAGGAATGAGTCAAGGGCTGCTGGTGGTCATGTGCGTGCTGTGTGTGTGTGTGTGTGTGGAGGGTGTGTGCAGTGAGAGCGAGTCCTGAGGACACAAGCCAGATGCTGGCCTTGGATTTGCAATCCCTGCCCCTGCCTACACACTACTTTTATTTTTTAATGTGAGCACTGACTGGGCCGTACTGATCGCAGGCAATAATAGGTCTGGGGGCACAGAGAAGGGAAGACGTCTGGATCAAGTCTCAGTTTCCTGACTGGCTTCCTCTCTTACCGTCTCTGAAACACTAGGAAAGAGTGACTGCCCACATCTGGACTTCTGCCTCCTAGGAGCAGTGCTGCCATGTGCCAGGTTCTTCTAAGCACTTTGTAGGTGCCCTAGCACCACCTTCAGGAGATAGTAATCTCACTGTCTAGGAAGGCAGCTATGCCCAGGTGGGCCCTTGTTCCTTTTCTAGTGGAAGGAACACCTCCTTTCTTTGGAGAGCTCTCCTATACCATGGGGGTCTCAGGTAGGGCTGACCCACTTTGCTGACCTTCTCGACCAATCTGAGATCCCCCAGGATCATACCTAACAGGGCTTGATCCCTGAGGTGGTACTGGTCACTTGGATGAGATGGCACCACACGGAGGAGCTGTCTGAGCTCCTGGCCCTTGCTGACCTCTGCCTTTCCAGGGCCCAGCTACACAGGATAGTCAGGTCCCCTTGCCTATTTTGGTGTCTTTGGTCTGGGTTCTTACCACTTGCCAGCCAAAGAATATGACTGACAAAGGTTAGTGGTTCCTAACTCCAGGCTATAAATCTTTATGGACAGAGACTGCTACATCTTCCTTCTGGCTGATGAGGACACTACTTTGCTGTCGAGACGGTTCTGACCCATAACGACCCTGTACAGGACACTACTAGAATGACTAAAATCAAAGACTGATGATAGCAAGTGTTGGTGATGGTGTGGAGCAACTAGAAGTTTCATACACTGCTGTTAGGAGCGAAGACTGGTACACCCACTTTGGGCAGTATCTGTCAAAGCTAAACAAATGTACATACTCTCTGATCTAGCTACTCCTAGTTACATACTTTACAAAAAGGTTCACACACACACACTCAGCAGCAGATGGCACGGGGCAGTTGTCCTCCCACTGTAACAGCTGTTTGTCTATGTGTTTAGAAGGCCCCGTGGCAGCAGGTGTACAAGGGGTGACCTTCTTCCCTGACTTTGAATGTCCTGTCCTCCTCACCTCTGTTCCACCTATCACTGAATCCTCACTGGACTGAAGTTTGCGCCGACTCAGCCCCCTTTCCAGCCTCGTTTTAAAACACCTCCCCTACGTTTCCCCTCCCCGCCCCACTAAAATGACACATAAAAGAATGTTCCTAGCAACATTACTCCTAATGGTACCAAACGGAAAATAACCCAAGTATCACCACTAGAACAGGTAAACATGGTTATACAGCTATGCGAACGACTGCTACATCCAGGACAGATTAATCTCACAGACACAGTGTGGATCAAAAGACCCTAAATGTAAAAAAACTCAAACTTTGTTCTTTGATAAAAACTTTAAAACCAGGTAAAACTAGCCCTTGTTTTTAGAAGTCAGGGCAACGGGTACTTTGGCGAAGAAAGTAGGCACACTGTGGGCTGGAGATGGCCCATTTCTTGATCTGTGTAGACAATTGGCAAGAATTAATTGAAATGCACAAGTCCTGGTGTGGTGCTGTAGGATAATCAATGGACTACTAACAGTAGGGTTAGTGGTTCAAACCTACCAGCTGCTCCTTGGAAACCCTACGCAGGATCACTATGAGTTGGAACCGACTCCATGCACTTAACAACAACTGAGATGCACACTTAGGATGCGTGTGCTAAAATGCACCAGGAAGGGGTGATGCTGAGATCTGTCGTGGTTTGAAGAGGGCAGGTCTAAATCAAGGGGAGCAGGCTGTACCAGTGATGTGGCAGAATCAAGCTGAAAACAAGACAGAAATTCTTGGGACACAGAACTTCTGAGACATGTTTTTTCTGAAGCAGCAAGGAAGGCTAGGAGTCTTTGAGTTTGGGGAAGATTCTAGATATGAAATATATCCAGTCAGAAGTGCCCATCTGAGGCCATGAGGTTAAGGGCGCCAAGGTTGAGGGTGAAATGGAGACACGCCCTGGGAGAGCAACAAGGACGAGCCAGGCCACACATGAGGGCTGCCGATGAGCTTGTGGCTGTTTCAGGTGACCGGGGTGGTGTGGGGAGCTGGGGAGGGGGACACCCTGAGGAATGAAGCACTCAAGAGAGCAGCTTCTGAGAGAAGGGCAGAGGTGGCTCAGAGCAGACAGTACAGGATATTTGGTGGAAAATGGGAAAGAAAAACAAGAGATGCCCCTGGAGTGCACTTGGAACCCATATTCGTTCACCTCCCACAAGAGCAAGAGGCCAGCTGCTGATGTGAACGGTTGTGATAAGCAGAAGGAAAAACAAACAATCTGGGAGGAAAGAGGGGGCGAGACAGTCAAAAGGGAGATTTTGACCAAGAAATATACTCACTGTCAAGGTGCCAGAGAGTTCCACTGGATAGTTCCAATGAGATTATGAGTCTAAATATAGACCGGAAGTAGGCCAGGATAATGGATGGGCAAGAGAACTGGGGCCAGGAAGAAGACAGGGAGTGATGCTTGGTTCACTCAGCGTTTTAACTCCGGCTCAGTGGGGTGGGAGCCAGCAGCAGCAGTAGCAGGGGGAGATTTTCTATAGATTAATGACCCTGGGCAGAAGTGGGAGGCCATGTAAGGCCCAGCTGCTACATCTGGGGGCCTGCCTGGTATGTGAACAAGCAGGGTCCAGATTAGAAACGGGGAGATATCTACCCTGCACATGGTGTGGGGGAAGCTACTCCTCCTGTGTGGCCTTTTATGTCCCTTGGGAGGGCAACAAGAACTATCTCGGCTCTTTGAATCTGGGATCTGGGCTGCTGGGCCTGGCTCTGGTATGCATAGGCTAAGGGACTTGGCATGCCAGTGCTGATGGCTCTGAGGCAGGCAGCTCAGTATTCGGCCCTCCGAGTACTTCCTGCCACGTCTATCTGTCCAGGTCAATGCTTCCTCTTCCCTACAACATCCAACCTCAGGCCTGGCTGGGGAACCTCTAACAGGTAGTTCTCCCAAATGTTTACCACCATCCAGTCTGGAAGAGTCCCAATAATCTCTGTCTGGATCACAGCCCACTTGGGGTGAGGAAGTTGAGGGGCAAATGGTACGATATCAGCATTTCAAAGACAATGAGCCCAAAGCCCACACTTCTCTGGGTGTGGCAGCCGCCAGCTTTTCAAGATACAAATAGGGATGTGGCCTACCCAGATGGTTCCTGGGGACTGTCCACTGCTACTTCATATGGGCTCATGACCAGCACCGAGCCCCCTGGACCCGGCTCCTCCAAGGCTTGGTCACCGCATGTGCTCAGAGACTGGTCTAGACAGCCTTGCACACTGTGTGTGACGGAAACCCTTCTACATATTTTTCTGAAGACATGTGGATGGGGGCTGGGGGGCTACCTACTGAAAGGAACCACTCAAGGAGAGAGAAGGGAGAACCTGAGTCTCAAGGCCAGACCCAGAAAACACATGGAGTGATATCAGGATAAAAGCACTGAATAAGACGCATTTTTCTAGGAGTTTAAGGACGCTCATTTGTTTACTCCAAGGAGGTGGTGGTTGTTGGTGATGAAGTGCCATCAAGCTGATTCTGACTGATTGTGACCCTGTATAGCTTCTGAGGAGCAGCTGCTGGGTTTGAACTGCAGACCCTGCAGCTGAAGTCAGCACATTATCCTGCAGCACAACATGGCTAGGGGCCAACTATACACCTGTTTCTGATTTGAAGGCTCTCATTAACGAAGCTGTGTGTTATCAATGTAAAACCCTCTGAGTTTCCGGCACCCTCAGATCTTATGGAAGCAGCTCTGAGCTTCACAGTCACTTGATTTGCAAGTGTTCAGGGGCTGCCAACAGTCCCCGAAAATCAGCCCCCAGCCCTGCTGGCTGTGGAGCTGAGGGCTTCGGAAGTCTAGGGGGCTGGGCTGGGAGGGCCGCTGCTTTCTCAGGTGTGCAGATAACAGAGGAGGTGGTTTTCAAATGAGCAGGTGCCATCATCAACTCAAGGAGGATTCGGTGGTGGGTGGGGCAGAGGTGAGGAGGACAGGACGCTGAGACCAGGGAAGGTCACCCGCTTCACACCCACTGCCACAGGGCCTTCTGGACACAGGGACAATGGCTGTTTCAGTGGGAGGATAACTGTGTGGGTGACAGGGCCTGCCCCACACCCCTGATGCTGATTGTCTGTGAACGCCGCCCTCCTGGTTTCCCTCCCAGTCTCCCTGTCACAGGGAGCCAGGAGGACCCTCCCAGTCTCCCTGTCACAGGGAGCCAGGAGGACCCTCCCAGTCTCCCTGTCACAGGGAGCCAGGAGGACCCTCCCAGTCTCCCTGTCACAGGGAGCCAGGAGGACCCTTGGAAAATGGGGATGCTGCCCTGTATGCTTAAAAGCTCCCAGCTTCCTGAGCACACTGTGGCCAGGACTTCCTCCTCCTCCTCTCCTTCCCCACTCAGAACTAATTAATACCAGCCTGGCCCAACAGGGCCCATTGCAGGTGGTTTCCATTTTGCAAAGGAAAACGCATCACTTTGCTCAGTCTGTGGGTCTGCAAAGGCACTGGGTACAAAACAGCAGGCTTGGCAGGGGTCGGGTGGGATGGGATGGGCCTGCACATTGGACCCACCACCCCTTCTCCACAGTCCTGTGAGGTTCTGGGATGCTGGTCACAGGGACAGTGAAGATGCAGGCAGGGCTTTTTAACTGTGAACCTCAAATGGGCATTCCTTTTTTTTTCCCCATCAAGACCACGGCCGACCCTCACTCTGACACAACCTTTGCCTCTCTGCCTCCCAGCCATCATGTCCCCTTTCAGCTTTGTCTCAAGCTGGGAGATCAACACCCAAAAGCCAGCAGTACAAAAACGGTCTCATACACTCATCTCAAGAAGTGCCCAGCCCTGGCCCCTGGGGGGAGAACAAATGGAAAGTTCCAGAAGACACACACAAGGAGCTAGGCAGACCTTAAGCAAAAGCAGCAAGAAGTGGAGTTTCCTGAGAGGGGAGCAAGAAATCTCCCCTGGCCCTGCTCAACGTCCTGTCTCCTTCCTCTCAGCTGAAGACTCAACCAATAAGATGACAAACCAACAATCAAACTCCACCACCTTCTGGATGGGTGGACCAGGGTCCACTCTAGCAGGCAACCTCAGGTCAGTGAGCCATTTGCCACAGCAATGTATTTTTATTCCAAGCAAGTGAATGCAGCTCATTACAAGGGAGAGAAGACTCAGACTGAGGAGGGCCTCTCAGAAGCTTTTCTACAAATTGGGCAAAGTATGCTTTTCTGAAGTGCTCTTTGAACCAGGGATTCAGGTCTTCCCACAGTGCTCAGTTCACCTGCCTGAACCTCCTGGCATATCAGGGGCAAGTGTAGACAAACAAGGTGAGGGAGGCGGTGAGGTCAAAGGCCAGCAGAGATTGGGAGGGTTAGAGAGAGGTGCAATGGGGCTGGAGTGGACTTGTTTCCTGTGAGCTGCTTCCCGTCCGCGGTGGCAATCTGGCCCAGTTGAGGACCCCATCGCGCAGGCAAAATGTGCAAGGCCTGCCAGTGGAATTTCCCAGTTACAGCATGAAAGAGAGCTGCTTCTCCTCAGCCCCTCCCCGCAGTGGCTCCCTAGGCAGGGTTCCCTGTCTCAGCACCCTCCAACCTACTCACTACCATCTCCCTTTCCAGCACAAGAGCTGTTGTGTGAACCCAAGACACTGGGGGGCAGGCGGTATCAGCAGGGGCACATTTTAGGGTCCCTGAGCATGTGCTGGGTTGCAGAAGCTGCTAGCCTTGTCAGAGGCGGTGCAGGGTGGACCTGACACTGGGCTTCTCTGGGTCAGGTGTCAGGAGAGTCCTGGTGACGGCTTCTGCTCTTCCCTCAATCCAATCCAGCCTCCACTTGGAAATGCCCCTCCCTGGAGGGTGCTTCTGGTCTCAGCCACCATCCCCTGGACGATGCTCCCAGCCTCAGCCTCTGTCCCTCTGGAGGGTGCTCCAGGTCTAGGTTCACACCCCCTGTCAAGCCCCGAAGTCAACAGCACACAGTCATCATCCACTAAAAGGCCCCATTCTCTGGCAAGTCCTCAATGCAAGGCCATGGGAGGAAGAGGAAGAGAAAGGCACATCGGGGAAGCCAGAGACCGACTGGCCCAAGGACCATCTTGGCAGGCAAAGCACCGTCCACATCCCCGCACAGAAGCAAGCCTTGTAAGGGTCACAGCTGCTAGCTGCCGTTGGGAGTCCATAGCCTAGTTCATCAAAGATATGTTTATCCCTCCCCCGTTTCTGTGGAGTGTGAGTGGAGCGCTTCTGGGGAAACAAGCCTGGCACTTGTTCGGCCACATTAGCATGAGGGTGGGAAGAAGCCACGGGAGGGACACAACGTACATGAACAGCTACTGGGGCAGAGATGTTTTAGTGGGGACAGACTGAGCTGTTAGAGGTGCCTGGGGTGCTGGTGTAGGGGTCAGCTCTGGGCACAGAAGATCCAGTGATGTCACTCCTTTTCCCAATTCTGCCCCTGCCCCTGCTGGCCACCCTGGGAGGAGGAGCAAGAGGCCAAACAAGAGTCCTCCTTTATCAGCAGTGCCGGGCTGCGTGAGGTGCACCCGCATGCCTGTCTTATGTAATCCTCCCAACCCCACAAGGCAGCTCTTTCAGTAATTTGATGGGCACACAACATTTGAAGGAACTGGGGTGCCAGTATAACCTTTTCAAGACCAAATGTGCTGCTTTGAATTTCTGCAGAAACCACATGTGTTCAGTAAGCACGCTGAATGAATGAAGGAACATGCCACAACTTCCCAGATTGGTACCTTAGGCTTCAGGTCTCTTTTCTGAGAAGCAGGTACATCAAATACCTCTCCTTTGAGGTCCCCAAAGCAATTCACGCTCCAGCATGTGACCTTCCCTCCCTCTGCTCAACCCAGACACCTGGGGTCACTTCCAAGCTCACCAAACACTTATGCCTCCTGCTCCGTCTAGCCATCCCAGTAGTATGCTGCAAACTGTCTCACCCAAACAACAGCCTCCCAACTGGTGTCCCCACACATCCATCTTGCCCCCCACAGCAACACAGTAATCTCTGTAACACAGACATCTAGTCTAGCCATTCCATTCCCTGCTCAAGCCCTTTCATTGCTTCCCACTGGTCTCTGGGTTAGTCTTCATATGGCTGGTCCCTCTTTTCCTTGCTTTCTGGTTCACAGCAAAACCAACGCTCAAGTTCTTTTTTGCCTTGAAGCCGTTAGACAGGTGGGATCCTATGCTGGGAGACCTCCCTCAACTCACATCCACACATGGCCTCAGGGGTCTCCCCATGCTGGGACCCCATCAGTCCCATCTGCTCCTGGCATCCCAGGCTGCTTGACCAACCCATCACCCTAGAGGTTCTGCTGTCAGGGTCAGGGTCAGGGTCAGGGTCAGGGTCAGGAGTTTCCTTCCAAAATTTCTAATACTGAGAACTCCTGCTGGGGCATACCAGGGAACCGAGACCACACCTGAAAACTGTCTGGCTTTGTTGAGAAGTCTGGAGGAATCTGGCCCAACTTTCTGTTGGCCTGTGGCCACTTTTCTGGAGTTGAGTTGAAGGCTAAGGACCAGATCTGGACACACTGCTCCAGAGGCCACAAGCAATTGGGGGCTGGAGCCCGGATCTGTCCAGGGCCAGGCTCCATCAGTGTGTCTGCTGCCGCCAACCCTGGACAAGCTCCGTGTGGGGCTGCGTCCAGAGCACAGTCTCCCTTTCTTCCCCCAAAGACGCCAAAAGGGATATTTAAATGAGAATATTGAACCTTGAGACAAAATGGTTTCCACAGGTAAAAGATAAATCCAGTTGTTCGGTAATACGTCAACATTAACCTGCCTCATGTTGACAGCAGCAGCAACCAGTGTGAAGGAAGAATCGTCTCAGTCTAAAACCAATACAGGGTCAGGAGACGGCGCAGAGAGAAGGGGTACTGTGACATGTGTGGTGATGAATGTGGTGACAAGAGGAAGACGAGGGAGGTCTGGGAACTGACCTGATGATGAAGACGCCTCTGGTCTCCAGGAGTTTCTGCTCTGCGCTGAACCTCTTGAGAAGGTTGATCATGAACTTATAGAAGTAGGAGTTCATGGTAGGAGTCGAAGGAGAACATTCTAAGCCTTTGGTACCTGTACAGAAAAGGACATATGGGAGTCAAGCTTGGTAGTGGGAAGGGATACCAGCCCAAAGCACAAAACAGGAACATGCCAAACCACCCAGAGGGTCACAGTCACAGGTGAGCTCCAGAGGAGTTTCTGTAGGAAGTGTAGAGTCCTCCTAACAGCTGGTCCCTTCACTGTCCTCTCAGGGTCACTACGGGAAGTGGCTGGGAACTAGACAAGTAGCTTTTCTGCTTTGTGTCTCCCAGCTGTGAATGGCTTCAAGGAGTCCTTATCAGGAGCTACCTTCCACTGGCTGTCCTTCCCCAAGGACCTCCTAGACAGCTTTGGTGAACCCTGCATGGGCTAGTCTCGGTGAACTGCTCATCATTTGGGGTGTGTTGCTCTGGGTGCCTGCCCAGAACAGCCTGGCCTGGGAGGTCCTGGGTGACTCTGGAATGGCAACCAGTCTCGGCTCCCTCACCCAGGGGGGCTGTTTCTAGAATCAAGTGTCACATTCTTGCAGATAGAGTGACCCGACCCAGCTGGGCTGATCTCTGACAGGAGACTGCCAACACAGCTGTTGAGGTGGCCCTGCTGTCCCTCAGCCCTACATCGTCCCCCCACTTATGAAACAAACTCAACAGCACAGCTGGTGGCAGGGCTGGGGCACTGGAGGTGGATGTGTGCTGATACCAGTGACTGTGGTCTGCCCTAGGACTTCGTCCATGACAGGTGCTCACTGAGATGATAGCTCAGTCTGAGGTTCTCACGGGATTGTCCCTTTGTCTTCACATGGATGCTGGGGACTCAGAAGAATCTGGAGATGTCTAGGTACAGAAACTCCAGACCTGGGACAACTTCACATGCCCTGCTGGGAAGCAGAGAGATGCAAGGACAGGGAGTCACCAGTGACCTCTTGACCCCCACCTGGAGGGAGGTCTGAGCACCTCAGCTGACAGAGCAGCCAAAGATGGAAGCTACCACCTCCCCTGGCCATGCCCAGGTCTTAATGTCCAGGCCACATGGTGATCCTAGGACTGAGGCCAGTAGGTGGGAGGGGGAAGAAGGGTCACACCAACCGTTCCTATTTGCACAGCAGGGAGAACCTCCACAGCTTGGCCTTTAAAGACACTAATGACTAGAGGCTCTGGACAGCTTGATACGTGGGACTGGACACCTCTCTGAGACTCAGCTTTGAGGTGCTGCTCAGCTTGGCCTTTTGCTCTTGATGCTTGGTCTTTCAATTCCCAGCTGTCAGACCCCTGCCTCTGAGCAGAGGAGTCTTCTAGGACGTGACAAGAGACTAGGGCAGGGCTAAGCCCTCTAACACCGGGATGCGGCACTTATGAGTCAAGGATCTGCAAGCTCCTGCCCAGAGAGGCCTGGGAAATCGGCAGGGAGCAGTCTCGTGCTCATCCCAAAAGGTGAGGGCCCACAGCACCTCTCCCAGACTACATTTTCCTTCCTCGCCCACCAGATTCTCTTCTGATCTAAACAGTCCTAAGGTCCAGGCAGCTCCAGAAAAGATGTCCTCAGGCAGGGCTGCAGCGTGGGAGGAGTGAGGGAAGGAGGAACTAGCTCCTGGAGTGTTACTACAGGAATGACGAGACTCTTAAGTCATTTCTCCTCAGCAGCTAGCCTCCTCTCTGCGGGAGCTCAAAGTACCCTGATCTGCCACTTCCGCCCACATCTGAGCGACCGGCGACAGCGCCTGCATTCGAGCCACCACACACCTGATCAGCCCCCTCAGCTGCTCTGACAAAGTCAACTGGGCGGGGCTCTGCTGAGCCTTCCCGACTGGAGGCTGCACGCACAGTCTTGGACGCCACAGTCTGTCTACATTTGTGGAGAATGTCTGTGTGCCATGAGAGGATGGTGGGAGTTAGGGGTAGTTGAGGGCAGGCCTGACCACCAACACTGTCTGTGGATCCCCAGGGTAACAGGGTTGGGAGACCCCATATCTTCCAGAACCTTCCAGCCACTACAGATGGTGGGCAAGCTGGCCTGGCTACAGCCCAGGAGGCAGGGAGAGGATGATGGGAATGACCTGGCGTGTCTAGGGAGAAGGGCTCCCTTGGTGGGTCGGAAGACCACGGTGTGAGGAGAGCCCAGGGCTGAGGGGTGATGGAGGCAGCTCCTCACCGGGCTCTGGCAGGAAGTTCACGTGACCCGCTGCCTGGCTGACAGGCAGACAGATGCTGGGGGGGTGGGGGTGTCTCTCTGCAGAGCCAGCCTGGGGCGATGAGGGCCAGCTCCGCAGATGTTGTTAAGTGAAACCTGATGGGGCGACATGAAAATCTGCACAATGTCTCACAAACAACGTTCCCGGGGATGTTTTGGATTGAGTTTTGTGGCTATGACGTGCAGGAGCCTCACATCAGGATAAAAATAGCTCTGCCTCAATGCACAAAGCGAGTAACAGCTCAACAAAACCAGATGTGAAAACACTGGCCGCTCCGCTCAGGCTCCACTGTTTGCCCTCCTGCCCACCTCCCAGTGGGGAGGGTCAGAGGCTGGCCAGAGCAGACACTAGGTCCAGGAGCCTGGGGTCACACCCCTGACCCTGCTGCAGGCTAACAGGGCAGCCCCAGTAAGGAACAGTCCTCATCTGCTAGGGAGTCCTGGTGTGGCAATACAGGTTAATGCGCTGGACTACAAGGTCTGTTTGAACTGCAAGGTCGGTGGTTCAAGCTCACCAGTTGCTCCTCAGAAACCCTATATAGACTCGCTATGAGTTGGAACTGGCTTGACGACACTTCACAACAATACGCACCGAAGGACAGAGGCTGCGATGTTGTCTAGCCCAGGCTTGTCGAAGGGCTCCATGATTACAAGGCAGCTCAGCAGAAACCCTACAAAGGGTCACTATGAGTCGGACCCCACAGACCTTAACAACAATACTTAACAACTGACAGCACTTCACAACACTGGCACTTGATGACAGTGAGGTTTGGTTTGGGGTCTGGAACCAAGAGGACAGTACAGCAAAGGAGGCTTCCCTCCAGAATCAAGAGGCCAGGAGGACGGGGAGGCCAAGGTCTGCAGGGGCACGGAGTCTGCCGAAACACAGAGGAGGGAACACCACCTTCCGCCCCCCTCCACTGCCCCCCGTGGTGTGGACAATGAGGTAGTTAGGAGGATGGCACCTTTGGGTCCAAGAAGCCACTGCATTCTTATCTGCATGTGGCTTGGCCGAGGGGCTGAGGTCGGCAGCCAGGACAGGCGCCCCCACCCCCACCTCACCAGAGCGGAGCTATCTCCAGATCCAGGGGATTTCCAGCTGAAAAAGACACTAGTGGACCCCAACAAGGCCAGGGAGCTTTCTGCTGGGACGACTGTGAAGATGAAAGACACCTCCTGGGGCAGCAGTGCTGGGGAATTTCAGAGCCGCGTAGCTTGGGTCCCCCACCATCTTACTTAACTCTGGAAAATGGGTATTGATCCTGACTGACCTTGGGTGGGATGCAGTGATGAACAAAACCTAACCCTTGAATCCTGAGATGGGGCTTCTCATATATTGGGTCCTGAGTGCTGCTCCCACCTGCCCTCTGAGATCACAGTCAGGAAGGACACAGGTGTGTACTGCACCACCCATGCCCAATGTGAGGACAGGAGGAACCCGTGCTCCAAGCTGGCTGAAGTACGCATACCATCTTACAATGAGAGGACGAAGGCAGCTGTCCCACATCCTCAGCATTTGCCTTAGTGTCCAGAATCCCAACCCCCGACCCTTCCTTACAGGGGACATGAGGCGGTACACTGAGGTCTGTGGGCCTAGGTCCCTGGGACCCCAGTGCCATCTCTGGGTGGCTCCTGGGTGGGGGAAGGAGGGCCTTCAAGGCTCAAAGATCACAGGCAATACTTCGTGGAGGCTGGAAAAAGTCTGGTGTGGCTGGGGGCTGTAGAAAGGCAAGAATTGAAGCCCTGAGGCCAGAATGGGGGTTCCTGGAAATGCTGTAAAGACCAGAGTGCAGTCCCACGAACTGCAGGGCTGGGTCTGCCCCCAGAGGAGGGCTCCCACGCTCCTGATCCTGGGATATGTGAAGGGAACAGGCTTTGTCACCTTATCCTGTCCAGTGCAGTCTCACAGATGTCATGAGTCAGGAGCCAATCTGGAGCGAGGGCTGGGGTCATACATGCATACCCCTCCCAACAGTGCCCGGGGTTAGGAAGAACAAACGCTGGCAGCCAGGATCACAGTTGTGATCAGCCCAAATGCCCTGAGCGGGCTTTCTGGATTTTTGCTAGAACTGGTCTCTGTCTGGGGGCAGAAGATACTCCTGACATTTGGCCATGATGACCTGGGCTACAAAGGAACGATGCAGTCAGAACATTTCATTTTTGTGCATGTTTTCAAAGCTAGGGGCGAACACTCCACTTGGGCCCAGAGAAGCCTGCATAGAACGTTGACATGAACAGTGGGGGTGGGGTGGGGGCATCTCCCTAAAACGGGCGGAGTGCTGCAGCCTGTGTGCTCCAGAGAATGCCAGCAAGGCAGTTTCCACACAGGAAGAGGGTCTGGCCCTGATGCCTCTGTCCACGTGCTCAGCCAGACAGAAACACAGCCAAACGACCCCCATGCACAGACGCTGGGCAGAGGAAGGAGTGCACACTGTCTGCCTGCTTCCTGACCCAAGACATCCACCCAGCTCGCCTCAGTGCCAGCCCCCAGCTTCTCATGCTCATGTGATACTGGTTTGATTTTAACCCTTAAAGACCATGGGCCCCCCCAAAAAAAATCTGAGAACAGCTATGGACATGTATGAGTGTCCACATATGGCTCTCTGGTCACACACACACACACCTTTGTGGGGTGCTGAGGGTTCCCACAGCCTTGAAGTTCATCAAGGACTCAGGTGAAGAGCTTGTGGCCCACTTGCTCGGTGATCTGTCCAGGATGCACGCCTGCTTACCCTGCCCATCTGTCAGACCCTGTAGGTCTATGAACTCAGGATGAGTCCCTGGCTAATGTCTGCCAACCGCCACATCCTTGTTAGTGACTACCCACACCAATTCCTTTCAGTCCTTGCTCCCAAGTGAACTGACGCCTTGGGGCCCCTTGCAGCGTGAGAGATCACGTGGGGTGGGGCAACAGGCTGTGCAGCTGTATAGTCTTCCTGCTGAAGGGACACACCAATCTCTCCAACAGAGCTGGGCCATGGTCCAGAGGTGCCCTTAGCCTGAACTGCCTCAGTCTGAGCCACTGGTGGGCACACAGCAGTTTTCCTGCATATCTGTCCACCATGGGGTATCCGTTTCAGAGTCATCAACATCTCAGTGTCCAAGAGGAAGGGAGAGAGAACAGATCCAGGGAGGAGCAAGGTATCCTACCCTGACCCCACGGCTGGGTTGCTTCATGGAGACGTTTGCTTCTGCCATCTGAGGGGGAGGGACAATGCCACTCATGGACTCCCTTCCATAGACAAGGGGCCTTCTCTTGGCTGCTCCCCTCCATCAGCTTTTCCTTCTGTCAAGATTTCCCCTCCCCATTCCGGTCATCCACTTTCGGGACTTCAGACTGACCAGGTCAGGATATGGGACCTGCAGTCTGACCATGGTCACTGACTGCAGGAAACAGGGCTAGCTGGCCAGGAAACAACTGCATCCTGGGAACACAAGAAGAGGAAGCTGGGGTGCCGCCTGGGCCCCTGGTTGCCTTCCTAGCTTTGGTCAGAGACAGCTGGAGCTCGGGACAGACCGCAGGCAACGTGTGGGTCGCCTGTGAAACCCACTGCAGAGGGTCAGTGAGCCCTTGTCCTTTAGCATCACTGGCCTGGATCAGAATTCTGATACTCAACCTGACATGCCTGGAGTGCAGACTGGCCAGCAGGGGTCCAGAGTCAGGGTTTCCAGGGCTCAGTGCTGCCAAGAGGACCCCAAATCTAGCTGACACTTGGCTTCTGAGTGAAAGTCTGTCTTGGGACCCTGTGCCTGGACATCAAGAGCTGCCTTATGGTCAGACACCAACATTGCTGGGGCTTTCCTACCCACTCGTATCGCTGGGCATTTTCTAGCATTGTTGGCTGGAGGGACGGGGCTGGAGTTTGCTGCTCAGGGGAATGGAGGCCTGACCAGGACATTCAGTGTGAGGGTCCCATTCATGCCAGGGTGGTCTTCTGTATTGTGAGCTATTTTCAGCAGCTGGGTGAGAAAGGAAGTGGCTGCTAAGCCTTCCTCCACCAGTGAGTCTCAGGAGTCTAGACCCCAGTGGCTGACTGGGGAGACGCTGCTGCAGAGACGGAGGCCATCAGCAGGGTTCACTTCACGGGTTTATAGTTGGCCAGTGGATCTGACGCTCTGAAGGGCACTCTGTCCAGGAGCGCAGACAGAAGAGGAAGAGGGTCTCTGATGGCGGCCACAAGGTGGCTGTGGGAGTGGCCTGCCCTCCTAGTCACTGGGAGGAAATTCAGTGATCCCTCACATCCTGGTGGAGCTCCAGGTTCAAAAAAGGCAGCCCAAAGATCCACCCTCGTTCCGGATGGAACTAGACAACTAGAACTGGCATTTCCAGGGTGCCCGAGGCCAGATCACAGGGCATGCTTACCGGTAGTGTGCAGGAGGCTGGCCCTGTTGAGGGCGGGCATCTGGAGCTCGGAGTGGCTGGTCCGAAGGTCAGGGCCATCGAGTGGGCCTGGGTCACCTGTCTGGCCGGCGGGGGAGGAAGCAATTTCTGCCAAGACCTCCAGATCCTTCAGGATAACCTACGGGGAGAGAGGCGGAGGATTAGCTGTAGGACGTGGTCTGAAAGCAGGGCTGAGCAGCGGTGAGGGGGTAACAGAGCTGCCTCCAGGGCTGGGGACAGGACAGCAGATCTAGATGTTGTGGGGTCTGGAAAGCACTGAAGCATCCAGACTATGCTATAGAGGTGCCTTTCGTTGTGAAGTGCCTTTGAGTCATCCCTATACTCATAGGGACCCTGTATAGAAGTTCCAAGGAGCAGCTGGTGAGTATGAACCGCCGACCCTGTGGTCAAGTGCTTATCCTTCAGCGCCACACCAGGACACAAATGGGCAGCTGCCAGGGCAACTGAGGAAGGAAGCTACAACTTGAGGACTGTCCTCTTTGGCTTCCCTGGTGAGGAGTTAGACCTGAGCAGGGACTCAGACACCAGCACCCAAAGTGGTAGAGCCTGCTCTGACGTCACAGGAGAAGCCAATCAGCCTCCAGTTACATGGCTCTGCACCCTTGAGCCCCTTGCAGCCTGCTTGTCCTGCCTGCTTCTTCAAGCCACGACTACTCCATTCGGGTCTGTGTGTGCAGACGGATAGAGGGTCACATTCTCTGAGGTACACAAGGACAGTCAACCTTTGTGGTCATATGTGGTTAGTGAGCCCGGGAGGCAAGTGGGGCCAAACTGGCTCTGGGTGAGTTCTAACACCATGGCCAACACAGTGCACATCAGGTGTCTGACAGGTGTCTGTCCCTGTCAGCGGTCTGCCCACCTTCTCAATCCTGTCCTCACTTGTTCACACCTTACGTGTGAGAACCTGGAAGCTTTAACTTTTACCTGCCCAAGCTAACTGGGAGAATACCTAAAGTCAAACTCTGATCCCCAAATCTGAGTCATTAAGTTTGATTGGGGTTTGGGGTCAGCTAGTCCTGACTTCAAACCCTGACTCTGGGCCAGTTGACTTCAT
The DNA here is from genome assembly GCF_000296735.1 of Chrysochloris asiatica. Lineage (NCBI taxonomy): Eukaryota > Metazoa > Chordata > Mammalia > Afrosoricida > Chrysochloridae > Chrysochloris > Chrysochloris asiatica. The sequence continues at coordinate 16,476,227 of NW_006408555.1, forward strand.
CCACAAGTCCTGCTCTCCTCATCTCATGCTCTCCAACATCTCCTGGGTACCGCCTGCGGCCAGGAGCTGAGTTCCTTATACCTTTGAGGTCCCGGTCTCCTGGGGGAAGAGGCTGGCAAACAAATACCCACATACAGCGCATGTGCAGTGGGAATCAGGAACCTGGTCTGTAGGGAGTCAGGGAGGCTGCGGACAGACTCGGCCATGAGTTTGCCAAGGGAATGAGGACAAAGGGAGGCAGCTGACCGAGCACGAGCCATCCACAGGCACGTGGACCAGTATGGCACATTCCAGATTAGCCTAAGTCTGTGGGACAGCTAGAGAGAGGGGCAAGGGGAGGGGTAGATGGTGGAATGATGAGCCAATGGTGGGTTAGGGTGTTCATCAGACTCAGAGCCGGCGGATGTGTCTTTGCAGTGACAGGGCCTCACTTCCTTGTATGTGACAGGAGAGATCTGACTTTGCCAGACAGCTGTGACAATCACAGGAGACACTGTGTGTGCACAGTACACAGAACTAGCACTGAGGAAAGCTGGCTCTCTACTCCCATTGGCAGGTTTGGGGGCCATGGGGTCATGGGATGGTCATCAAGGGCTATAAACCTCCCTTTTCCCATCCAATAGTCTGCCTCACCCCATCTCTGTCCCACCTCCTCCCGCTCCACTGGAGAGCTAAGCCAGAAAAGCTGCAGATTTTACATTTTGATTCTCCTATTTTAGAAAGTTTAACACCAAATGGCAAATGAATGCAAATTACACTTCAATTGCACAATTAAAGCCGGAAATGTTGTCTACAGGTTCCTTCAGTAATCCTAGCTTCTCCTCTTGTGCTTACTTAACAAAAGATTTGTCTCTGGTCTTCAGGGGCTGGTACAAAGAAAGCCCAAAGCCCTGCCTTGGTGTTACCACCACCAACCCTTAACAAGGGCTATCAGTGGGTTTGGACTCAGGGTTTCTGAGGAGCTGGTTGTGCTTGAACTGCCAACGTTGTGATTCAAACCAACCTTTCAGTCCAGTGTATTAACCACAGCGCTACTCCAGGACTCCTGGAAATATACACACAACACTCTCCTATTCCTTCCAGGGAGTCGTGTGTAGGAATAAGACATAATGAATTGGAACACAGGTTGTTTGAACTGCAGGATGAGTGGGTTTAAACTCACCAGCCATTCCTTGGAAACCCGGTACAGGGTGGCTGTAAGCCTGAATCAGCTTTAAGGCACTTAACAATAACTACATCCCTTCCAGCAGGGAGCAGGGACAGGAAGCTTCACACCTCTTAGAAAGGAGGGCCAGGAATGGTTCCAGGGCATTGAGGGGATCCAATCAGAGCCTCAAGGTGGCGCTGTCCTTCAGACAGCCTTTCCACCTGTCCCAGCCCACTAGCAAAGCCAGCTCTCAGCCCAGGGGCTTAAAGGAGTCACACTACCCTGCCCATAGCAGAGAAGGGGCACGGGAGGCAATGGTGGCAGGGGCCCAGGCTGCTGAGACACTGTCACCCTGGCTGGATCTTGCTTTGTGTCTGTCCCAAGCCCAGCATTTCAGTGCCTCACCCTTGGGGAGCCCACAGCCCCTGGGGTGAAGGCAGGAACCTTTGGGAGGAGGGAGAAAGCAGCCTCAGCATTCAAGGTCCCGGTTTCACAGTCCCGCCTCTGGAAAACCAGTCGCCCTGCCATCCATCCACTGAGCAGGCCGCTGGGCTTGTGCCCAAGGCTGGCCTGTAGCCCTGGCTCTGAGAACGGGACAGACTCAGAGGAAGCAGGAGGAAGCCACTCCAATTAGTATGCACTACATCGTCTTGTGCAAAATGAATATAAAACACTTGTGCTTTCTTTCTGTGTGAGAGAAAGAAGGGAAGAAAGAGAGGAGGGAGGAAGTTTTCAAGAAAGCAATATTCTGCAGTAGCCGGAGTGCCTGCCGTTTCCACAGCAACAGCTGAGGGGTGGGAGGGGTGTGGGGAAGGCCATCAGCTGGCCCCTGGCTCTAGAGTGAGCTGGCCACGGGAGGAGGGAAAGGGCCGAGAGGAAGGGACTTCACAACCTGGTCATGGGTTGGCCAGCAAAGACCTGGACGCAATAGCTGAGGAAGCCCTGCTTGGGGAGGAGTGAACCTACACAGCAAGACTCCACCAGTACAAACTGTTCACCTGCCCTGATCCCCGGGAGGCTGGGTGCTCACCTCCCCTGCTGCCACAGGCCTACTGGAAAGCCACTCCAACTGTAGGCTCTTGGGTCACACTGGGAATTGTTGGGGACTCACCCCATCTCTATGGTGACAAGTCACTAAGCCAGGAGGGCCTCCACCCACCCTCCTATCTTTAAGGAACTCTGACCCAACATGTTGACTGGTCACTGGTTGGCTGATCAGACCCTTCCTCTCACATTGACAGGAAATGGGCAGACATCCCATGCTGGACCCTCAGTGGTCCCAGGCAGGACGATGAACTCTGGCTACAGGCCCAGGTGGATGGAGCCAGGCAGTGGGATGCAGGCCATCGCCAAGGGCCATCTGAGGCCTCTGTTTGGAGCAGTTGGGGAAGAGCTGTGGCCTTGGCTGAGCCCCAGGTTAGGGTGGGCTGCTCCTTATTCTTGTGACATGGAGACGATGGGGATAGACATCCAAGGGACCTTTCCCCTGTGAAAGCACATCTGTTTTCCTGAGGGGTTCCAGTGCGGCCCTACCACTCCAGGCTGTGGAGCTGGCGCTGTCTGGGTGCTGTCCCAGGAAGGGTCCCCTACAGGCTCCAGGGGCACACACGGGCCCAGAGCACTTAGGCCCTGGGACTTGCTCCCGGATACAGGGCAACAAACTGGAGGAGGCAGTGGTTGGTGCCGCCAGGGAGAGAGGGAAGATGTTCTCAGAAAAACACTGGTCTACACCGGGTCACGGTGCCCTGTGCCCAGTGTCCTTTGGCAACATGGGAGAGAAGGAGGTCAGAAAGAGAAGAGCTTAGATGGGCGAGGGGGGAGGGAAGGGAGGGAAAGACGACTGCTGAGGCTCAGACCTATTTTCTCTCCCATTGTGGGAAAAACACCCTGATTAAAACCCTTTTACATCTTGATAAAACAAAACAATTAACACCCAAAAGCGGATTATATCTCCGGCTGTGCTGTCTGACTTTGAACGCCAGCTCTTAGAGACCAGCGTTGCTTTCTTTTCTCTTTCTAAAAGAAATCTTTGAAATTTGTTCCTCCGTGCCAAGAACTGTGCCATAGATGCCAAATATCGGTGGCGGATGTTGTTGTTAAATTCCATTGACTAATGGTGATGCGTCTCCCCCAGCCCCCAGCAGTAACCCTGCAGGCTCCTCAAAGAGAATATAAAGGCCACCCGGCCAGGGGGAGCCCACTGGAGTGCAGATGCCATAGCGCCCAACCCCCCCAAGTCCTCCGTGGCCTCCTTCCTGCTGACTCAAGTTACTTCTCATTTGCATCATCCCAGGCCCCTGACCAGGAGGTTCACCCTCAGGGCAATAAATTCTCCTGTGCGCTGGGCAAGGCTGTGTACACACACCCGGTATAGCTCGGTTACCAGGCAAGGGGCTGAGGGCCGGCCGTCTCCAGGGCACCAGCCCCTGGCAACCAGAGCACAGCTGGCCTCTTCCTGCCCTCCCACCAGTCTCTGCTTCACCCCAGGTTACTCCAGCTCCCCAGCAGGGAAGGCCCAGGGCGTGTGGGACCAGCTCACTGTCCCTTGGGCCTCCTGCTGGTAGGCTACTTCTGAGCACCTACTCAACCCCAGCCTCTCTCCCCTGAAGCTCAGAGTCGGGGGGCTGTGAGTGGGGAATGTGGGTAATGAGGGGTTTGATGAATGGACATGGGGGGAAGCATCTCCTCAGAGGCCCTGACAGAGCTGCTTGCCTGTCTGTTCTCATGTAGAACGGGAACTTCCCGAGAGGACAACAGGAAGATGAACGCTCCAGAACAGAGTCTGACACAGGTCCCGCCACAGCACATGTCCATCTGCCCAGGACAATGACCAGCCGGACACTAGAAACCTCCCTCCACACCCAGGGGCACTGGGACTGTTACCCGGCCTGTGTCCTGAGTCCTTCCAGGACCCTCATGGAGACCACAGGTCCTCTGTTGGACCTGAGGGGCCCAGCCATCTTCACAAGGCTGGTGTTCCTCCTCCTCCCTGACTCCTCACGGTCTCTCAGAAGTCCCCAGAAGTTGCTGTAAGGAAGCTGGGAGGAACGCAGCAAGAAGAGGGTCCGCATGCTCCTGATTCGGGGTCAGGATGCCTGGGCTTATCCTGCCATGTGGGGAGCTCCTAGAAGGGGGCGTCATTTTCCGGCACAGACATCTGGCCCTTCAGTTCTTGGGGCTGAGAGTTCACCTTCCATTTAATCTGATTTTAGAGAAATCTGCAGAACTGAGGCAGAGGGCAGCAGTGGTGTTTTGAAGAGTGAACGGAATGAAAATTGGAGTAAAATAAAAACTGAGGAGAAAAACAAGCCTTATTCTTGTGGAAGACTGTCCACTTTTGAGCAGGCAGCATTAGTATTCCCAGGAGAGGAGTTAGGACCACACAGAATCAGAGCGGTAAGGGACCGAGGCCAACTCAGTGCAGCCCTGGGATCCCCTACTCCCCGTTCTCCACCCCGTGGTCCCAGATGGGATCCAGCCCTTCTTGTGCTTGTGGGCAAGGACCAACCAGAAGGAGGGTAGAGTGGTTTCTGGAAACTTGGATCTGGTCTAGAGGGGAGTTGTGCAGGCCAAAGCTAAGCTCAGAGAGCCTGGGAAAGCGCAGGGGATCAAGGTCAAGGTCAAACGCTGAGAAGGAGAAGGCGCACCCAGATGGGAGCTGGCCAGCACCAATAAAGCTGTGGGAGGGGTGGTCACAGTGGTCCCCACTTTGCAGCCAGCTGGGGTGCTGGGTGGGGTTTCAAATGCTCTGTAATCAAATAGACCTGATTGCCACTTCTGGATAAAGGCAGTATGACCTTCCACCAATTACTGTCCTCCTCACACCATATGGGAGACAGCAGAGACCACTCAGGGACTGTGTGCAGACTTGTGGGGCGGCAGACACAGAGCACTCAGGCAGGACAGATAGCTCAGTGATTCTCTTCTCCCTCAGATGAGGGCAGTTCACACACGCCCTATACATGCAGCAACCACACTTGGTTCTGGGGCAAGCCCTGAGGGGACAAGTCACCTAGGAGTCACCTGAAACAGAAGAGGGGCCTCCCCAGCCCTCCTCCTAGTGTGACTCACGGGAGTGGGGTCTCTTTCTAGGTGGGACCTCTTGAAGAAGTCCTTGATGTCCTCATAAAATTACTTCTGAATAGGTAGGTGGCCCCAGCCCAGCTAACCCACCAGACTAGTATCGGGGTCCGCAAGGGGACAGCGGCTGCTCCTGTCTGGAGGGCTGCCCTCCCCTCCACCCCATCTGATCAGACTGCTGGCAGGGTGTCCTCAGCACAGCCCCCTGGCTCTGAAATGGGCCTCGGTTTGCTACTTCCTGCTCCTGCAGGGCGTGTTCCTTTGGGAGCTAAGCCTACCTCTTCTGTTCTTCTGTGTCTTCTCCGGAGGATCCTGATCTACCAAACTCAGTCTCGGGTACAGCAGTGTCTGTACCCTAGTGAGCCGGTCTTCAGGGGAGGGGCCAAGAGTGGGCAGATGGGACAAGTCCTCTGCCCACAGAACTCAGCAGGACTGGTGTAGCTGGGTTTCCGGTCCAGTGGGTCCCTGGCAAGGTACCGGGTCACCTGGGTCTTAATCCACTGCTGCACTTTACCTTCTGAGAAAGCCCGTTTGTTGTTGTTGTTAAATGTCTTCGAGTCAGTTCCAACCCATAGCGACCTTGTACAGGGTTTCCAAAGAGCTTGAACCACCGATCTTACAGATCAAAACAACGCTGCAGTCCAGTGCATCAGTCCACAGCACCACACCAGGACTCCTGTTGTTGTTAAGTGCCATCAAGTCGGTTCCAACTCACGGCGACCCTGAACAGGGTTTCTGAGCCCCTAAATCCCTCTTTAGATCACAGCTGACTTGTGTCACTGTGTCTGATGGCTGGCCCAGGCTCTTCAGGCAGCTCAGGGGTCCTGAGCTACAGACTCTACCACCACTGTGAGAAAGCCCTCAGAAGCTAACTTACACATTTCCTGTTAAGGTGGTCCTTCTTTTTTGCATTAGTTATGTAAGCCAAAAACTGTCAGCAATTTCGCTTCACAGTTACTCTGAAGCTAGGGGAGAAGAAAGGCGGGGCGCCCACTCTGGGCTGAGAATCTGCTCTACAGTGTGAAGGACACGGCAGCTTCCGAGATGCTGGGGATGCCAGCTCTAAAGGCCCCTACTGACTGTGCCCTCCCTGCTTTCCATGGGGTCATAAGGTTTGACTTGGAGTGAGGATGTGGCAGTGGCCTCTAGGCAGGCCTTGAAGATGATGACTGTACACAGGAAGTCAGCTGGGAGCCCTTCCACCATGCTGCCCAGTGGATGGGGCACTGATAAGTGAGGCTGGTACTGACTGGAGGCCCAAGTCAGAGAGGGCAGCTCTGACTCCAAGGTGCTGGGAGGGTGGAAGAGAAAGGGAACAAGCACACAGGGGGTTTGGAGCCTAGGGGCATCTTTGTCTTCCAGTTAGCTTTTCTATGACTGGGAAATAGAATATAAGTCCTTCCAATGCCCTTGCCCATCCCTGTCATCTGCAGGGGTCTGTGTGGTCCTCCAGGCCTCTAGAGACAGAACACATAGTCTGTCCCAGCTCCTGTTGCTGACACGGAGGCAGGAAAGACTTCCAGCAGATACAAAGATGCTCATCCTGCCAACGTGTGACTGACCCCCAACCCTTTGACAGAAATTATTAGCCACATCCAATAAGTTCACATTTGCCACATATTTCCAGGGGCCCAGTTCTGCATGGAGTGCTTTACAACACTTCCTGATCTCATCTAATCCTCACAACAAACCTGTGAGGTTGGCTCTAGTATTACTCTCAGTTACCAGATATAGAAACTGAGGCTTTAAATAAAGACCACCACCCATCTGTTACCACTCAGAGAGGCTACGTCCCTTGTACAAGGTCAACCCACTGTTAAACAGAAGAAGCTAGAGTGAACTGCTGGATTATCTAAAGCCTGTGTTCTGAACCACTGAGCCATACTGCATCCTGGGTAGCAAACCGGCCCGAGAAAAGGATACCATGAAAAACCACACCAAAATCACAAACAAAATACCAAAAGTAAGTGTAATAATAAATTCAGGGCTACAAATAAAGACCACCACCCATCTGTCAGTGTGTTGCACTGTGGGGGCTGGTGTGTTGCTAGTAGCTAAGCCGTCAGTATTTTATGCAACAGTAGGGTCACCCATATCGGGAAGTTTCAGTCAGGGCTGAAATATGAGCCCTTCACGTTGGAAGGCACTCAAAATACGACTGGGGAAGAGCTGCCTTCTCAAAGTAGTGTTGACCTTCATGATGTGGACAGAGCAAAAGCTTACAGGATCTTTGTTTACTTATGGGACACAACTCAAAATGAAAAGAAATAACTGCAGACATCTATTAGTACCTGGAACGTGGAATGTACAAAGTATAAATCTATGAAAATCAGTAGTGAAAATGAAACGGAATGCATAAAGGTCAATATTCTATGACATCAGTGAGCTGAAACAGACTGGTATTGGTCATTTTGAGTCAGACAATAGTATGGTTTACTATGTCAGGAATGAATGGCATTGCATTCACTGTTAGAAAGAACATGTGAAGATCTATCTTGAAGTACAATGCTGGCTGATTGCCTAATACCTATATGCCAACAATCACTAAAGCCAATGACAATACGATTAAAGAGTTCTGATATGACAATGGATAAGCACTGGACTGCAAAGTTGGTGTGAACTGCAAGGCAGGCAGGTTGAAATCCACCAGCTGCTCCGCACAAACCTTATACAGGGTTCACAATGAGCCAGCCCTACTTGACGGCACTTAACAACAATCAACTTCTTTAGCTTGAAATTAATCAAATATACAATTAAAATGAACTGATAATCAGTGATGATTGGAATGTGAAAATTGGAAACAAAGAAGGATAGACAGTTGGAAAATATGGCCTTGGAGATAGAAACGATGCTGGAAATAGCAAGATGGAATCTTGTAAAACCAACCAACTCATTCATTCCAAATACCTTTTTTCAAAAACATAAACGACAACTATACAAGTGAATCTCAACTCCATTGTAAAGTGTTTTGAAACATTTTATAATCATTTTTCTGAATTCCTTCTCAGGCATTTCCCAGGACTGCCCTCCTTCCCAGAATGGAGTCCAGGTCTACCTCTAGGTCATTTGTCTCAGACATTTTATCTTGTTTCTGGACATGTGCTGATATGGTCATCTACTTTTGCTTCTTGGACATGTTTAGTGTTTTTCTATGGCATTAATACTTAACTGAGTACTTGTTTTGGTATTTTTTTTTTATGTTTCTGATTGCTTCCAGGGAGATGTGATCAGGATGTGGGCTTCTCTTTTCACTCTTCTTATTGCTTAGCACAGAGTAACTTTCACAGGTGTTGTCTGTTTCCCTGGTCTATGGCAGTTGGTATTGGTTCTTGCCTGGGTTTTGGTGTTTTATAGGGTGTGACTGTAGCTTGACGACATAGCAGCAGTTGCTGACTCTTCTTGGGTAATAAAGGGAGAGAGAGAATTCCCCAAAGGTAGAAAGGGGGAGCATACAACAGCAAAATAGCACCGGTGAAAAAAACACACACCAAGGAATCAAGAAAAACCAAAACCAAAAACCCAATACCAGCAACAACAGAAACTAGACTGAATATGCAGTCTATAATCTGTAGCCTAATATGAGTATGACTTTAATGTCTTCTCTTCAGCTTCTTGCTTTCAAAGTTGCCTGAGAGATTTCAAGATGCCACTGTTAGTTATTATGCTATACCTCAGTCTTCGATTCAATTTTCGGCCTGTTTTGCTTTTAAACTCTCTTTCCCTCTTTACAGCCCTGTCCTACCCTGTCCCGTGTTTAAAACAAAACAAAAACAAAAACCCAAAACCGTTCAGGGCCTGCTCTTGGGCACATGCATGGCATGCACATGCATGGCAGAAGAACCCACCAGTGGTGAGGGTGGGGGGTGTCCACTTGCTCAGGCTCCCCCTCTAGTCACCAGAATGGAGGTGCACAAACAGTGGGGGTGCCAATGACCAGATACCAAAAGAAAAAAAAAAATCAGAACCAATAAAATGTCCACTTTTGCTCCAAGGTTCCCGCAGTGTTTTCCTGTGGTGTTCCTGCTCCCCTGCTTGGTCTTGCTTTTGGTCTCGCCCAAGATGTCGGCTCCGGGCCTCCGAGTCCTGCATATTAAAAATATTCCTAGCTCTGTGGTTCCGAGTTTTGGAGCTCTGCCCTGGATCTGCTTTGCCTGGTATTCTGTGGTATGGCTGATGGCAAACTTCACTGCACCTCCACCCTAGCCCATCAAGCCCCGCCTCTTAGCCTATTACACAAGGATCTCAACAGGTAGAATACATTGGAATCAAATTGACTACAACTGTGGGAACAGAGGACAGAGAAGCTCAGTATCACCCTACAAAAAAAAAAAAAAAACCACGGGCTGATTGTACAAAAGACTTGCTCATACGCAAGTTCAGGCTGAAGCTGAAGAAAATTAAAATTAGCCCCAGAGAGTCAAAAGATGACTTTGAGTATATCCCACAAGCAGTTCGAAACTACCAGCTGTTTCATGGGAGAAAGATGAGGCGTTCTGCTCCTGTAAAGATTTACAGCCTCGGAACCCCTGTACAGGGTCTCTATGAGTCGGAACCGACTCCACGGCACACAGCCACCACCACCTACAAAAATGTCAGTATGAGGACTAAGAATGCACCTGACCCAAACCCTGGTATTTTTCAATAGCTTCATATGCATGTGAAAGTTAGACAATGAATAAGGAAGACCACAGAAGAACGAATTATAGCATTGGAGAAGAATATTCAAAGTGCCATGGATTGCCAGAAGGACAAATAAACACAAATAAATCTGTGTTGGAAGAAGTACAGTCAGAAGTACACCCTTGTAAGTCAGGGAAGCGAGACTGCATCTTTCAAATCTTGGACATGTTATCAGGAGGAACCAGTCCCTAGAGAAAGACACCATACTTGGTAAAGTGGAGGGTCAGCAAAAAGAGGAAGACTCCCAATGAGCTGGATTGGCACAGTGGCAGCAGCAATGGGCTCAGGCGTAATAACAAATGTGAGGATGGTGCAGGACTGGGCAGGGTTTTGAACTATTGTGCACAGGGTTACTATGAGTTGGAACAGACTTGATGGCACCTAACAACAACAACAACAATAATATTCCACTTGAATTTAAAGCCCATTTCAAAAACCGATTTGACGTATTAGACACTAATAACCAATGACCAGAGGAGTTGTGGGATGACATCAAGAATACCATCAATGAAAAAAGCAAAGGAATGAAAGAAGAGACCAAAATGGATTTCAGAAGAGACTCTGAAACTTGCTTTTGAATATACAGAAGCTAAGTGACAGGAAGAAATCATGAAGTAAAAGAGTGGAACAGAAAGTTCCTAAGAGCAGCTTGAGGAGACAAAGCATTATAATGAAATGTGCAAAGACCTAGAATTAGAAAACCAAAAGGTAAGAACATACTCAGCATTTCTCAAGCTGAAAGAACTAAAGAAACACATTCAAGCCTTGACTTGTAATATTGAAGGATTCTATGGACAACATCCAGGGTCGCTATGGGTCAGAATCGACTCAAGGGCACTTAACAACAACAGCAATGGGTAAAATATTGAATGATGCAGAAAGCATCAAAAGATGGAAATGAATCTTTACAGCAAGGATCATTCCCATCCCCTTTGTACACAGGGTTGAGAGGGATGGGCAGTTTAGAGACACTGGCTACCAAGTGGTAGCAACAAAGGCACAAACTGACTCACAAGTTTTCACGAGGGAGCTTAGTTCCAGAGGGTGCTGGGAAAGGTAGATTCTCCTCTGAGTGGTTTCCGACCTGTCTAGGTGGGACTGATGAAAGGAGGTGGGAATAAGACTCTAGTGGTTCAAGTCAGTAACTGCTATCAGGACTGATTTTGAGTGTTCCAAATGTAAAGGTAGACATTTTGTAACAAAAGGAAGGGAGCAGAGGCGGGGCTTGAAGGCAGCTAGGGTGTAGGTGCAGTGAAGTTCGCCATCAGCAATACCACAGAACACCAGGCAAAGCAGATCCAGGGCAAAGCTCCAAAACTCAAAACCACAGAGTTAGGAATACTTTGAAGGTCTGAAAGCTTACAGATTGTGGAACTTGAAGCTGAAGTAAGAAATCATGTACTTTTCAACCAGCTGAAGGCCCGGAGCCGACATCTTGGGCGATAGCAAATGGCAAAACCAAGCAGGGGAGCAAAAACACCATGGAAAAATGCTGCGGGAACGTTGGAGCAGAGGTGGACAATACACTTTGTTGGTTTTGCATTGTTCTGATTTTTCTCTTTTGTAGCTGGTCATTGCCCGTACCCACTGTTTGTGCACCTCTATTCTGGTGACTAGAGGGGTATAACTGAGCGAGTGGACACCCCCCACCTCACCACTGGTGGGTTCTTCTGCCATGCATGTGCACAGATACACTCAAGCCCAAGAGCAGGCCCTGAACGTTTTGGTTTGTTTGTAAATACGGGAAAGGCCAGGACAGGGTTATAGAGAGGGAAAGAGAGTTTAAAAACAAAACAGGCTGAAAATTAAATTAAAGCCTGAGGTATAGCATAACAACCAACTGTGGCATCTTGAAATCTCTCAGACAGCTTTGAAAGCAAGAAGCTGAAGAAAGGACATTAAAGTCATACTCACATTAGGCTACGGATTTTTTTTTTTT
>NW_006408555.1:16488697-16490254 GCF_000296735.1 Chrysochloris asiatica
AGGAAAGCGCTACAGGAACAATCAAATAAGATAGATATAGCATTGGCAACAATTCAAAACCTATAGAACGAGGTCCAAACAATCAATAATAGAATATCAGAAATAGACAATACTCTGAAAGGGCAAAGGAGTAGAATAGAAAAGATGGAAGTCAGAATCAGTGAGCTGGACAAATCTCTCAAAATCACTAAGATAGAAGAGCAAACAGGAACAAGAATAAAAAAATCTGAAGAAAGTCTAAGATTCATGTTGGACAACATGAAGAGGAATAGAGGAATAACTTAAGAATTATCAGCATTCCAGAACAAGAAGAATCACACAAGTCCACCGAGGAAATAGTTGAAGAACCGCTGGAAGAAAATTTCTCTAACATCCTGAAAAGTGAAAAGATAAACATTCAAGAAGTGCAATGAACCCCAAGTAGGACAGACCCCAAAAGAAAATCACCGAGACATATCATAATCAAGCTCTCCGAAATCAAAGATAAGGAGACACTCCTGAAAGCAGCTAGGGAAAACAGAAGTGTTACATACAAAGGCAAGCAAGTCAGATTACGCTCAGATCTTTTAGCAAAAACCATGCAAGCAAGAAGGCAATGGGGGAGACATAGATAAAGATGGCCATTAGCTCACGATTAAAGGGACAACTGAACAAGATGAAATACCCATAATATCTATGCTCCCAATGAAAGAGCTCCAAAAAATATAAAGCGAACTCTAATAGATTTGAAGAACAAAACAGATGAATCTACAATAATAGGGAGTGATTTTAATACACCGCTTTTAAAAATTGATAGAACAACCAGAAAGAAACTTGACAAAGACACAGAAGAACTACACAACACAATCAGCCAATTGGACCTCATAGATGTGTACACAGCATTCAACCCAACAACTGTACAATACACATTCTTTTCCAGGGCACATGGAACATTCTCCAGAATAGACCATATTGTAGGACACAAAACAAATCTCCATAAATTTACAAATATCAAAATACTGCAAAGCATCTTCTCAGACCACAATGCTATCAAATTAGAAACCAAATAATTGGAAGACCAAGGAAATCAAGTCAAACACATGGAAACTGAATAACACCCTGCTGAAAAGTGACTGGGTAGTAGAAGAAATTAAACGTGAATTCACAAATTTCCTGGAAACAAACGAGAACGAAAACACAACATACCAAAATCTTTGGGACTTGATGAAAGCGGTGCTGAGAGGACAATTTATTGCAATAAACACACACATCCAAAAAGAAGAATGAACCAAAATTAACAAATTAACACAGCATCTACAACAATTAGAAACAGACCAACAGAGGGAAACGACAGCCACCAAAAGAAAAGAAATAATAAAGATTAGAGCAGAAATAAAAGAGACAGAAAACAGAAAGACTATAGAAAGAATCAACAGGCCAAGAAGCTGGTTCTTTGAAAGGATTAACAAAATTGACAGACCACTGGCAAAACTAACCAAAGAAAAGAGGGAGAAGACACAAATAACAAGCATTAGAAACCACATAGGCGATGTCATAACGGAACCAAAGGAAATCAAA
>NW_006408555.1:16491219-16492759 GCF_000296735.1 Chrysochloris asiatica
CCCAAAGGATGAAATATCTAGGAATAAATGTAACCAAAGAAACAAAGGACTTATACAAAGAAAACTACAAAACACTACTACAAGAAACCAAAAGAGATCTACAAAAATGGATAGGAAGACTTAACATTGTGAAAATGCCAATACTGCCCAATCCAGAGTCCAACAACATTCTTCAAAGACATGGAAAAAACAATTACAAATTTTATATGGAAAGGAAAAGAGACCCAGGATAAGCAAAGCACTGCTTAAGAAGAAGAAGAAGATTGGAGGCCTCTCACATCTCGACTTCAAAATTTACTACATGGTTACATTGGTCAAAAAGGCGCTCTGGTAGCATAGTGGTTATGAATCAGGCTGCGAACCACAAGGTCAGCAGTTCGAAACTACCAGCTGTTCCGTGGCAGAAAGATGAGGTTTTCTGCTCCCGTAAAGATTTACAGCTGCGGAAACCCTGTTCAGGGTCGCTATGGGTCGGAACCGACTCGATGGCACTTAACATCAACAACAGTGGTCAAAACAGCTTTGTACTGGTACAATGAAAGATACTTAGATCAATGAAACAGAATCAAGAATCCAGAAATTATCACATCTACATACAGCCAACTGATTTTTGACAAAACACCTAAATATATCATCGCATGGGGAGGTGATAGTCTCTTCAACAGATGGTGCTGGCAGAACTGGAAAGCGATATGCAAAAGACTGAGACAAGACCTTCACCTCACGTTTTATACAAAAACCAATTCAATATGGATTAAAGACCTAAATGTGAATCCCAGAATTATACAGGCCATCAATGAAAAAATAGGGACAAATGTGAGGGCACTAATTCAGGGAATACACAGACTACGAGACATTTTGAAAACCACACAAACAAAAGTAGACAAAATAGATGAGTGGAACATACAAAAAATTAAAAACTTATGTGCACCAAAAGACTTCACCAGAAGAGTAAATAGGGAACCCACAGAATGGTAAAAAATCTTTTGCAATGACACATCAGACAAGGGACTTATTTATAAAATATACAGGAAACTACAACACCTCTACAAGAAAAAGACAAATAATCCAATTAAAAAACGAGCATAGGACATGACAGACACTTCACCAAGGAGGAGATCCAGGCAGCCAACAAACATGAAGAAATGTTCACGATCACTAGCCATTAGAGAGATGCAAATCAAAACAACAATGAGATATTATCACACCAGCAATAAAGCAAAAATAAAAATGTAGAGGACAATAAATGCTGGCAGGGATGTGGAGAGACCGGGACATTCCTGCATTGCTGGTGGGACTGCAAAATGGTCCAACCTCTCTGGAAAAGCATTATGGCACTTCCACAGAAGGTTGGAAATAGAAATACCTTATGATCCAGCAACTCCTCTACTTGGTATTTACACACAGGAAATATGAGCCATAATACGAGTAGATATATGCACACTAATGTTCATAGCAGCACTAGTTACAATAGCAAAATGATGGAGACAGCCAAAGTGCCCATCAACTGAAGAATGGAAAAACAAACTGTGGTACATAC
>NW_006408555.1:16494188-16508014 GCF_000296735.1 Chrysochloris asiatica
GGGGAGGGGCTACAAAGGCAAGAAGTGATTGGCTTACAAGCTTTCAAGAGGGATCCTAGATCCAGAGGGTGTGGAGAAAGGTAGACTCTCCACTGAGTAGTATCCAATCTGTCTAGGCGGGACTGATTCAGGGAGATGTGGATAGGTCTCTTGTGATAACAATAGTGAATAACTGTTATCAGGACTGATTGTAAGGGTTGGTAATGTAAAGGTAGACATTTTGTAGCAAGGAGGGGTATGATTAACTTTTCAGTCTAGGCGCGGAGGTCCCTGGGACCATCAAGGGAGAAGAGCGGAGTGCAGGACCCTACCCAGAAAAGCAGCGATGCCTGAGATGGAGGCAGAGAAGATGACATGGAGCAATGGAGCAGCTGGGGACTTCAGACCCAGAGAGGGACGAGGGGCTGTGTGCTGATGACAGCAGGTTTGCTGATGATGCATGGAGGGGATTGTAACCATGGCAATGAAACGATATATGATAGGATGAATGAAAACCTAATGTTCTCCCATGTCAACTATCACATAATTCACAATAAAACATTTAAGAAAAAAAAAAAGAATGGGAGTTGTTGATCTTGCAGTCCAGGAGCGGAGGATCCTGGGGTTATCAAAGGTGAAGAGCGGAGCAGTGACACCAGAGATGGAGGCAGGGACGATGATGTGGAGAGACGGAGTGGCTGGGGACTCCAGGCTCAAGGAGGGAGAGTGTCTGCGTGCTGGTGGCCGGAGGGCTGGCGTGCACTGTAAACCCTTTGGTTGTTTGAATGGTTATATATTCTTGAGTGTTTCGGTGTACATCCCAAAACAACAAACAAAACAGAGGGATTGGAAGCGAATGCTGATGCATGGAGGGGACTCAAATCATTGCAATGAAACAAACTACGAAAGGATGAATGTAAAACTGATGCCCTCCCATGTTAACTATCACTCAATTCACAATAAAAACAAACAAAAAAAGGAGCTGGAAGGAATACAGAGAATCACTGTATCAAAAAGAACTAGTCAGTGTTCAATCATTATTTAAAGAGATACCATATATTAAAGGAAGAGGTCTAAGCTGTACTAAAGGCACTGGTGAAAAACAAGGCTCCACAAACTGATGGAATACAAATGGAAATGCTTCAACAAACTGATGCAGCGCTGGATGGGCTCACTCGTCTAAGCCAAGAAATCTGGCCAACTCACTGGAAAAGACTGATGTTTGTGTCCATTCTATAGAAAGGTAACCCAGCTGAATGAGGAATTCACCAAACAATGTTACTAATACCACAAGCAAGTAAACTATTGCTGAAGGTAATTAAACAATGGTTTTAGCAGTACATCGTCAGGAAGCTGCCAGATATTCAAGCTGGATTCAGAAGAGAACATGGAACAAGGGATATCACTGCTATACCTCAGTGTAAAGAAAATGAAAATCCTCGCAACTGGACCAGTAAATAACATCATGCTAAAATTTGAGAAAAGTTTGAAGTTATCAGACTTCATCTTGCTTGAATCTACCATTCAATGTGGTGCTATGGGTTAATGTGCCAGATTGCAAAGCTGTTTGAACTGCAAGGTTGGAGGTTCAAGCTCACCAGCTGTTCCGTGGAAACTCTATACAGGGTCGCTATGGGTCGGAGTTGACTTGATGGCACTTAACAACAAAAACAACCATTCAATACTCATGAAAGTAGTAGCTAACAAATCTAATGATGTACTGCATCAGGCAAATATGCTGCAAAAGAACTTTTTAAAGTGTTAAAGAGCAAAGATGTTACATTGAGGATTAAAACACACCTGACCCAAACTATGGTATTTTTATCACGTCATACGCATGCAAAAGGTGGACAACGAGTAAGGAAGACTGGAGAAGAATCAATGCATTTGAATCATGGTGTTGTAGAAAAATATTGAAAGTGCTATGTACTGCCAGAACAAAGTTGTCTGTTTGGAAGAAGTATAGCCAGATTGCTTCTTAGAAGTGACGATGGCAAGACTTTGTCTCTTGTACTTTGGACATGTTGTCAGGAAGGACTAGTTTCTGAAGAAGGACAGGTTTGGTAAAGTGGAGGGTCAGTGAAAGAGAGATGACCCTTAATGAGATGGACTGACACAAGGGCAGCAGTAACGGGCTCAAACGTAACCGTTGTGAGCTTGGCGCAGGCCCGGGTGGTTTCCTTCTTCTGTGTATGGGATTACTATGAGTGGGAATCAACTTGCCGGCACCAAGCAACAATAAAAAAAGACTCTAAACCTTCCTAAGGACTATCAAGTTAACTTCTATAAGTGGGAACAAGCCCTGCTCTGGATGGGAGATTTCAACACAGTAAGTAGGTTAGTATTTGCTAAATTAACGTGCAGCCAAAGACACAACCACCTCGTTCACTGTTGTTACAGAAGCCAAGCTCTGTGCTGGGACTTTTCACTTTGTTTCTACAACAAGCCATGAGGTAGGTGGAGACGCCATTGTCCCCACTTCGCAGGTTCACAGAAGCTCAGTTCCTTACACCAGGTGCGAAGGCTCAGAGCTGGGATTCAAACCCATGCCTGGTGGCTAGCTGTCCATGCAGGTCTCCTCCAAGGAAGATCACACTGAGGTTTCTCCCAGGCTGGTGACACCAGTAAGAACCTGGAGAGACCCTAGTCCCCTCAGTTCTCACAGCTGGGAACACGGCCACCCTCACAGAAAGAGCTCAAGAGGCAGTCCACATCCGGCCTGACCTGAATGGTAGCAAAGCAGGCCCGCCTCCCAACCAGGGTCTCACAGAACGGCCCTGAGCATGCTCCCTCCGAGTCATGGTGCTCACAAGCAGCACATTTTCACTTACAACCAAGTCACTGGATCTCCAGCTAATTGGAGGATTTCTACTCTGCACCAAGAATATTAACTTGACATCTGCAAATTCTTTTTGATAAAAGGGATTTTCCGGTGAAGTCTTCAAGGAGTAGGCTACCCTGAGGAAATAGCCACTTATCCTGAACAATGGAAAAGCAGAGCAAACAGAGAACACCAGAGGGTGTGGGAACTGAAGAGCAGCAGCAGGCAGGACACCCTGGTGAGGCGGCCACCTGCAGTGGGGACTGCTGAGCTGGGAGGTGGGGAGAGCTTGGTCTCTAAGCTCTTGCATCAGTAACACCTGGGCACAGTGTATACCCTGAGGGCGGTGGCTCTTACCATCTTATTAGGCAAAAAAACCCCCAACAACCCACAAAGCATCAGCAACATACACTACAAAATGTAATGCAACAAATATACAAAGACCTTCTGCAAATCACTAAGAAAAATGGATAAAGGGTATTGGGATAAAAGGGGAAGTTTTTCCCCCAAAATGTTGTCAGGCGCCGCTGAGTTGTGTACATCAGACGGAACACTGTTTGCTTCTTCGTCATCGTCACAATGTTTGAATGTTTGTCAATCCATCATCTTGAGGGTCTTCTTTTTCACTGACCATCTACTTTTCCAAGCATGCTGTCCTTCTCCAGAGACTGGTCAAGCTCAAACTATGTGAGATGAAGTCTTGCTCTCCTTGCTTTTAAGGAGCATTCTGGATGTACTTCTTCGAAGAAAGATTTATTTGCTCCTATGGTATTTTCCTAATAGAACCAACAGATCTGTGTTGGAAGAAGTGAAGCCAGAGTGCTCCTTGGAGGACAGCATGGCCAAACTTCATCTCTCATACTTCAGACATATTGTCAGAAGGGACCAGTTGCTGGCGAAGGATATCATGTTTGGAAAAGTGGAGGGTCAGAGAAAAAGAGGAAGACCCCCAGCAAGATGGATTGGCTGAGTGGCAGTATCAATGGGCTCAAGCATGGCAACCATAGTGAGGTTGTCCTAGGATCGGGTAGTGTTTCATTCTGCTGTGCACAGGGTTGCTATGAGTGGGCACCTAAGAACATCAACAATGGTATTTTCAGTACTTTTTCCCAACGACACAGTTCAAAGGCATCAGTTCTTTTTCAGTCTTCCTTCTTTACTATCCAGCTTTCACATGCATGTTGTTGTTGTTAAGTGCCATCGAGTAGATTCTGAGCCATAGCAACCCTGTATAGAGTTTCCAAGGAGCAGGTGGTGAGCTTGAACGATGACCTTGCAGTTCAAATGACTTTGCAGTCTGACGCATTAACTCACAGCACCACACAAGACTCTCACATGCATATTGTTGTTGTTGTTAAGTGCCATCAAGTTGGTTCCGACCCATAGCGATCCTGTATAGGGTTTCCGAGGAGCAGCTGGTGAGCTTAAACTGCCAACTTCACAGTACAAACGGCTTTGCAGTCTGGCACATTAATCCACAGTGCCACACCAGGACTCCCACATGCATATTAGGCAACTAAAATTACCCTGGCTTGGGTCAGGCACCACACTTAGTCTTCAAAGTGACATCTTCGCTTTTTGAAAACTTTAAGAGGTCTTTTGCAGCAGATTCACCCAATACAAATTGATCATTTACAAAATGAACACACCTAATTGAGACCTCTTCTCAAGAACTTGTGGAATAAAAGAAAAGGTCGGAAACTCGTCTCATGGAGAAATCTCATGAGCAAACGGGGATGCTGCCGTAAGTCACTTCAAGTCCCCAACCCCCACCTCCGAGCTGGTTCTGACAGTGGTGGCTGGGATCACATCTGCGAGTCATGGGTGTGGTGGCTACGTAATTAAGGCCTTGCAGTCAAACCTATCTGGTTTCAGTTTGGGCTTCACCACTTCTTAGCTGTGTGAACCTTACTTTACTTCCCTTCCCCAGGCCGCAGTTTTCTGAGCTGTAAAATGGGAATAACAGAGTACATCCCCCGAGTAGTTTGAGGGTTTTGCATAGCTCCTAGCTAATTGTAAAGACTTCATAAAAAAAAAAAACCTCAACCCCAAACCCATTGCTGTTGACTTGATTCCAACTCATGGTGATCTCGCAAGTGCCACAGGACGACTGCCTCATAGGGCTTTCAATGGCTATGTCGTTGTTAGGAGCCATCGAGTTGCTATCGACTCATAGCGACCATATATGCACAACAGACCGGAACACTGCCTGATCCTGGGCCAACCTTACTACTGTTGCCACGCTTGAGCCTATTGATGCTGCCACTTTGCCAGTCCATCTCGCTGGGGGCCTTACTCTTTTTCTCTCATTCCCCACCTTACCAAACATGGTATCCTTCTCCAGTGACTGGTCCTTCCTGACAATATGTCCGAAGTATGAGAGACGAAGTTTGGCCATGCTGTCCTCCAAGGAGCACTCTGGCTTCACTTCTTCCAACACAAATCTGTTGGTTCTTTTGGTAGCCCATGGCACTTTCAATATTCTCCTCCAACACCGTAACTCAAAAGTATCAATTCTTCTACAGTCTTCTGTAGTAGACCATTCCTCAACAGCTGTAGTCTTATGGAAAGGAACCCCGGTGGTACAACCATTAAAGCGCTCAATAGTTAGAACCCATCAGTTGTTCCATGGAAACTTTATGGGACAGTTCCACCCTGCCCTACAGGGTCACTCTGAGTAGGCATCAGCAATGGGAATCGTATGGAAGTAGTGACCAGGCCTTTCATCTGCAGTACTGCTGGGTGAATATGAACTGCCAACCTCTCAGCTAGCGGCCAAGCTGCAAACAGTCTGTGCTATCCAGGGACCACCGAAGGACTTAATAACAGCTAGCCACTAAGAATCATCTAGGACGCCAAGCTAATGAAGGGGGCTCTCTTCAGGCTAGGTGGTCCTCTCTCAACTGGCAAACAGAGTTCAGCCCCAGGGAGCTTATTCTGAAGTCAGCTCTAACTGCCCCGAGACGGTGCACTGGTACCACAGCAGATGCAGAAGGAACATCCTAGAAAGGAGCTCCAGAGGCGACTCGCCTGCTGTGGCTGCATCTCATTGTTGAGCACGCAGTGGGTCTTAAAGCTCCCCAGAGAGACTTTAAGAATATGATTAAAGGGAAGAACCCAGATATGGCAGAATCAGGACTCACTCCTGATGACCAAAGTCCCAACGTCCCTTCCCTAGAGACGGGAAAGCAAACTCCCAGAACAGCTTGAATCCCATCCCCAGCGAAGGCGGCCCAGGAGATGGAACTGAAGCCCTGACAACATCTGGCACGTCAGCAAGTCAGGCTTCCCAGCCGCAGCCTGGACAGACCTGCTCAGTGCCCATGCACCACGCCAATTTCCAGCACAGAAGGCTGGACGGGATTAAACAACTCAATTCAAAGGACAGAAAACTCAGCGGCTTCCAACAAGGCCTCAGGAAGGAAGGAATCAGCTGAGCTCTTCTTTTCCTTGTTGCACTGAAAGGAGGGCCGTAACTGAGCAGTGAGTCACAAGCAGAACTGGGCCACGTCCACCTGGGCCTGGCACAGGGGCACGGCCAAGGAAAGGGAACGAGGGTGTGTGGGGTGGGGAGAGGATGAACAGGCAGGGCAGTCAAGGGCATACTTACAGACCATTTGTTTTGGATTTTCTGGAAGGACCTAGAATTGATGCCTGTCTGCTTCTGAATCTATTCTGTCCAGTCTGGGTTCAGGAGCGCCAACTAGGGCTGGAGGGCAGCTATCCTGGGAGCCTACATGAGCCTGTACCAGCCCAGGGGCGCTGAGTACAGGACACACTAAGCAACAGACCTCTTCCTTTCTCCCCATCCACAGGCCTGTGCATTCCCATGGACCCACAAGACAGAGTGGGCAGGTGTGTAGATTCATGTGCCCACTGGTCAAGGCTTAGACTCTCAGCATCCAACACACAGCCCAAGGAGCCTCTATGGATGAGGAAATGCCCAGTGGCAAACGCTACCACCTTGGCTTGGAGGCAGGGGAGTCCCCGCGAAGAACCACCTGACCCTACAGCCACAGAAAGGTGCGCTGGTGAGCATGGCGTATGGCTGGCAGCCTCTCAGGCCCTCAAAACAGAGGCACTATTCCTGCTGCCTGGAGCCTGGGCCAGCCAACACCTTTTGTACCAGCAGCTCTTGGGTGCAAAAGCTTCAAGGTTTAATTTCAAAGTGTTGGTCACAGTGGAGTCCACCTTAAATGAAAGAGCCGACGCTCACGCATTCTCATAGCCCCATGTATTACTGTCCCTCCACTGGACAGGTGAAAGGCAACCTGCCATGCGGAGAGCTCCAGCAGGTGCAAAGCCACACTGTGGACTTGGCAGAGTGACATGGGAGGCTGAGTTCTCAGCTGCCATTCTCCAGTGCCTTCCAGAAGGCCACTGCAGGTCTGCTGCAGCCTGCCAGGTCCTCTGAGAAGGGGCTACAGAACAAGAGTCCTTACTCCTAAAGCCAAGAGTTTTCAACACAGCTTTTCCCAGGTATGAAGAGTAGGACAAACGTTAGATGCTAAAGCGAACAATGAAACAAGCACCGCAGAATTCCAAGCCCCCACTGATCTCTGAAGAGGAGGGAGAATGGGACCCTACCTCGTCAGACTCGTCCGATAACGTCTGTAGCAGGATGGGGAAGAGGCTGTCTGTGTGCCGGAACATCTGGAGGCAGAGAACAGGGAACCCGTGAGCTCTCCTCTTTCCGAGCTGCACGGCCTCCTCCCTCGCCACAAATCCCCCCAATCATGGGGCAGGGGCTCTGGAGGAGCTCACCTTCCGGGGAGTCTTGATATACAGGTGGTAAAGCCACTTCAGGACGGCGATCCTTGTCATCATCCCGATGCCTGTGTCACTGAGGTGGCAATTCAGGACCTGCACGATCCCATCGAGATGCAGGGTCACTGGGGCCCTTTCAGTGCTGTGGGCAAGACCAGGATGGAGAGGCAAGTTAAAGCCCCACACACTCCAACCACACACTCACTGCACTGCCCAGGCGGGCAGACCGCACACTCCTTGTCATGACCTGGGCACACACCTCATTCAAGCCCAGCCCAGGGGTTCAGCCCCTATTACTTCCTCCCATTTTAAGGAGCTTGGGGGTTCTTGCTTGATGGACGTGATAAGCAGAGTTTGGGGGGATGAGGGCCAGTCTACTAGGCTCCCACTGACTCCCCATTTTCTTTTTCCAGAAATGGTTTAAAATTAAGAAAGGTGTACGACAAGGTTGTATTCTTTCACCATACTTATTCAACCTGTATGCTGAACAAATCATCTGAGAAGCTGGGATATATGAAGAAAAACGTGGCATCAGGATTGGAGGAAGACTCATTAACAACCTGCGATATGCAGATAATACAACCTTGCTTGCTGAAAGTGAAGAAGACTTAAAACATTTACTGATGAAGATCAAAGAGCACAGCCTTTGGTATGGATTACATCTCAATGTTAAAAAAACAACAATTCTCACCACTGGACCAATAAACAACATTCTTATCAATGGAAAAAACACTGAAGTCAAGGACTTCATTCTTTTTGGATCAACTATCAACACCCACGGTAACAGCAGTCAAGAAATCAAATGACGTATTGCATTAGGCAAATCTACTGCACAAGACCTTTTTAAAGTGTTGAAGAGCAAAGATATCAGCTTGAGGACTAAGGTGTGCCTGACCCAAGCCATGGTATTTTCAGTAACCTCATATGCACGTGAAAGCTGGACAGTGAATAAGGAAGACGGTATAAGAATTGATGCCTTTGAGTTATAGTGTTGGAGGAGAATATTGAAAGTGCCATGGGCTGCCAAAGGAAACAACAGATCCGTTTTGGAAGAAGTGCAGCCAGAGTGCTCCTTGGAGGCCAGGATGGCTAAGCTTCGTCTCTCATACTTTGGACATATTGTCAGGAGGGACCAGTTGCTGGAGAATATGTTTGGTAAGGTGGAGGGTCAGAGATAAAGAGAACAGCTCCCAACGAGATGGATTGGCTAAGTGGCAGCATCGATGGACTCAAGCGTGGCAACAGTAGTGAGGCTGGCCCAGGATCAGGCAGTGTTTCGTTCTTCTGTGTGTAAGGTCGCTATGGGCCGGTACCGACTCGATGTCACCGAACAACACCCTGGTGTAAACAGGAGGAAACTTGCCCTGTGTCATCTAGCTGATCCTCACCAGGCCCTAAAGGCCAAGCGAGCATCATTAGGCACTGAATTCCTTTTTGATTAGGGAGTTCCTGGGTGTTAAAAACAGTTAACTGGTTGACCGGGGGTGGGGTGGTGGTGGTGGTGGGGGTTTCACATTTGCCCACAGGTGTTTTGGAAGGAAGGCCTGGTGATCCTACTTCAGAAAGACTAGTCATCGAGAACTCCATGGAGCACAGTTCTTCTCTGATACATCAAGAGTCAGAGTTGATGCTATGGCAACTGGTTTACTGATAAAGTTAACAACGCATGTCCACAGAGCAGAAGGGACAGTCTGATAACAGTCTAAGCTCTCACAAAGCCCTTCACCAGGCAGGACTTGTGTCTGTCCGTCACTGAGAACTCAGACAGGCACCATGACAGTCGCCCCTGGAACTGTGACACTCCTGTGAGTGAATGATATGAGGAGAAAGCAGAGTCCCTGACTGAGGAACGCAGAGACTGTTGACTAAGTGCTTTCGCTCCAGGGTGGGCACAGGCCCTGGGCTTCTCAGAACCGCAGCCGGCTGCCCTTCTGATAGAAACAGTATGGTGCTGCCAGGAAACTCCGACTTGGCATTCTGTAGGCTGAGTCTGAATAGTCATGGTCAGGTGACAGTGCAGATGGGGGGGATGCATTCCCTGCAGACCCACCAGGTGGCTCTTGCTGCCCTATAAAAATGGTATCTCCAGGCTGCTCAATTATTCATTTGCATCAGGACCTCATCGGTTGGGAGCTCCTAACTCGCCTGCAGCCCCTCTGAAGTGCATTTGATGTGAATTCCTAAAGGGCATGATTCTGAGCTCTCTAATTGCTAGATAGAATTGCTATTTAATCTGGTTTGATGAGCCCCATGGTGCCCATTTCAGGGGTGTGAGTCGGCTTCTATCCCCCTGGTGGCCAGAAGACAGGGGCGTGAGCAACAGCCCAGAAGAGCCTTGTCTCCACACGTGGAGTGAGATAGTGCCAGAGTCACACGGCAGGAAGTTCCACGAGCCGTGTGACATTATCCAAACATCTACATTCTTTAGTTGCCTGAGACAGACACAGAACCCAGACAGCGTGGCAGACGTGGGCTTTTGGTCCCTCTCTCTAGAGGACCTGCCCAATAGAAAGCAATATGCACGTCTACTGAGCACAGTGACATTTTCTAGTAGTCACACTAGTAGTCCTTGTGTGGTGCTGAAGGGTCAGTACTGAGCTGCTGATGACCATGTCGGCAGATCTGACCCATCAGTCGCTCCTCGAAACCCTATACTGGGTCGCTGAGTTAGAACCAGTTCGGTGGCACTTAATAACAACACAGTAGTCACATGGTAGCCTCTGGAGCAGACTGACGGCTCTCTGGCCAGGTCACAAGAGGCAGCCCCACGGATGGTAGAAGGAGGCGGCAAGAGCAGATGCTATGTGATGTAGGGAGTGTCTCTGTGGGGAGCCTGCTGCTGACTTGTGAGGGCAGGACCCCCAAATCCCAGCGGTCTAAAGGGGGCACCCAAGAAGCAAGGCTGGATGTCATCTCCGCAACCTGGGCTTCACAGATGACAGCCGCGGCATCTCGGTCAGGGCACACCATGCCAGGGCCAAATCATGAAGGAAGGATTTGATTTCACAGCATTGACATATGTGAACTGGCAGCATTTTGTGCCTTAACGCTCTCCACTTTCTCCACAGCAGAGGCCATCTCCCCAGCCAGAAGCAGGTTTGAGACCAGTGTCAAGCCGCCTGCCAAAGGGTTTCCAAAGTGAAAGGATCTTGTGATTTGTGCCCCCAGACTGTGGAAACCAGACAGGATACCGGGGTCCTACATGGAGAGCTCACCCCCCGGACTGGCTGCCAAGGGAGGCCATGGAGGGAAGGAGCAGCCCAGAGCATCAGGGATGCTGGTCTTGGAGCCTGGGCCAGGCGGAGAAGGAGCTCTCAGTGGGGTGGCTGATCCTGCTGAGCCATGTGGTGGGGGCTGAACCCTTCTAGCGAGGGTAAGCTGCCAGGCATACTGCCTTGGTGCCCTCCACCCTGGTTTGCCTTACCCAGAGAACAGGAACTCACTCAGTTTAAAACATCTTTCTGCACGGGTTCCAAAACATCTAGACTAGTCATTCCTGGGACTCTTTCAAGATGTCTGCAAAACCTCACGTTCACAAGCATTTTCTTAAAAAGCATCAGAAAGCGAATGTCATACCCAGACACACTCCCATTTCCAAATGCATGGTGCTTCTGTGGCTATTAAAAGTACAGACTGAATAACACTTCTGATACTAATAAAGTACAGACATTCCCACGGCTCTCTCTGGGAGGCAGTGGTTGATTTCTGTAAGGTTGTCTAAGTTTTTTATGGTACTCATCCATTCTCTATTCAAATCAAAACAAAGAAAAATCTGAAAAGAATTGTTTTTGAATTGTTACCTTTAAAAAAAAACAAAACACCCTCAAACAAAAGACTAAACATTGAGGGGGTCCTGGTGCGGCGCTGTGGGTTAATGCACTGGACTGCAAAGTCGGTTTGAACCACAAAGTCAGCAGGTCAAGCTCACCAGACACTCCTCAGAAACCCTCTTCAGGATCACTAACGGTCGGAACCGACTGGATGGCACGCAACAATAAACAACAACAAAGGTTGAGAAGCACTGATTTCTGGATCTGTTTGTCTGTACCCGTGTGCAAGGAGAACTGTACGGAATGTCACCAACACCACAGGGCCCTGGGCATCAGTGTGAAGATTCCTGGATCAAACCAATTGGAGAAGTGGAGGCACAAAACTTTTGGAACTCCCCAACAGAGATGGATAAAGACTAGCCATGTGGGCTGTGGGGTCAGACAGAATGAGCCTGAATTCCAGCTTGGTCCTTAATTGGCTGAGTGACTTTGGACAAAATGTCAACCTCTCTGGGCCATTTTACAAGTAAGAAACCAACAGAGTTCCTGAAATAGTAGCCCCGGGCACTGCTTTAAGCTCTTTATATACAGTAACTCATAAAGCTCCACACCCCTGCGAGGTTGGTTCTGTTTTTACAGTTGGTTTACAGAGGGGGACACTGGGCAGAGTTGCTGAAGGGGGTGCCCTCAGGGTGTGAGAACTATAATGGAGACTTAGGGTAGTTTAGCTCTTTCCTGCATGAGCTTGCTCCTCCAGGCCACTTCTTTCTCTTTGCACTCCTTCCCAGGGAGTCCAGCTCTCAACTTCCTGTGTGTTTCCTGTGCTCCCTCCCACAGTGGAGGGTGGAATTCCGCCTGTGGAGAAACCCAGACCAGTTTACCTGGAGCCCTCCAATGTTGATGGGGATCCTGAGCAATCTCAGGATTTCAGGGGTTCTTTCTATTGCTCATCCGGGCCCACTTGGGGCTATCCGAGGTCCTGGGCAAGAAGGAAGTTGAAGGGAGGGCAAGAGTCCAGCTGTGGAGTTTTTCACATGTGGGATGCAAAAATGCGCTTTAAGGAGATCTCTGAAGGCCTGAAGGTGTATTAAATGCCTTTTTCTGCAGACAGGGCCCACAGTTTTCCATCCCCAAGGATCAGTGCCCTCTGGTGGAAGTTTTCTGTCAGGCAGGTAGGCCATTCTGCCACAGAGGCACTCCCCAGTTCAGCCGCAGCCTTGGAATGGCCTGAACTGGCATTTAATGGCCAAAACTGGCAACCTAGGGTGGTTCCCCAGGCAAACCAGTGCACCTGGAGCACTGCAGGATGGGTTAGGTTCTTTTGGTGACCCTGCATGATGGCATCCTGTTTATGATTAGCTCCATCGCCTGCCAGCCCCTCAGTCTGCCCCTCAGTTGTCATCTCTGGCAGGGGAAGAATTCTTTTCTGCCTCTGGGGCTTGCAGCCCACACCCCACGATCTGACCCACGGGGGCCAAGCACCCTGGTTTCACTTTCAACCAAAAAGGCCACTTCCTCAGGCCAAGTGGTAACAGACTGGGGGGAGGGGCGCTGGGGGGCAATTCCTGTTCCCCGAGGGAAAGAAGTCACTGGCCGATTTGTTCTTGCTTGGCTTTTTAATTTCAGACAAGTAGGATCCAGGACAGACTTATGATAGGCTCCAATCAGGTTTCTCCTGTGTCCCCAGCCCACCCACTGTCCCAGAAATAGGTGACAGCTAACTGAAAGCCAACAATGGATAAGGAATGTTAACTGAGACAATTTGGGAGAGGGAGGTCCCTAGAGACATCATGGTTAAAGCACTTGGTGAAAAACTGAAACTTTGGTGGGGAAAAGACGTGGTGATGGGCTCTTGTAACAACAGCACTTGGAAACCATGGGGCAATCCCACTCCGCCCTACGGATATGCTATGAGTTTGAGGTGACTCCAACAATGAGATTCTGATGTTGGACATATTAAAATGGGTACATACAGAAATTGAAAACTACACACAAGAGCCTTAAAAATAAATGTCAATTATAAAATGAAATAAAAGGAGGAAAGATATTAAGGACCTTCTAAGGGCTGAGTGTATGAAATTTTCCTTTTCCTAAGGCACCGACTCCCCAGGGCCCAGGCTGAGTGTTGGGCTCCCTAGGAAGAAGAGTCACACAGGAATAGTGCCATCCATTCCGCCCCAAAGATGCCAAGCCGACCCAAAGGAAGTGTGACATGGGGCAGAACTGGGGAATCACATCTCAAGCTGTGAGTTTGGAGAGCGTTGGCTTTGCTGCCTGACCTGCACTGCCCCCACGTGGAAGGCTGAGCTACTACACCTGACCCAGGATGGCAAGGGAGGGCTGTCCATCTGTGCTCTTAGACCCAGTTCATTCCTGCTGGCCTCTGGACGGTTCCTCCAGCAGCCATCCCTAGAGTTAGGTCTTGTCAGCTCCACATTATCAGGGATGAGGCAAAGGTATATATGGTGGTGGTTATGTGCCGTGGAGTC
>NW_006408555.1:16509667-16553641 GCF_000296735.1 Chrysochloris asiatica
TGTGTGTGTGTGTATATATATATATATGTGTGTGTGTATATATATATTTATATATATATATATATAAAAGAAAGAGAACGAGGTATATGCAAGTGCTGTCCTGCAGCCCCCAGACACTCCTTAGATGGACAAACTGCATTAACTGACCTCCAACGGCTTCTCATCCCTTCCCAAAGGCATCCAGGGTGAACTGGGCTCCATCAGTGTCCTTCAGACCACCTCCGCGAGCCCCTCTTGGGGAAAGCTGTCTGAGCTGCATCTCCAACACTTCCCCCAGCCCCCTCTGGCTAGAACAGACCACTCACCTGGCTGGAGGGAAGACGCTGCTATTACTACTGAAGCTGGAGTCACAGGAACCGTCTGGACCACCTGGGGACAGAGGGGAAGGCGACATCACACTAGTGCTGCACTGCGCATGCCTCACAAGGACTTGCTGAACCAAGCCCCCCACCCCTTAATTCAGGGCTGTTGAAAGGAACATGGCTCTCTCTGAAACCTCCGAAGCCCAATGACTACTCATCCCTCAAAGGCTTTAAGAGGGCAACCATGCTTGTACGCTTTCAGGCACTGGGGGGAGGTGCGAGTGCTGACCACATGTGGGAAATTTCAGAAATGACCCTTGCAATGGATACCAAAAACGATCCTGAGATGCCAACATCCTTAGCCATCAGGGAAATGCAAACCCAAATCACAAGGCCACACTCACTCCAATCATACACTCCAGGATGGCTGCAATAAAAAGACGGGCACTCACAAGGCTGGGTGAGAATGTGGACAAACTGAAGCCCTCACACTCTGCCGGTGGGACATAAACGGACACAAACAGCCGCTCTGGTAAACTGCCCAGCAGTTCTTGAAAAGGCTAAATACAAGGTCATCGTTAATTGCCACTGAGTTAGTTCTGACTCACAGTGACCCTGTACAGAGTGGTTGGTGGGTTTGATCCCCTAACCCTGTAGTTAGTAGCCCAGTACTTATCCTACAGTGCCACACCAGGACATGGCCCAGCAATTCCATTCCTAGGTATGTACCCTAGAGAAATGAAAACTTATATCCACACAAACACTCGTATATGTGCACAGCACCATCAATCATAGCAGCCAAAATGTAAAACCAACTCAGATGTTTATCAACCAACTAACAGAGAAACAGAGTGTGGCCATACAAAACCCAACTGCTGTCGGGGCCATTCTGATTCACGTGACCTTGTAGGACGGAGTGGAACTGCCCCCTAAGATTCCCAAGGCGGTAAATCTTTATGCAAGTAGCCCACTCCATCTTTCTCTGCAGAGCTGCTGGTGGTGAGCAGCTGAGCGCTTTAAGGACTGTGCCACCAGGCCTTATCATATCTAGGTACCGGAATATTATTCAGCAATACAGAGAATCTTTTACAGGATTCCACTTATCGGAAACGTCAAGAATAGGCAAATCCAAAGATACACAATACGAGAGTCCTGTAGGATTAAGCACCAGAATGCTAACTGAAAGGTTAGTGGTTTAAATCCACCAACTGCTCCTTGGAAACCTTATCAGGGTCATTATGAGTTGGAATCGACTTGATGGCACTTAACATAGATACAGAAAGTAGGTTAGTGGTTGCCGTGGCTGGAGGAGAGAGGATGGGCACATGGTTTCTTTTGGGATGATGAAAATGTTATAAAATCGACTGTGCCCAACTCTGTGGATGTACAAAGACAAGGGCAGGTTGTGTGGTTATGTGAATATCTCAATAAAGTTGTTAAAAAAACAAAAAAAAAGACTTTGCGCCTTTCTGCCTAGGTCGTCCTCCAGGTGCCAACTCAATACATGTCATTAATAGTTTATACGGCAGGAGAAGGACCGATGACTTATTTCTCTCACTTATGGAACACCTTAAAATTCCAACCTCTTTCTTTTGGCATCTAATGAAAGTTCCAAAACAGCCAAGGCATTCTGGATCTGGAAGGTTCCCAGCGGCATCCTAGTCCAACTTCTATCCTAGTTGAGGGAGAGGAAGCTGGCAGTGTTGGGTGCTCAGGGAGGGTAAGGCTCTGGGAAAGATGCCAGACTCCTGGTATGAACTGTGTGACTGCCACTAACCACTTCTGCCCTCAGTGTCGTATCTTTATACAATGAGAATGGTACCATCGACACGGTCCACTCCAGAGCACACACATGTATAAGTATGTATATAGAGAATAAGCAGGCACACCTTGTTTTGTTGTTTTCAGCAGATACTGCATGTTTTACACACTGAGGGTTTACGGCACCAGGTGCTCGGCAAGTCTGTTGGTACCATTTTACCAGTAACATGTACTTACTTTGTGTCTTTATGTTATATTTTGATCAATCTCAGAGTATGCCAAACTTTTTCATCATGCTATTGCATACTTAGCGGGCTACAGTATAGTCTAAACATGACTTTCATATTCACAAGGAAACCAAAAAATTCACGTAACTCACTTTGATGCAAAATGCACTTTTTGTGGTGACCTGGGGACCAAATCTGCAACATCTCTGAGGTATGCCTGTATAATTTATTTTCAGTACTGAAATAATCCTAGATTTGCAGAAAAGTTGCAAAAACAGTACAGAACACCTAGTATTTCCTTTATCCAACCGACCCTAACGCCAATATCACATGTAACCAATGATCAGTGATCAAACCTGGAGAGTTAACACTGGAGCAATACGCTGAGCTTCAGACCTGATCTGAATCTCGCCAGCTGGTCTTTCTTCTGAATCAGGATCTAACCCAGGGCCTCGCCCTGCAGGCTGCTGTCCTATCTTCCTATCTGTCCATCGTCTGCAACACTTCCTTAGCCCTTTCTCGTCTTTCACGACTGGACACTTCTGAAGTACTGGTAGGGCAATCATAGAATGCCCCTCAATTTGGCTTTGTCTGTTTCCTCACGATTAGATTTGGCATAATTCTCACAGAAGTGCTGCCGTGGGGCTGTCTCAGTACTGTTGACAGGACCCTGTCACCAGAGGACGAGGAAGGCAGCGTCAGCCACATTTCTCCTCTGTAAAGTTGCCCTTCTTCTCTTTGCAATTAACTCCTGTGTTTTTCTTCAAACATCTTCCTCCCCAACACTGAGTTTTGCCTCCTCAGCCCTGTGGGTCTTGCCTACAACAGTTATTACTATGGCATTTGCATTTTCTTTGGTATTTATGAACTAGACTCCAAAAGAAAGAGCTGTCCTCTCTCCTCCACTTATTTATTCAAATATTTGTTGACATCATTGCAAACCTACGGCTATGCGCTTTACTCTGTGGATTCTACCTCAAAACTAGCATTTACACTGCTGTTTAAACTGTCGTAGATTTGGCATTCTAGAATTTAAAAATGATACAAGGATATTCTCATTTAAAAAAACTTCACAGTCAACAAAGCAAAACTCCTGGGTCTCCTTCAACACCAGTCTTAACCTTGTTCCAGACAGGTAAGTAGCTCACCAGTGTGGCGCGTACTCCTGGGTCTCTGGCTAGCCTACCTTTTGTTTGGTAAACATCTGTGGGACAGCAGTGTGTTTCCTACAATGGGCTGTTTTCTTGGCACTCTGCTTAGAGCAGTGTTCTGGGGGCCCATCAATTGCCATCAGATAAAATCTTACTCACAGTGACTCTGTGGGTCAGAAAAGAACTATGCTCCACAGGGTTTTCAATGGCTGATTCTTCTAGAAGTAGTCCACTAGGACTTTCTTTTGAGGTACCTTTGCCTGGACTCAAACTTCCAATCTTCTGGTTAGCAGCTGAGTGTGTTAACCCTTTGTACCACTTAGGGAAGCCCTTTATTTCCACATCAAACAGTGGAGCTGCACATTGCTGCTGCCTGGACCCTCTAGTCCAGATGTGCACTGGTGGATGGAACTCAGCTTGACAGGGCAGGAAGCACGTGGGAGTGGGTTGGGCCTGCTGAGCGCCCAGGCCGGAGCCATTTGGAAGAGGACCCAGGGAAGCAGAGGAGCAATTCTGGGCAGCAACCTGTACACAGGGCAGACCACTGGAAATGTCCCTGGGCAGGCCAGACTGAAATACCTGCCAGGACCCCAGGTTCCTGGCGGCCTCCCTCGTTCTTATCTTTCAGAAATACATATTTATAGATGAGAAGATACCATGTCAGAAATCTACTGTCAGGTAGCTTTAACAGCCTCCCAGCCACTCATGCGCTCCCT
Organism: Chrysochloris asiatica; assembly: GCF_000296735.1. NCBI lineage: Eukaryota > Metazoa > Chordata > Mammalia > Afrosoricida > Chrysochloridae > Chrysochloris > Chrysochloris asiatica. The sequence goes on from NW_006408555.1 coordinate 16,513,825, forward strand.
TCCTTACACCTGCGTTTGAGCATGTCTCTGGGCTCCCAGGTGGGTGGCACCAGACTGGCCTTCAAGATGATGAGTCGATTTTCATGCTTCAAGAACACAGGAGCAGACACTCCTCGAAGGCTGCCTGACACAAAGATGATATCACTCATCTCTGACACGCTTGCCAACTCGGTAAGTAATAATGGGACCTGGTTTTACTTTGCAATTCTGAGCATCTTTAGTTGGCAGCTTACATCAGTTGAGTAGCGGTCCTGGGGTAACTGCATGACATTGACTTTACCTCAGGGTCCTCCCCTCTACAACGGGAAGAAAGTCACCCTGGGGATGAGGACAGTGCCTACACCACAGGGCTGTTATGACAATCAATAAAGCGACATCTGTTCAGTGTTTAAAATGAAGATTGGCACATTGTGAGAGCTACTACACAGGCATCTGTTACATAAAGGAACCAACGGTTTCTTCATGAACTTGACACATTTCTCTTTCATTAGTTTGGCACTTTCCTTCTTGATATGTGGTTGTTGTTGTTAGGGGCTGTTGAGTCAGTTCCAACTCATAGTGACCATAAGGCAGAATGGACCACTGCCCAGTCCTGGGCCAGCCTCACAACTGTTCTGTGACAGTGATTCTCTGAGGGTTAATCTTCTCCCAATAAATACCGCTCCCCTATCTTGGTATGGCACTATAGGATAAGCACTGGACTGCAAACCACAAGGCTGGCAGTTCAAACCCACCAGTTGCTTCTTGGAAACAGGGTTGCAATGAGTCTGAACTGACTCACTGGCACTTAACAACAATGATCTGTCTTGTAACTTTTAACCTGTTTTCAGTTATATCAAAAGGTTTTAACTGAAATATGGTATGTCAATCTTCTTTCTTGTGGGCCTTACTTAAGAAAGTCTTCCCAGTACCTATGATGTGTTCTTGTAAAAAAATACAAAACTTGAACTTAAACCTGAAGAAATGCAGGCAGGGGAAAGGCAACCTACAGAGACTTATAAACCAGTCACAATGTATGGAGCTGGTTTGCTCCTATTTGAATTAAACACACACACACACACACACACACACACAGTCAACATAAAACAAAACAAATATGGGGGGTTGTCAAAAAGTTTATGGGGGAAAAAAAAAGGTAACGGAATTATCCCACAAACTTTTAAAGTCTTTATACTACAAAAAAGAAATACAGAAAAAAAAAATCTCCAGTCAGTTGGGGTAGCATGAACCCTGAATGGATATTTAATAATATAAAGATTTAATTTATATTTTGATCCTCCTAAGTCCTTATGAATCTCCATTTTAAAGCTGAAGAGAAACTGTGCAGAGAGAGGAGCACAGACAGCGTATCTCTGAATTCTATGTGGATAATACGACTCAATCTTTTGCATTTAGGTTTAAACACACCCGAATCTACAGAAACATTATTTTATTTGTAGCTATTTGGATAACCAATAGTTCTAGCTCAGTTTTTAGGAGAGGTTAGAATGGCACTGTTTGAAATAGTGGCCACTGGCCACCTGTGACAATAAGTCGGTGAAATGTGGCTAGTTTGAATTTGAGGTGTGTCGTGGCTACAAAGTATGCTTTCAAAGACTTAGTACAGAAAAAATAATGTAAAATAAAATGTATCATTAACAATCTTTGAATTATTGACCACTTTAACATATGTGATGGTTAGTGTTAAGTGTCATTTTGGCTACACTGTAATTTCTCAGTGGTTTGGCAGGCACTGTGTAATACAATTTCATTTTGTGATTTGAAGTGAGCAGCCAATCAGTGGAACGGGGAGCTTCCTGGGGGCGTGGCCTGTCTCTAGTATATGAATGGATGTTCTGACAAAGCTCCCTCTTTCTACACCTGCACTATTCTTGTCACATGACCTCTGGCTCCTGGGATGTTAGCTGGCAGAAGTCTCTGACCTCAGACTTACAATAGGTTATGGAGCACCTGAGAGTCGTGCTGTGACGCTGTGGGTTAATGCGCTGGACTGCAAGTTTGGTTTGAACTACAAGGTCATCATCACTTCAATCTCACCAGCTGCTGCTTGGAAACCTTATACAGAGGCACTGTGATTTGGAACCAATTCAACAGCCCTTAACAACAATGGTACACATAGGGTGATGGTGAGGCACTGTAGGAAAACACTGGACTGCTAATTGCAAGGTCAGTAGTTCAAACCCAGTAGCTGCTCCTAGGAAACCCCATCTAGGTTCCCTATGACTCGACGACACTAACAACTGACCCACTCGGGTCCTGGTGTGACACTGTAGGAAAGCACTGGGCTGTCAGGTCAGTGGTTTAGAGCCACCAGGTGCTCCCTGGAAATCCTATACAGGCTTGCTATGAGTTAGAACTGATTCCAAACAAACAACAAACAAGAACCTGCTTTAATTTCTCCAATTAAAACAAGAAAACTCTCTTGATTTTTTTCTTCAGTTAACAGTTCTCAGCCTGCCCGGTGTCCACTCCCCTGCTCCCATTCTTAAGTGATCTAGTCTTACTTATCAAGTGTTCACGCCCACAGCCCTCCTAACACCATCCCCGCTCCATAGCGCTAACTCCAGCACTAGGTCTCCTGTGCAGCCCCCCAGTGCTTAGTCCAGGGTTTGGGTCTCAGTCCAAATTTACAATCTCTGACAGGGATGGAGTGCCCAATTAGCACAGTAAACATGGGCTTAGTCATTACCGATGTGGTGAAACTCCTGTGAAGCACAAATAAGCACAAGTAAGCCTGTGCTTAACCCTGCTTATGGGGTAGCTAACCCCTATCCTTATCCTTCCGGCAGGTACCGTCACTGCCGTTCTCCCTGCCTGAAATGTTCTCTCTTTTCCTTCGAGTCTTTGCTTACACTCTTCATCTGCAGTGAGGCCTTCTCTGGGGGTCCTGCTTAAAATTGCCCCACGCCCACATCTCTGCTTGGTGTTTCCCACAGTTATTTCTCTGCTAAAAAGAACTCTGATATAAAAACCTCACACAATCCATGAGTATTTCCTAAGAATATATTCTTAAACTCCTAAGGCTTTTTACACATACTGCCAAGTGTCTCTGTCATATACTTGCCAATGCCTGCTTTCGCCCGGCAGGAGTGCCAGCTCTGAGAGGGCGGGACATCTGCTGACATATCCCCACTTGGAGGTCAGGGTGCAGAGCAGGGTCACCCACTGGACGAACCCAGGGTTACTTGTGGAACACTTGCTGTGGGCCAAAGGAGCCCTGGTGGTTAGGTGTTAGGGTGCTAACTGCAAGGTCAGCCATTCAAACCCACCAGCTGCTCTGCGGGAGAAGAAGAGGCTGCTTGCCCCGGGAAAGATTCCAGCCTTGCCAACACTGTAGGGATAGTTGGGCTCTATCCTGGCAGATACGAGTTCTATTTGACTTGATGGCAGTGAGTTTTTTACTTTGGGCCAGGTCAGTGAAGGGCATCAAGAGGACCAAAGTGGAATCGGACACAACACTGGCTCCTGACTGTTGTTACGTGCCTTCGAGTCAGTTCTGACCCACAGCGACCCTGTATAGGGTTTCCTAGGAGCAGCTGGTGAACTTGAACGACTGACCTTGTGGTGCGAACCGACTTCACAGCCCAGCGCATTAACCCACAGTGCCACACATTCAAGGAGCCCCTACCCATCTTTGCAGCTTCAATCCCCCACTTCCTGCTCCTGCATGATTCTGTGCCCTGGGAGAGAATACCCACAACTGAACAGGGAGGTAGACACAGAAATGAGGACAACCAGGCCAGAGCTTCCAGCTGTCAGCCTGGTGGGTGAGGGCTGGCAAGTGGGAGCAGAGGAGGTGACTACAGAGAGCCTGGGACTATTAGCTTGTTGGCTGATGAGCTAGCTGGTCTCCTGTGTGGCTTGCTGGGCCATTCTCTGGGAACCGTGGTGATCAGACCTGACAGTAACTGTGAAGTGTTCAAATTAGCTATTACCATCTCTGAGAACCACCTGTAAAGGGAGCTGTTTATCTACTGAACTGCCGTTTATGAGGCAATAAAATCTAGACCAGGGGCCTCCTAGCTGTTGGGTGACTCTCTCCTGAGGAGGCAGTTCTCTAAAGAAGGCTCAGGAACACAACCAAAAAAGCTGACCAAGTTGCATTGGCCGGGAATCGAACCCGGGCCTCCCGCGTGGCAGGCGAGAATTCTACCACTGAACCACCAATGCTCTGACTAGCAAAGAGGCTTTTAGCAGCAGCTATAACCCACAGAATGCAGCAAGTCTTTCCCAGAGAGCTGGAGCTGCTGCCACATCAGCAGAAAGGGTGGGCCACAGACGGCAGCTTCCCATTTAGGCAAAGGAAGAGGGAGAAGAAAATACATAAATGTAATTTATATACCATAACACTTCACATAACATAACATAAAAACCCACCATTTCAAAGCTACCAAGTTGGTGGTTTTCAGTATATTCCTAAGGCTGTACAGCAATCACCGTGATCCAATTCTAGAATATTCCCGTGATCCCCCTATAAAGCCCTGGATCAGTTAGAAGTCATTCTCTTCCCTCCATTTCCTCCTGTTCCTGGCAACTGCTCATCTGCCGTCTGTCTCTATTAAGAGGTACACTAACTTCTAATACACACTGGAAGATATTTTAAATGCCTGAATGTAGCTTTCTAGGCAAAAAAAGAAAAAGAACCCCTCAGTCCATCACCAAACCAAAAAAGCAGCATGTGGAATTGTACGCCCTTAACTGCGAGCCCCAGGGTGGGGAGTGCATTCGGGCTGGTAGCGACCCTGCAGGGCTGAGGAGAACTGCTCCACACACAGGGCTGGGTTTATAAGGCCATCATCTTTTCTGAAGCAGACTGCCACATCTTTCTCTCACAGAGCGGCTAGTGGATTCGAACTGCCAACATCGATGGGGATTAGTTTGACTTTTTAATATTTTGCTCTCCTTTCCAAATTTTCTCAAATAGGAGACAGAAAACCAAAAGAGATTATCTGTACATTGGTGAAAGTTCACAGAAAATGTCTATCCTTGAGATTCTTTCAGTTTCTCCCAGCAAAGAAAGCTTTCTGCTTGGGATGGCCACAGACCACAAAGACTAATGTCCCTAACTTTTCTCATAGAGAAATCTGCTAAAAACTTTTCAGCTGATGCACAGGCTGGGAATTGAACCCAGGCCTCCCAAATGGCAGGCAAGAATCCTTCCACTGAGCCACCTATGCTAAGGCTGAGTGTTGTTCTGGTTCTTAGGGGCACTAGACACAGCTGTAACCTGACACCTGAGTCAGTCAGAATGCAATGCTGCCCCCTCCACCAGCCAAGTCCTGGGAAGAGGCCAGAGGAACACACATGCAAGTGGGCTTGAGGTTCAGCTGGAGGAACATGCACAGAACTCTCGGGAGGGAAGGCTTTAGAATTTCCTTTCACTCCTGGGGGCAGGCAGAGACCTCAGTCTACCATCGGTAAAGGTTTGGGAAGGTGGTGGATCACCCTGCTCTCTGGCTGTTTCTTCAAGGAAGGACAACTCCCAGAGCTGTTCAGGACCTCTCTCCTGAGGGTGGAAGATACTGTCAGACTCCAGACCAAACAAGAACCTCAGGAGACAGGTGTCGGAGAGGACAGAAGAGAGTTACTGAATTTCTTGAGGGCACTGACTTCAGCAGGGCATTTCCAAGTCCTGAGTGAGAGGGATCCATTCCCAGAGGAAGAAGTGGCTGGATGACAATGGTCCGTGATCAGGTAACCCTGCTGGCACTCCTGCCAGGTCTAGACATTCCTACGCTGGAAACAACTACTTTCTATAGCTGAGCCTGGAATCTGGGAAAAGATTAGGGAAAGCTCTATGCTCTTTGAGGCAGCAGCACAGCACAAGGCTTAAGCACATGGGTTCTGGAGGCTCAATACCTGGGTTCAAATCCCAACTCCTCCACTTACTAGCTGCCAGGTCTTAGTCATGATGATACTTGTCTTCCCTTTGCTCATCTGTAAAATGGGCTTAATAACAACTCCTGCCTCACTGGGCTGTTACTAGAATTCATTGAGTGAACATATGCAAAACACCTGGAATAAGGCCAGCACACACACACACACACACACACACACGCGCGCGCGCGCGCACGCATGCATACACGAAAGCTATATAAATGGTGTTGTGAGGGTGTGAGTTTGAACTGCAAGCCCACCAGCTGTTCTTTGGAAACCCTACACAGGGTTGCTTTGGGTCAGAACCGACTCAATGGCACTCAACAACAACAACATTACTATTTGGGGAGTCCTGGTGAGGTGCTGTAGGTTAATGCACTGGACTGCAAACTTGGTTTGAACTGCAATGTCAGCAGATCAAGCTCACCAGCCGCTCTTCAGAAACCCTATACAGGGGTCACCATGGGTCAGCACCAACTCAAAGGCCCTTAACAACAACTACACCGTTGCTATTCGATACTGGTGACTTAAAGCAAGGGATCTCTATAATAAGCCAGGCAGGACCTCACAGGCATGGGGCAGGCTGCCAGTAAAGGGGCACTAGCATGGAGTCTGGCCCAGATGTAGCAGGAAGGTGACGGTGGCAGCTGGGAGAGGTGGGGGGAGGGGAGTGAGGGCTGAGGCAGCACCCTCAGCTGCTAGGCTCCCTGGGGCACTGCTGGAAGGCAGGCTCTACTCACCACTTGTGGGTCTCTCCTGCTTTGCCAAGGTGTCTTCAGGGTTGGGCTCGGTCGGTTGGTACGCCACTGCCTTGGGCTCATCGGACTCATCGTCCTCAGGGGTGACCAGTTTCATCAAGCTCTGGTTGCACATGTTGGCCACCTCCTTGATACCTGAAGACCACTGATGTAAGGAGCAGTCTCACCCGGGGGTGGGGTGGGGTGGGGGTCTTTGCTATGAGACACTCCTAGTTCTTCTTTCTGTACCCCCCACTGGGTGGGGAAATGTCAGCTCTGGGGTCAGGAGCTGGGGCAACCAGACAGGGTTTAGGGATATCTGGCTTTCCCAATCCATGTTCAGCACCACCCTGTCCCCGATGCCAGGGACTACTTGAGTTGTGATGGAATTTGAGGTCCCTCAAATTCATAGCCCCCTTTGGGACCAGGTTCCCATCTTTGCCCCAGAGCTAAGGATACTTCTCTTGCGGTCGTCATAGGCTAGGCAGGGCAAGACGGCAGTCAGGACTCCCGAGGAGTAGGGCAGCATCACACGGCCGGCCAGCTGGGTGAACTCCTGCATCCAGCACATGGCTGTCAGCTGGATCAAGTCATCTGGAGTGGGACAGTAGGTCCAGGAGGGTCAACACCAGCAGCCCATGCTACCCACTTCCCCCTTCCATAGACCTCACAGGGCTTGGATTGTTCCCAGGCTCGCCAACTCGCTCCCCCTTGCTTTTTGCCTCCCAAAGGCACACAGGTGCCAGGTGGGAATGGAGCAACAATGAGCATGATCCTCCACTCCTTTCTGTGCTCACACCTCTCCGTATGAAATGTGATCTTGCAGTTACACCCACTAAGTTATGTTGTTACTGCTAAGTGCCTTTGAGTGGTTCTGACTCATAGTGGCCCCATATAGGGTTTCTGAGTCTTTCAATCTTAGTGGAAGCAGAAAGTCCCATCTTTCTCCCATGAAGCCACTGGTGGTTCGCAGTAGTGCTTCAGCTACAAAACCACAGAGCTCCCCGCCCACTAAGAGAAGAGGTGCCGTCGTTCCTGACTCCTTGATTCTGAGCTGCTGCTTTGGCCAACAGAATGTGCTAGAAGTGATGGTGTGCCTAGTTTATGCCTAAGCTTCACAGTCTGTCGTGTCACCCTGTCACTACTGCATGAATGTGTCTAGGTTAGCCTGCCGGGCAACAAGACGGGTGGCTCAATCAGCCCCATCACCCAGACATGACTGCAGCCATCCTAGATTACCCGGCCCCAACCAACCCTCACGCTGACTGTAGGCGCCTGATGGAGCCCAACCCAGCCCAGCTCCAATGAGCGGGACCATACAGTTGGCCCAGTTTCATGACGAAGAAGTAAGAACTGACTCTTGTTTTTAAGCCACCAAGTTTTGAGGTGATCTGATACTCAAAAGAATGCCAAGTTACCAGGGAAAGGGTCTCCAGATTAACTTACGCCCCTCAGGGGCCAGAGCAAGGGGGAGCACCTCCATGCTGACAGAGAACCCGAGTGTCTCAGAAGGCACTGCTCCACTGCCCTGAGGCTCCAGTGCCTCAGCGGCTAACACTCCTTCCAGAACTTTCTCCTACCCTCCTGGAGCTCTGAGATGGTGCAAGGAGAGCTACCTCAGAGGGGCCTCCCTCCTCACACTCACCTGTGGCCTGGCAGTGGATCACCAGGATGTTGGCCATCTCAGCAAACTTAACACTGGAGGAGTGCTTCTTAATTTCTTTCAAGAATTCCCCAAGAACGACCTCACACCTACCAACAAGGGAAGGAGACCAGAGACAATACAAGTCAGCCAGGTCTGGAGAAGCCTGAATCTATGTCCCTGTCTGCTCTAGGGGTCCACCCAGAGGGTGACACCACCTGAAACTCGGATGAACATTTTTCAGAGGCCAGGAGTGAATGAGGTCTTAGTTCTGTAAGGTGACGAAGAGGGACACAGAAAGAGCTTCTTGTTCCCTGTCTGCTGAGTGTGGGCCCGTCCCTTCCCGCCACTCACATTTTCCGAATCTCTTTACTGTTGTCCCCCAGGATCTGGAAGAGTCCATCCAGGATCTCTGGTAGGTAGTCCAGCAGGTTGATGTCTGGCACGGACTCCAGAACCAGGATCTGACCCAGAGGTAAAAAAACAGGAAAAGCCCCATCAGCCCAGGAACCTTCATTCCCTTCTATGGGGCCAGGCCATGAGAAGAGGGCCCAAGGCAGCACTTGGTTGTCTAGTGATTCTCTTTTCTGTCCAGTGTTCAGGGGAATGGTAATGGAACGGCAACTAGGCTGAGCCAGGAACTCAGGAGGCCAGCGGAGGTGGGACTGCACGGCTGGGAGAGGAGAGGGAGCAACCCTGAAGTGCTTCCTCTAGAGGTGAATTCATGGGCTTTGGGGGGAAAGCTGAATGACTATATTCTCTGATTAACTACGGTCAATGGCTCTTAGAAGGGGAAAAATCAGACCTCCTTTCCTGCCAAGGAGCCCTGATAGCGCAGTGGTCAAGTGCTCGGCCACTAAATGACAGGTCACCAGCTCTGTGGGTCATCAGCTTTGTAATCGTTACAGCCTAGAAAACCTTATGGGACAGTTCTGTTTTGTTCTACAGGGACACTATTAGTTGGAATAGACTCAACAGCAATGGGGCTTTGTTTTTTCCTCTATAAATTTTATTTTTATTTTTAAGTCCTTTATTGTAATTTGGGTGCAAGTTTACAGAGTGGTAGTGGGTTTTCTTTCTAGTTAAAGGACCTGCCAGGAATGTTCCAGTAAGCAGACTGTTCTCAACTAGAGGCTTAGAGCTGCAGAAAGTTAAGGGGCTGGACTCTCACCCAGGAGATGATGAACTGCCGGGCATACTGGTTGTTGGAGTAAATTCGCTCCCGCAACAAGGGGATGAAGCCCACCAGGTCAAACTTGTTGCTCTCAGTTACAATGTCCTGTGGATCAAAAGAAGTGTGAGCTGCCCAAGGCAGAGACCTGGGGCTGTCAGCTCTGCCCTGATACTGCCCCTGGTTGCCAGAGAGGGGAATGGCAAGGGAGGTCCCGGGGATATCTGCTCTCTCACAGGCCATGGAACAAACACAAACCAAAGAGCAGGAAGCAAGATCAAGCGAACTAATCAACCAACAAAAACACCTCTGTGAAGGGTCTGGCCGAACGCCAAGGTGGGCTCAGAAAACCAGCCCGTCACTCTTGTCCACACCATTGAGTCAGTTCCGACCCATAGCAACCCTGTATAGGGGTTCCAAGGAGCAGCTGGTGAGCTTGAACCGCCGACCTTGCAGTTCAAACAGACCTTGCAGTCTAGTACATTAACCCACAGCACCTCACCAGGATAGGTGAGGGTAGCATGTGGGAATATTTAGAGGTGACAGGACAGTTCAAGGAGCTCTGGTGGCACTGTAAGATGGGCACCGGACTGTAACTAAAGGTTGGCCATTCAAAACCCACCAGGGGTTCTGAAAGATGAGAATTTCTGTTCCCATAGATGTTTACAGGCTTGGGGACCTTATGCAGGGTCAGTGTGAGTCACTATTGACTCAGCGGCAGTGGGTTTGGTTTGAGGCAGTTCTGGACTTGTGGCAACCTAACGCTGTGCACTTGTCAAACTTATAGACCTGTACATTAGAGTGACGTTTACTGTGTAAATTAAAAACAAATTAATTAGAAAGAGTATTCCAAATGATAGAATTAAAAACTGCACAAAGAGGTGGAAGAGATGAAAAACACATGTGAGGGCCAAGTACAGGTACCTTTAAAAGGCGATCCAGGAGCTCAGATCCACTCTTCACATTGGGGTCAGGATCAGCAGCCAACTAGAGAGGCACAAAATAGGAGAGTAGCTGATCAACGTCAGCGTTCATGACAAGGAACTGACTGAAAATCCATGGCCTAGCTGTGGTGCAACCTGGAGTATCTACCAGTCACCCATTCCACAGGTCACGCCTTAGAAATGTAGGGGAGTGAGGGTGGGCAGATACAGCAGAGCTCCCCACTCTGATCAGGGGCTGCTCCTGTGACCCGTGGTGACTGGACCAGGGGTTGTTTTTCATTGGCTTTCCTCAGGGCCATCCGATCTGATATTGCGGGGTCCTTTCTCTATGCCTGGAGAAGGGGGTGAGGCAGCTGCTAGAAAGATCTGTGGCAGAGCTTCCTGGCTGCTACGTTCTGGGAGGGCAAATCCAAGAAGCTGAGGGGCCACATGAGGTGGCTCCATGGCCTTTCTGAACAGCGCTTTTCCTAGAGCACTTATAAGTTTAGAGTAATCAACCACCATCTTTTAACAGGGGAAATCCAGTTTGGATTTTGAAGTACATCACAAGGACGGCGAGACTTAGTCTCATACACTATTAGGAAGGACATCATACTTGGTAAAGTAGAGGTTCAGTGAAAATCAGGAAGAGCTTCAAAGACATGAGCTGATACAGTGGCTGCAATAATGAGCTCAAACATGGCAATGACTGTGAAGACGGCCCAGGACTGGGCAATACTTGGTTCTGTTAAGCCCAGGGTCATGATCAACACTTTGAATTCACTTTCAACACCTTCCAGGGAGGTTCATACTCTTAAACTATCAGTTTCCCCTACCTCTCCGATACTTCTGTAAAATGCAATAAAATTGCATTACCTAGAGAAGTGAAATTAAAAACAACAAATTCAAAAACAAGTCCTTTTTGAAAAAGTTTTTTCTTTGGATCCAATTGGCAATTAAGTTATTCCTTGCAGCCGGTAGATACACTCCAGGTACCAGAGGGTGGAGGGAGGGTACTGGACCAAACTCAGTCCAGCCAGGCAGGGCCAGTTACCTTGCTCAGTCCATCGAAGAGAACGTTGAAGTGCGGCAGCACAGCACCGCGGGCCACCTTGACGATGTTGTAGAGGGCTTCACAGGCATAGTAGCGCAGCCTGCTGTCGGCGTCGCTGAAACAGGTCAGCACTGGCTCGATGAGATCCTTCAGGTAGAGCCCTGAATCCTGCAGAGGGGCAGGAAGAGGAAGACATTCCAAATGTGTCAGGCCCAGGCCCCCACGCCTGTGTTGCCCACTGGCATTCCCGCTCGTAGATACATGCTCAGGTCTCCACGAGGCCCAGGCTCAGAGACTCTCCCCAGGATAGGGCTGCTGTTAGGGCGGAAAGAATGGCCGACTCAAGGTTGTCATGGTATCCGTCCAGGGGAAAGGCCCACCTTGCCCAGTGCGATGGAGCAGGCGGCCAGGCCGATGAGGCCCCCTTTCCGGCTGTGGGGGTGCTGAGACAGGGCAAACTCCTGAGACAGGGTCCGGATCACATATTTGATCTGCACAGTGTTGTTCTGGGCCACGAACTCCCGGACCAGCCTGGAGAGAGAGCAGAGAGGAGCTAGAGGAGCACCAGGACCAGGCTTGGGGGCCTGGAGCTGGGCTGAGGTGGTGACCTATTTAGAAAGAGGAACTGGGAGCAGGCATTTCAGGACAGGTCTTCCCTGGCTCTACTGTGGCCGGGGAGATTCTGGGTCAGTCTTCGTTGTTTCCTTCTTTTTATTTTCCTTTTGTGTACAATGGTATGAGCAACAGTGCTGTGATCTCACTTCCCAGAACTTGACAGAAAACAAATGAATGTCTTGTTGAACAAGTGCGCACGTTTCCACCCAAGTAGCCCAGAAAGGGACCACACGCAGCTGAATCTGACCAGTCTCACCAACAGGATACACGTTTGAACAAGCAACTGTAGTGTTAACTGCAGCCATGTGGGACCAGTGAGGGCATAAAAGCATGAAATGCAGAAGGCCAGAGGAAAGAGGTCCAATTGAACCAGACCTTAAAAACCAGAACGGGCACCTTCCAGGTGGTCAAGGGTGGGTGGGCAGGCATCTCAGTCCCCGAGAGGAGCTGGGCCAGAAGCAAAGCTCTGAAAAGGCTGGTGTATTTAAGGCAAGAGGAGCATGATGCAGAAAGGAGTGGCTGAGTTCAAGAGCTGGGTGAGCCAGCGTAAGCTCTGCAGCAGTGGAAGGCACGACCAACCCCGCGCTGTGAGGAGGTGACTTTGGGGGCGCCTGGGGAGACCAGGAGGACAGAGGAGCAATGCCAGCAGTAAGTCCCACAGAAGAGCTCTTCAACCACCAGGGTGGGCGAGGACCTGAAAGACCACAGGAATGGATACTGTGGAACGTGGGGAGGGGAGGCCGAGTAGATGGTGTGTCTAGGTGTTCACCTGGAATGATGCTAATGGAAGAGCCAGGCAGGAGGGAAGGGCCCAGTGAGCTCTAGGGTGACACTTGTGGGTGACAGCACCAGGCCTGCTTCCAGCATCTAGAGGACATGAAGAGTGAGCTCTGCGCCTCAGAAGCTCCCAGCCTCCCTGAAGTGACAGACCTGGGTGTGTGACTGACCCACAGAACTGTTGGTGGAGGGGTGTGTGGCTCAGGTGATAGGGACATCTCCCAGCAGTGGGATTTGAGCTAGATCTTGAAGGAGATAGGGAGAGACAAGGACTGGACACTGCGAACAGAAGGAACAAAGGCAGCGAGGGGTCCCCAGAGAACCATACAACAGTGCGAAAGTAACCAGAGTGGCTGATGGTAGAACTCTGGAATGCCAAACTAGAGAGAATGGATTTCACATCATGGACATGTGAGAAATAACTCTGGTATCTGGTGTGGCACTGTGGGTTACTGTGCTGGACTACAAAGTCAGTTTGATCCACAAGTTCGGAGGTTCAAACTCACTAGCTGCTCATTGGAAACCCTATACAGGGTTGCTATGGCTTGGAACCAACTTGATGACACGTAACAAATACAACAACTCAGACAATGAGGAACCGAGGGAGGGACTTTCTTGAGAGGGGAAGATAAAATTCTTTGCAACTGGCCATGCCGTGAGTCACTGCCTGTATTCTGGGTTTGGCACCCAATTTCATAAAATTGAATGAAAAAACCTCACTCTCGCTAAAAGGAGTACAGAATAGATGTCGTGAATATTTGTCGGTAAGCACTCCTAATAACTCACTGGTGATCTCATAACTTGAGGGGGACCGAGGCAGTATCCTGGGTCACAAATTTGGGGGCCCATCTCGGATTTTATGCCTGTTTGGAGCACCAGTTCTGGTGGAAAAGGAGAGCTGTCTCATCTTGATTTCAGTGGCCTGTTCCACAGGGGTGATCGCCTCCCAGTGAGAGCCAGAAAAAGACCAGAGACAAAAGAGAATTAGAGAGACGTGAGAACAGACTAGCCATGGCATCCAAGTAATCTCGTGCACGAGCCAGGGTGGGCAAACTGGACTGTAAGTAACCTTCCTACGGGTTGGGCATTTTCAGGGGTTGAGAATTTGTGACTAAGGCACATCTCAAATGTGAAGCGATTGCGGAGTCCCAATCTGCAGTTCTGTGTCCCCACATGGGAGTGGCCGGAGATGGACAAAGCAAATGTGTGTGTGTGTGTGTGTGTGTGTGTGTTTGTATGTATGTATATATATATATATATATGGGGAATTGAGCACACAGGGAAACTCAGACACCAGACACCCAGACCAATAGAAAATGGGGAATGAAAACTCTAGGCCTAGGGAAAAAGGAAGAAAGGGAAAAGGAGAAACTCCCACAGACATTCCTCCTGACAGTCCTTCAGGGAGAATGTTGAGGGCTTGGGGGGGCAGTCCCTGGACTTAGAAAAAAGATAAAAGTTGGGGCGTACATGAAACCGCCAGGAAATAGGGGGGTTGAGCACACAGGGACTCAGGCTCTAGTCTGGTTAGTGGGGGGTGAATTGGAGTAACAAACCCACTGATGAACTGTTGAGAAGCTCAGCAAGTTTTTGTAGAGAGGAGGAGGAACAAGAGCAGAAAGCCAGAATCATGGTATCATCCACTGTGGAAAAATTAGTAAGAGGCAAAACCAAGACCCCCTTCCTTGAGGCGAAGTGGGACTCCGGTTGCAGTGTTTGGTCTCTTCAGAGGACAGGGAGGGGAGGACTAGCCAGGCCCCCAAACCATCAGTGCATGCCATATGGAAAGACAGGCCATTTCATAAGAGAGTGATACGGGCTAAGTGGGGGCCAGGGGTTCCTTATGGCTGCCCCCACCCCAGGAACCCCTGATAAATTGGCACTGGGGCTGCCCCATCCTCCTTGACTTGCCAGGCAAAAGGCATCAAGTTGAGAGAAAGGCTTCCCTATGTCTCAGAGGTGGGGGTGAATCTTTTGGGACTGGACCTAATTGTAAGATTAGGGTTAGGATTGGGGTGGAGGTGGGGCAGATAAAGGTAATAATGAGACTTCTGAAGTGGGGGGAGGGACCTGCAGCCAGTAATAAAGAGATGGTGGTCTCCTAGTATTAAAAAAAAAAAAAGCTTTTAGTATTTGTTTTAGTTTTTTTGGCATCGTAATTTTCAAATATAATTCTTAAGATAAATTCTGAGTTTACACATTCAAGGTGAAACTTCAATGTCAAAGGACTTGGAAATTGTTTTGCTTTGTTTTAATATCTTTTGATATTCTTTCAGCAGTAAAATGGTATAAAAACTCCATTTAGAAAGTGGCTGAGGATTTGTTTGGCAGGTGTGATAGTCATTTTATAAATTGCACATTGCTAAAGACTGAGTATTTTTATTATTGTTTGTATGTTAGAAAAATCCTTTTAAGTTTAAATACATTTAAATTCCTAAATGTACACTATAATGAAAGATAGGTTTTTATATTCTGTGTACACTTATCTATTAATGTTTCAGATTTTCTGAGAACACTGTTTTAAAAGATATTTGGTGTATCAATACTCTTTCTTAACTGAAAATATTTTTTAACGTCTTAAAATTCGGGCCACCCTGTATGTGTGCATGTCATCTTGTTAGAGAGAAGAAAAGACTGTTGAGCTGTCCATGAGTGTTGACAGAGTCTCAGTTCACTTGACAAGGTTAGTTTGTTTAAAGAAATAAAAACTGGCCATCCATAAGGCTAGAATTTTTATGGAATTGACATTTCTGTTGAGAAGCTTTCAAGTGAAGTACTGTCTTCATGCATACAGATGAAAGAGCCAGTAATGTTTCTTTTAGTTGAGGAAACGCACAGTGTAGTAAATACTGTTATGGTTATGTGTTATCCTGAATATCTTCACATTAATGTTGACCAGTGCCTCTCAAAATTTTTGAAGCCAAAGGGTGAAATGGCAGTCACTGCTCAAGGGGCGCCATGCCAGCCACCGTAAAACCTGGGGAATCCATTATCCTGGCAGAGAATGCTTATAGGCTCCCCTACCTGGGAAGGATCACAGACCAACTCACTCAAGATCAATTCCTAAGGAACTATGTGCTAGCCCTTTCCTCAGGTTAAAATGACTACTGGCTGAACCCCTCCCTCCCCTCAAATTCACCAATCATCACTTCAGGCTGGGAGACTTGGTGCCAATCAACACATGCAAAAGAGGACAGACTCCTCCAATCTGTCTAGGCTGATGAAATGAAATGCAGATGGGTCTTTTGTGATACAACAGTGAATAATTGTTATCAGGACTGATTCTGAGGGTTGAAAATGTAAAGGTGGATGTTTTGTAACAAGGAGGGGAGTGATTGACTTTTCAGTCTAGATGCGAAGGTCCCTGGGACCATCAAGGGAGAAGAGTGGAGAGCGGGACCCTACACAGAGAAGCAGTGATGCCTGAAATGGAGGCAGAGATGATGACGTGGAGAGATGGAGCGGCTGGGGACTTTAGACACAGAGAGGGAGAGGGGCTGTATGCTGACGACTGGGGGGCAGGCTTGTAGTGTATACCCTTTGGTTGGTTGATGATGCATGGAGGGGACTGTAACCATGGCAATGAAAACAATATACGATAGGATGAATGTAAAACTAATGTTCTCCCATGTAAACTATCACATAATTCACAATAAAACATTAAAAAAAAAAAAAGAGGATAGGCTCCAGTCAGACTGCAAGGGCCCTTACCAAGTGCTGCTGACCACTGAGATGACTGTCCGGACGTCAGAGAAGGGGTGGACTTACTAAGGGACCAGTGGAGAGCCACAAAACTCTCCCCACGGTGGTTGCTGGTGGGGGCTGGGGGGTGCATATTCTTCACCCAGAGAGCTTCTTGGGGTGAATCTCAGGAGAGACTGGTAGACTACCTTGCTGTGGCTCTGCTGGATAGGGTGAGTCAGAAGCTGGTATGGCTGGGATGTGTTGTTGTCGTGGGAGTGGTACAAAGAGTTTTCGTCTACAACTAGCATGTCCGATTAGTAGTCAATGTAACCATGGCATCATTCCCTCATCCTGCAGGCGTTTAAAGAACCAGAGGCATCTTTTCCATGCAGGTAAGTATTTTTGCTCCAAGCCAGAGTGAGGGTAACTTACAATGCAACCCCGTATAAAACTGTGCAAGGTAGACTCTCGGTGCCAAATACTAAAGGTGCAGCATAGCACACATCAGAAAAGATTCACAGCCTGAGAAAAACTATTTGAACAGGTGACTTGTGGGTTTGTTTGTTTTTTGTCATTTGTGAATGTTTAGAATGAACACAACTGTAAATCTCAATTAGACAAATACTAGAGATAACAAGTACAGATGTTGCCAACGCTTGGGTAGAACAGGTTAAATATTCAGTGCAGGCTCTCAAAAAAATGACTGCCATGCTTGCAAAGCTGATAAACCACAAGGGTGGTAGGTCTCTTTCACCTCGGATGGGACTGGAAAATGCACTGCATGTTGGCTGTGCACCAAGGCAAACACGCTTGCGGAAATAAGCAATCCCCTTGGTCTCCATAGGGATGATGAACAAGAGTTCACAGTCCCCGTAGGAGAACTGACGACTTGCACCCACATGCAAAATGTCACTGGTGGGCCTAGCAGTGGCAATCATATAGCCCCCAGAGTACCCCGAGCGGATGTCTGGTGGTAACTGTGGAACAAGAACCTCCGAGAATTGCTGCCGTCCGAATGGACTGGGATGTGTGCCTTGGTTTAGCTGGTAAGACCCTTCACCCTAGTGTTCTATGAGTACAATGAGAAATCCCGAGTCCATAGATCTATTCCTGGATCTTTTGACCCACATATTTATACAGACTCTCTTAGAGTCCCTAGAGGAATTCTTAATGAGTTTAAAGCTAAGAATCGGATAGCTGCAGGGTTTGAGTATACTTCTCTGGTGTTCTACCAAAAGAAAAAAATGTACACTAGATTACATCTGCTATAACCAACAGAGCTTCACAAACGACACCAGATACACCCTACAAAAGGGTAGTTAGCTAGTTAAAGGCCACAGATGGTTTGGGAAAACAGAATGACGCTAGACATGGTGCTGACAGAGGAGAGGTGTATGTATAATATTTGGAAGTTAAGTGTTGTACTTTCATCCCTGGCAAGACAGTTCCTGATGATAGTCTAAGGGGTTGTTTTGAAAATAAAACCCCCACAAAAACACACATATAATACACACACACACACACATAACATATATCCACCTCAATCCTCGCCTCTCTAAATAGTAGCTGGAATTTAGACAGCTATTGGAAGTTGTATCATGCCCTGTGTCCAAGGACTAGTCCAGAGGCTAATCAAAACTGCTGTAACTAATTTATTACTCTTAGTGTCATCCAGGAATGATACACTTTATGAGGAAGAAAGCTAATAGATGCTAAATAAACGTGCGAAGTATAAAGGAAGATGAGACCAGCAAATGTAAAGAGAAAAGAGAAGGATTTGTGAGGAATAACTCTTAGGATGGGGGTAGGGGGCCAGTTAGGAACTGTAAATAAGAATACAACCATTGAGGCAATGGGAGACTTCTGGGAAAAGATTGTTAACCCCACAGTACGCAGTTAGTGAGGAACCAGGGGCGGGTTAGTGAGCTAGGAGGATTAAATCCTTTGCCAACCAGCTACGCTGTACAGTCTCTGCTGAGTTCCAGGTTTGGTGCAGGATTTTGAAAAATCAAATTAAAAAAACCTCACTCTCACTAAAATGAGCACAGATTAGATTCCTTGAGCGTTTGTCAGTAAGCACTTGTAGTAACTCATCAGTGACATCATAATCAAGAGGGACAAGCAAAGCAGTATCCGGGGTAGTGACCTTTTTCACAGGCATACGCTTTAAAAAAAAAAATAACATCTCTTTCAAATTTGTTGTCTTTGTTGAGAATCTACAAAGAGAACATACACCAAGTCAACCGCTTCTACACGTACAATCAGTGACATGATTCCGTCCTTCACGCTGTTCAACCATTGTCAGCTTCCTCTTCACATCAACTCACTGCCCCGAGGTTTCTGCTGAGTCTTTCTAGTTGTTGTCGTCACCACTTCCATCCCGTATAAAATTCAAAAGAGAGTATTTTCTGCTAGTTAAAGATTGTTTGGTTTTTAGACTGTAGGAGATACTTTTGATTTAAGGTTTAAGGCTATCTCAAGGTAAAAGTTTCAGTGGTTTACGAGGTCCCTGTAGCTCCAGAAAGTTGGGAGTTGATGCAAATTTGAAATTCTGTTGTGCATTTCCCCCTTTTCTGATCAGGATTCCTCTACAGAATTTCTTATCAGAATGTTCACTAATGGTAGTCAGGCACTATTCGGTTCTGGTCATGGAGGCACTTGGCTACACATTCTATACTGTTGTTGCTGTTAAATGCTGTCAAGTCGATTCCAAGCCATAGCAATCCTGCACAGGGCATCTGAGGAGCAGTTAGTGGGTTGGAACCACATTCTAGTGCTTATCCTACAGCACCACACCAGAGTCCATACACATTCTTTACCCTCCTATTCCTGACTTCACCTTCCTTGATTGCTTCAGATGAACAGAGACCACTTGGGCCTTGGATGGCTACTTGCACACAACAGATCTCCCACACAATTCTTGCCAAGTCAGCTTCTTACAGGTGTACGTTTATTGATATCAACTACAACAATCAGTTGTGCAACCCTCCCTTAATCAATGTGATCATGTCATCACCATTAACCCCTGGCATAAACTTAAGGGTTTTGAGGGGCATGAGGAAAAGTATGTCTGGACCCTGGCGATGGAGATGCTTGTGAGCTGGCTGGTGGGGTGTGTGTGTGCAGGGGAGTCAGGCAGGAGGGGTAGATACTAGTATAGCAGTTGTAGGTGTGAAGAGGGCAGTCTAGAGGAGCCCTCGTCTGGAGCTATAGGATCAATACTGGATAGTAACCATAAGGTTAGCAGTTCAAATCCACCAGCTGCTCTCAGAAACCCTATACAGAGTCACTATGAGTCGGAACAGACTCTCTAATTACTCTGCATCCAGTCATGGCAGGTACATTGCTCGCCTGTTGCATAAATGAGGATCTCGAGCTGCTCTGATGAATTTTAAGGACACTTAACGTCCTGGTCTGGGAGGCTGTTGGCACTATAGGATAAGCATTGGACTGCTAACCTCAAGGTCAGTAGTTCAAACCCACCAGAGGCTCCATGGAAGAAAGATGAGGCTTTCTGCTTCCATAATGATTAACAGTGTTGAAAACCCTATGGGTCGCTATGATTGACGACAGTGGATCTTTTATTGGGTTTATATCCTAAAGCAGTCTGTGTGGTTCCAGCTCAGAGTTAGAGAGCTGCTGAAACCAGACACTGGATAATGGTGGATGACAGTTTCCATCAGCAAGTCTCTGGAGAGCCTACAATGTTAGCAAGTATGCACATATGTTGGGACCACAGTGGGTCTGGCTTGTGAGGTAGTGCTATGTGATCAGAGGTGGAGGTTTCAGGAAGGGCTGACACAAGTAGTCTGTGAGGACCCTTGTTGCTGTTATGAAGTGACATTGAGTTGGTTCTGACCCATAGCAACCCTGTATAAGGTTTCAATGGAGCAGCTGCCGAGCTTGAGCCACTGACCTTGCAGTTCAAACAACTTTGTAGTCTGGTGCATTAACCCACAGCATCACACCAGGACTCCTTAGCTCTGATCTTATTGGGATTGGGGGCTGTGGACAGTCTAGGGCCTCTGATGGAAGCTGAATGCCAGCTCACAGGCCCCAACTCCCAGAACAGCGTAATTCTGCTCAATGAGCTCAGTGCCACATAAACTTGTCCCAGCTCTGAACCAGAAAAACCAGCCAGAGGTGGCCCAGGGATCTGCCCGAGACTGATGTCCTACAAAACAGCTGGAGCATTGGTGGTTCAGTGGTAGAATTCTCGCCTGCCACGCGGGAGGCCCGGGTTCGATTCCCGGCCAATGCAAGGTTGTCCCTTTTTTTTCTCTGCAAGTTTCCCCATCTGGAGAAGCCACTGCAGGAACCAGACTCCCAGACACACTGGCCTGCAGGATGACGGGCACATGTATGTCTGGGGCCACATTTAGCACACGAACAGCAGCTGGGTCTCCAGAGGGCCAATGGCTGTGAACCAGGGGTTCTGCCTGGCACCCCAAGAAGTCTCTAAGAACTGTAAGACAGCCTACACCAAAGAAAACCACTCCCACCTAACCGCCCAATTTTCTACTTGGCAGCTACACTGATGTGCCAGCACACGCCCTGAACCTTCACAGACACAAGGAGACTTGGGGCTGGGTTCAAAGGAGCTGCTCCACAGATGCTGACAACTGGAGCATTGGTGGTTCAGTGGTAGAATTCTCGCCTGCCACGCGGGAGGCCCGGGTTCGATTCCCGGCCAATGCAAGGCTGCTTTTTACCCCTTCCTAAAAATTTCCCACCTGGCCACCCTGCTGGAGAGGCAGCTGTTTAGCCACGTGGGTCTGTAACCACTTGGAGGGCACGTGCACATGAACAGTATCAATGGGTTTCCAGAGAACTTTGTCTTGTTGCTGTTGTTGTTAAGTACCAAGTAGGGTCAAGTCAGTTTGGATGCCTAGAAACCTGTGTAGGGTTTCTCAAAACAGCTGGTGGGTTTGAACTGCCGACCTTGCATCTCAAATTGACCAGGTGCACTACCCTGCAGTGCCTCAGGATTTATGCCCAGCACCCTGAGGAGCCCACAGCCATGCCCTTCTGCCTTGGCTGCCCATTTCTAGAAGGAGGCTGAGGTAAGATCTGAGAACTGTGAAACTGCCAAACACCAAAGAAAAAAAGGAATGGGAGCATCGAGGCCTCAAAGACACCAGGTCACCCCAGCCTCAATGCTTTTTGCTGCTGAGAGTGGACCGGAGCTCTAGTTTCTGCTTTCAGCCTTGAAGGCAAATCAGCTCACTCTCTGACACCCGCTCCCTCCTGCTCAGGAGTCAGCTTTCAGCTCCAGCAGCTGCACTGATGTGGCAGCACACGCCCAGAACTTGTAGACACAAGGAAACTCAGGGCTGGTTTCAAAGGAGCTGCTCCACAGCTGCTTACAGCTGGCGCATTGGTGGTTCAGTGGTAGAATTCTCGCCTGCCACGCGGGAGGCCCGGGTTCGATTCCCGGCCAATGCAGCAACTGACCTTTTTCAATCCTGAGACTGAATTCTAAGGAATTTGTGATGGATGCTGTCTGAGAACTGAGGAGGATGATTTCTCACTGGAATGTAGATCCTTCATTCTTGAAGAGTCCAGGCCAGTGGTGGTGGGGGTGTATCAAAGCCCACCAGAGCTGCCTGGGGACCAGAGCTGCTGAGTCTACAAGTTAGAACAGCACACACCTGGAAGAAGATGGGGCCCTCCCTGCCCAGCACACAGACCCTATCTCCTGACTTCAGGTCACAAAGGCCACATTCCCTGCCCTCAAGGCTGCCTGTCGGTCAGGGTGGGGAAAGGAAGCAAGATAGGCAACAGGATAGAAAAAGGACACAAAATACCATCCATGGGTGAGGTCAGGGCAGGACCTGCATCTTTGAATTGGTTAAGCGGAGGATAGTCAGGGGCTTAGGTAGCTTCATGAGGGTTAGCATCTGAGGGGTTCTGGAGGATAAAAGGTATCTGTTCTGGAGTTGTTCAGGAAGAGGCAGCCTATAGGGAACAGCACGAGCGATGGCTCAGAGAAGGAGGAACAAGGACACCAGAGGGACAGTGAGGGACAGGGCTGGGGAGCCACTCCCAGTTCTGCAGCACAGTACCTCGGATGCTCAGCAACGGAGCAAGTGCAAAACTGTGGTGGCAGTGAGGAGTCATGGTATGTTTCTGAGCAGGAGTTATATAACTTTAGTGGCTTCCCATGGTGCTTAAGGGGCTGTGAAGGCAACGGAGGCTTAAAAAGTGACTAGTGGCTGCTGGCCAATGGCAGGGTCTCTTGATGGGAGATGAGAAAGGGGCTGTGCTGTTTGGTGCTCCCCTCTGCAGGCCCAGCTCACCCACTCCCACTGAGGCACAATGCAGGGTGCCCCAGGCCTCTATTAACACTCCCTGTTCAAGTTCTGTTGCCCTAGGAGCTCCGTCTCTTCCTGTACCCTTGCACCAAAGAGTGGGCTGTTCTTCTCCTCCAGGAAGACACACATCTGGAAGTAGACCAGTAGGAGCACGTTCTCACCAACATCACCAGTAAGGTGGACCTGTGACCAGGCCACAGGTAGGAAGAGCTGGTCCCACGGATCAGGCCCACCCTCCTTACCTAGTATTTAGGATGATCAAAACAGAGCTAGGCAGACCCTGACAATCTTACTGCCCCCAGCAGAACCTTCCTCTCCAGTCAGACACGCCCCCATACTGGGCTGCCTCCCTTCCACATCCCATCCAGCCTTCAAAGCCTGGCTCACATCCTTCGGACCAGGCCCGGAGTGGCTATGCCTCCTCTGAACTCTCTGGGACTCAGTGCCCAAGCATTCTGTAGCAGCAGTTTACTATCGAGGCCACCAGCACCCTTCCCACCAGTGTATTTCTGATCTCTACAGCTGCTTGAGCAAGGAGCTCTGGTAGCGTAGTGGTTACGAATCGGGCTGTGAACCTTAAGGTCAGTGGTTCGAAACTACCAGCCGCTCCGCGGAAGAAAGATGAGGCTTTCTACTCCCGTAAAGATTTACACCCTCGGAAACCCTGTACAGGGTCACTATGGGTCAGACCCGACTCGATGGCACTTAACAACAACAACAGCTACTTGGGCAAGTGCCTGAGGACACACACAGGCCAGAGGCCAGACGCCAGACCAGCAGCAACCCCTACCCCACCCCAACTCCATGGAGGATGAGGGTTTTGAGGATAGTGTGTGTGAGGGGGATCAGTAAACCTCCGCTAGGGGATGGAGTGTGGGAAGACAGAAGGAGCCTAACAAACCAACAAGTCTGCCCAAGAGGTGGTTGGTTCATCAGTATTGTATTTGGATGCTCCTGTAGGAGTTTTGGTATGGCACTGTTGGTTCATGTGCTGGACAGCAAAGTCAGTTTGAACCACAAGGTCAATGGTTCAAGCTCACCAGCTGCTCCTCGGAAACCTATACAGGGTTGCTATGAGTTGGAACCGACTCCACAGCACTTAACAACAACTAACGCGGTGTTGCAATAATGTAAACCACAAGGTCCGTGATTAGAGCCCACCAGTCTCTCCACAAAGAAAGATTTAAATAAAGCCTCCCAAACCCTATGCAGCCAAAACTGACTGGCCAGCACTTAAAAACAACAGTGCCTCTATACAAAGGAGCACTGCTGGCACAGAGGACTAAACACTGTCAGTAGTTTGAATCCACCAGCCGCTCTGCAGGAGAAAGATGAGGCTGTCTGCAGTGGGGTTAAGCCTTTAACTGTAAGTGATTAAAGACCTTGGTTGCTGCAAGGTTGACCAGTGGTTTGAACCCACCAGCTACTATGTGAGAGACAGATATGGCAGTCAGCTTCTGTATAGAGTTACAGCCTTGGAAACCCTGTGTAGGGCAGCTCTGCACTGTCAGACTTGACTGCAGTGGGTTTGGTTTGAAGTTTCTACTCTTGTAATTCAAGCAGGGGTTACTGAGTGAAGAAGCGATTCCCAGGAACAAAGGGTACTACTACCAGGATCCTAAGACAAGAAAGGCCTGGTCCTGAGCATTGTGGCTGGTGGGGGAAGTTGCAGGTACCAGGATGTGAGCTGCAGTGATCTGGGGCAGGGCTGGAAGAGCACTTTTACCCCTAGAGGTACTCCCCTGATGCTCTGTCAACCTTACTGCAGTCTGGTCTCTTACTACACCAGGGAAGTGCAGGCAGAAAAAGCAACTACAAAAGAGGCAGAAAGAGTGAAGTTTAAATTAAGCTCTGAGCCTGCTCAGTCCCAAGCCTAGTCTCCCTTCAAAAGACCTTGCTGTCTCTGCTTTTATCACAGGTTTGGACCTGAGGCGGGGGATCTGAAGCTGGACTAGTTTTGATGTTAATCTTTGGCCCAGAAACTCTCACGCTCACAAATGCCTGGGGGGCTCCCACTGACGTAAAGGTCACAGGTGTTATTGTTCTGCCAACCAGGCAATCCACTTCCGCGAGGCTCCCTCCAAAGTGACAGAAACGCTGCAGGCGGAGCGCCCTCTGGAGGCTGCTCAGAGCCTCAGTTCTTAAATGGCTCAGGATGGCAGAAGCATTCGTTCTCCAGAAAGCACAAACATTCTCAGAAAGCAAGAACCACAATTACTGCCATGCCAACTGTTCTCTCCCGAACAGGAAAAGGAGGCCCACAGAGTAGGATCCATTTGGAATCATCATCAGCCAAAAGGGAAGCTGAGGCCGCTGTTGAGTGGTGGAACCGAGAAAGGCCTCTGCCTAGTGTTTGACCATCACAGACCGCTGGTTAAACACTCACTCTGTGCTAAGTTTTCTAGAAGTTAGTTAATCCTCAGTCTTCTTCTCTGGTAGTTATTTTTATCTCTATCATCCAGATATGAAAACAGAGGCGTGAAGGAACCCAGTCACATTCCCAAGATCCCAGGCGATCTGGACCTGAGATATCGCCAAAGCTCGTGCACTTCTAACTGTCTCATAGTTCCTCTCCATTTTCTGAACTTCAGCTGCAAACTGGACATACCCGATTACAGGAGAACTGAGCCCCAAATGAGACGCAGCTTTGCCATACTTGTCCCACCTGCTCAGTGTCCAGACATCCTGGGAACACTCCTCCACCGCACATAGCAACATGAATGAGGCTCTGATGTGGTGAAATGAAGCTCTGGAGCTGACCTTTTTCTCCCGTGCACCCAAGAGTTAAACAACATGCTAGGCAACGTGCGGGATGCCTTCCCTGAATCATCTAACTGAAACATTAAAACAAACCACCAGTGGAGCCGTACCTCATTCTACAGAGGAAAAGCTACAGAAAGTAGATTACAGGTTGCCGTGGGCTGAAATCCTCTGCATCAGTTCTACTCCGCAGCACATGGGGTCTCCGTGAGTCTGGATCAACTCTACGGCAAGAGGGTCTGAAAAGGTAAGAATCAGTCCCAAAGTCACACAACCTGTAGGTGATGGATGTAGAGAGCAAATCGAAGTTTTCTGACCCTAAGAAGTGAAAACGTTGCCATCTCCCTGTCTGGTGATCACAGCTGCCAACTGTTGACTGTCCACTGGGTGACAGGTCCATTACATTTAGGTTGTTATTGTCAGGTGCTACTGTGCCGGTTCTGTCTCACTGCACCCTTATACACAACAGAACGAAACACTGCCTGGTCCTGTGTCATCTCACAATCACTGCTAAGCTTGAGCACACTGCTGCTGCCACTGTGCCAATCGATCCACTTTACTCAGCATGATGTTGTTCTCTAGGGACTGGTCCCTTCCTGATAGTATGTATGAAGTATGAGAGATAAAGGCTTGCCATCTGGTAGCATAGTGGTCACGAATCGGGCTGCTAACCTCAGGGTCAGCAGTTTGAAACTACCAGCTGTTCTGTGGGAGAAAGATGAGGCATTCTGCTCCCGTCAAGATTTACAGCATTGGAAACTCTGTACAGGGCCACTAGGGGTCGGAACCAACTCCACGGTATATAACGATAACATTCTGGCTATACTTCTTCCAACACAGATTTGTTTGTTCATATAGCAGCCCATGGTACTTTTAATATTCTCCTCCAACACCAGAGCTCAAATGCATCAATTCTTCTATGGTCCTCCTTATCCAATGTCCAGCTTTCACATGCATATGAAGCTACTGAAAATACCACGGCTTGGGTCAGGCGCACCTTAGTCCTCAAACTGACATCTTTGAGGTCTTGTGCAGCAGATTTGCCTAATGTAATACTTCATTTGATTTCCTGACAGCTGCTTCCATGAGTGTTGATAATAGAGTCAAGCAAAATGTCTTTGACAATCTCAATCTTTCTCTATTTATCATGACGTTATTTTTGGTTCAATGGTGAGAATTTTTTTGTTTTCATTACTTTGAAGTGCAACCCATACTGAAGGCTGTGGTCTTTGAGCTTCATAAATATTTTAAGTCCTCTTTGTTTTCAGCAAGCAAAGTTGTATGATATGCTTATTGAAGGCTGTTAATGAGTCTCCCTCCAATCCTGATACCACATTCTTAATATAATCCAGCATCTAGGATTATTTGCTCAGCGTATAGATTGAATAAATCGGGCGAAAGAATACACTGCTGAACATACCTTTCTTGTCATTCAGTGTCCCTTGTTCTGTGTGAATGACTGCCTCTTGGTGTACGTACAGGTTCCTCATGAGCACAATTAAGGGTTTCAGAATACCCCACAGTGTTGTCCAAAGTTTGTCATGGTCTACATAGTCGAAAGCCTTTGCAAAGTCAATAAAGCACAGGCAAACATCTTTCTGTTTTTCTCTCTCAGCCATTATCCATCTGATGTCAGCAAAGATATCCCTGGTTCCAGGTCCTGGTCTGAATCCAGCATGAACCTCTGGAAGTTCCCTGTCAATGTACTATTGCAGCTGTTTTTCAATTACCTTTAGCAAAATTTTACTCGCATGTGATGTTAATGATATTGTCTGACGATTTTTACATTCTGTTGGGTCAGTTCTCTTTAGAATGGGCACAATATGGATCTCTTCCAGTCAGTTGGCCAGGCAGCTGTCTTCCAAATTTCCTGGCATAGATGAGTGAGTGCTTCCAACGCTGCATCAGCTTGCTGAAAGATTTCAATTTGCATTCCATCATATGCTTGAACCATCTCTTGAAATGGTTCAACATCATCCATTTCTTTTTGGTACAGTAGCTCTGTCTATTCCTTCCATCTTCTTTTGATGCTTCTGCACCATTCAATACTTTACCCATATTGTTCTAAGTGCTGTAGAGTCGGTTCTGATTCAAAGCGACTCTGTACATGGTTTCTAAGGAGTAGCTGGTGAGTTTGAACCGCCAATCTTGTGATCAAACCAACCTTGCATTCCAGTGCTTATCCTACAGCACCACATCAGGACTCCTTTTTTGCCCATTTGTTGTTGTTGTTAAACACCACTGAGTCAGTTCCGACCCATAGCGACCCTCTAGAGGGTTTCCAAGGAGTGACTGGTGAGCTTGAACCACCAACCTTGCAGTTCAAACTGACTTTGCAGTCTAGCGCACTAACCCACAGCACCACACCAGGACTCCATCAATATTGTAATCCGAAGCTTGAATTAGAAAAATTCTCTCAGGTTGAGAAAGTAGGCTGAATGTGTTCTTCCCTTTTGAAAGGTTTTCTAACTCCAGGTCTTTGCACATTTCATTGTAATAGTTGACTTTGCCTTTTCAAGCTGCCCTTTGAGATTTTCTGTGCAGCTCTTTTACTTTCTTATTTCTTTCAATTGCTTAGCATTTCTACATTGAAAAGCAAGTTTCACAGTCTCTTCCAACATCCATTTTGGTCTTTTCCTTCTTTCTTGTGTTCTTAATGACCTTTTGCTTTCTTCCTGTATGGTGTTCTTGATGTCATTCCACAACTCTTCTGGCCTTCGGTCATTAATGTCTCATGCATCTAATTTATTCTGAGATGATCTCTAAATTTAGGTGAGATATATGTTCAAGGTCATATTTTGTCTCTCACGGACTCGTTTCAATTTTCTTCAACTTCAGCCTGAATTTGCATATGAGCAATTTATGGTCTGTTCCACAGTCTGCCCCAGCCTTATTTGGCTGATGATACAGAGCTCTGCTTTTCCACCATCTCTTTCCACAGATGTAGCCAATTTGATTTCTGTGTATTCCATCTACTGAGACCCATGTGTATTTTATATTGTTCAAATAAACCTACTTACAGTAAAGAAGTCATTAGTCTTGCAAAAGTCGATCATGTGAGCTCCAACACTATTTCTATCACCAAGGCCGTATTTTCCACCTACTGATCCTTTCTCTTTGTTTCCAACCTTTGCATTCCAAACACCAGTAATGATTAATGCATCTTGATTACATGTTTGGTTAATTTCAGACTAAAGAAGTTGGCAGAATTCTTCAGTTTCATCATCACTGGCTTTAGTGATTGGTGTGTATATTTGAATAGTAGTTGTATTAACTGCTCTTTATGGATATTACCCTAACACAGACCACATTACACTTCCAGACAGGCCTTGATATGTTCCTTTTGAAAGGTGCAACGCCATTCCTCTTTAACTGGTCATTCCCGGCAGAGTAAACCATGATTTTCAGATTCAAAATGGCCAATAACAGTTCATTTCAGCTCAGTAATGCCTAGGGCATTGATGTTTATATGTTCCATTTCATTTGTGACAATTTCCAATTTTCCTAGATTTATACTTCGTACATTCCATGTTCTGATTATTAATGGATGTTTTCAGCCATTTCTCATTTTGAGTTGTGTCCCATCAGCAAATGAAGGTCCCCAAAAGCTGTAACGCATTCACTTCATGATGGCCAGCTCTATTATGAGGCGGCAGCTCTTCGCCAGTCATACTTTGAGGGTCTTCCAACCTGAGGAGCACATCTTCTGGCACTATGTTTGACCATATTCTGGTGCTATCTTACAGTACCACTGCTATTCTAAGGGTTTCAGTGGATAAATATGCAGAAGTAGTCTGTCTCTCCTGCTTCCTAGTCTGTCTGAGTCTGAAACCTGTCCACCATGGGTGACCCTGCTAGTAGTTAAAATATCGGTGGCATAGCATTCAGGATCACGGCAACATGCATCCCTCCATAGGATGACAAACTGACAGATGAATGGTGGGCAGGCAACATTACAATCACGGTGTCATTTAACTCCCATAAGTCTATGAGATGGCCCGTCTTCTCTGGGTCACAGCCAAAGGCTGGGTAATGTCCAGATGTCCAAGTCAGCACGAGCAGAGGTTTTAGCTCCTGTACTCAGGTACACATGTCTAGAAACAACACATCCTTAGTCATAAGGCGGGGCTGATCATCACAGTGACTTCACATGGTTTTGAGAGAATTAACATGTAATGGGCTCTGCATTGTCACTGCAAGCCAGAACCAGTGATCTTATAAATACCACACAAGAAAGACCATCTTCATTCGACAAATGTTTACTGACCTCCAGTGATACTCCTAGCTCTAATGATATGAAGAAAATACAAAAACTGAGCATTTATTCCTGTGCCGTCAAACTTTCAGCACAGATTTGGGGCCACTTCTGTTTTGTCCTGTATGGGTACCATTTAGACAGTATACCCAAAGTGCAGCTGGGCAAACACCTCCATCGGCTTTGCCCAATGAGTAACTTGATTTCCATGTGGCCCCTGGCTCCAATAACAGTACTGGGAGCGCTGAATGGCTGCTTTGGAGAAGAGGCCAAAGACCTGAGATGAGCTGAGATTTAACTAACGTATCCAGAGCCTCCACTGCATAGAATCCATGGAAAAATGATTACAGAGAAGCAAGAATCAGACATGGAACATGAATGCTTGGATCTTAGCAGATAACATGACCCCTTAGAAACCTGGTGATGCAGTGGGTCGCTAACTGAAAGGTCAGTGGTTTGAGCCCACCAGCTGCTCCATGAGAGACAGATGTAGCAGTGTGCTTCCACAACGATGACAGTCTTGGAAACCCTATAAAGCAGTTCTACTCCATCCTTACAGGGCCGCTGTAAGCCACAATCAACTTGATGGCAGTGGGTAGGTGGGCCTTACAGAATTCCAAAACACGACACCCAGTTTTTCTAAAAATGGACAAGGATTTACACACTATAAAATTAACTCTTTTAAAGTGTACCATTCCAGGGTTTATAGAATATTCACAAAGTTGTGCAACTATCACCATACAATACATTTACAACATTTTATCAACCCAAAGAACTCCATTAGAAGCTAAGTTTCCACTTTGTCCCAATTCCACTCCCCAGCCCTAAACCAGGTACCAGAGAGTTGTGTCTAACTCACAGAGACCTCATGTGCGGCAGATGAGATCTGCACCACTGGGTTTCAATGCAAAGCCACCCTTCATCTACTTCCTGTCAATAGATTTGCCTCTTCTGGACCTTCTTATATATGCAATTAGGTAATGTGGGGCCTTTGTGACTTTCTTTCATTCAGCACACTGCTCTTGAGGTCCATGTTTGAGCACATGTTCACTGCTTTTTCTGAATTAATAACACTGCATCATATGAACGAGCCCCACTTTCTTCATCCATTCACCATCCTTGCTGAACTTGTTTTTTTGTTGATTCTCTAGGATTTTCAGTATGTAATTGTCAGGAGGGACCAGTCACTGGAGAAGGATATCATGTTTGGTAAGGTGGAAAGTCAGAGATTAAGAGGAAGACCCCAACGAGATGGATTGGCCAAGTGGCAGCATCGATGGACTCAAGCATGGCAACAGTAGTGAGGTTGGCCCAGGGTCGGGCAGTGTTCCGTTCTGCTGTGCATAAGGTTGTTAGGAGTCGGTACCGACTCGATGGCACCTAACAACAACAACAAGATTATGTCATCTGCAGAAAGACATAGTTTCACTTCTCTTTTTTTTCCAATCCGGAAAGATGGGAAGACTAATTGTCATGGTTTCTTCCTGGATATTCAGGGAGAGCACTCAGTCTGCCAGTATCAATTGTTGTTTTTCATGTATTTTTACTTCATTCTCACAGCGGCACTGTTGTTAGTGCCATGGAATCAGTTCTGATTCTTAGTAACCCAGTATCAGGTTTCTGAGGCCTAAGTCTTCCTGGGAGCAGAAAGCCTTATCTCTGTCCCATTAAGCAGCTGACGGGCTCGAACCATGTAACTTCTGGTTTGCAGTCCAGTGTTTATGTTATGAAGCCACCATGCTCCCCAGCTGCACTATTAGCAGCATTTATTTTTAAGGTGTGGAAATTAAGGTACAGAAAGGTTAAACTGAGGTCACAAACCTGCTTCCTGGGGCTGGAGATGTAAGTAAGGAGGCCCAGGGTGGAAACTCTAGTTAGGAACAAATGAGAGAACAAAGGAGAGAGCCTGTGTTCTGCTTATGGGGGAGGGAGGTGTTTCGCACTCACCCCCCAGATGTACTATGTGGGAATGTGGGTCCCATGGAACCACCAAAGCTTCTAACTTATTAAAAGAAGTTAGAAACACAAGTTCTTCTGTGAAATCTCTCCATTTACAGAACACCATGATCCAGGTCTGGGC
Source organism: Chrysochloris asiatica (assembly GCF_000296735.1). Taxonomy (NCBI): domain Eukaryota; kingdom Metazoa; phylum Chordata; class Mammalia; order Afrosoricida; family Chrysochloridae; genus Chrysochloris; species Chrysochloris asiatica. The sequence continues at coordinate 16,545,714 of NW_006408555.1, forward strand.
TGACCCTGCCCCTGGCTAACCAGACTGAGGGTTAAACAATCCATTGACAAGCCCACTGCTTATCAGGATACCATGGCACCAATCCTCTCTCTGACCACAGAGCTCAGGGGACTCCCCATCCCAAACACGTTCAATCAGCTTTTACACCAAGCATGGACTTTTAAGACTTCCAGGGGGCACAGGCCACCTACACTTGCTGGCTTCTAAAGCTGAAAGCACAGGCGCACAAGAGGCCTGGCACTGGGCTCATTCCTCAAGCCCATCCTGAAGGAGCCTGTTTCTTATCTGTGAAATGGGGCAAACACCACCTTGCTCATAGGGGAGATGGAGAGTTATACACGGGCACTCCAGGTGTCACCATGACCTCAATGTGCGTTTACCGGAGGCTCTCCGAGAAAAGCATCCCACCCCCCCCTACCATCTCCCCACTCCACTCTTCTCTCACCGGCGAATCCCAAAGAGGAATGTAAGTGAATTAGGAAAGGCTGGGAGACTTCCACCTCCTTGAAAAGCATAAACCACAAACTCTTCTCAGTCCCTGCCTTCTGAATGTGTACCTCATTCTCCAGAGTTTTTCTTCAAACGATCCCTAATAAAATCTTACCAGGACTGCTGGCCCAGGCTGACAAGGCAGCTGTGGATCTAGTACCTGGTTTGGGCAGGTGAGGGGAGCCTAGCAGCCTGCTGTTCCTCACCTTCTACTGATGCCCTCCCTCCTCCCCATCTAAGCATTGAGGACAGGAAGAAGAATGACATGTGAACCTGGCTTCAGACAGTTCACAGTCTAGGAGAGGCACAGATTTCAAAAACAATGACAACACAGAGGTATACCAATTTTTCACAAATGAACACAAACTTCCAGCTTACAACAGTACAGATTTAAGATCTTACATTACAGTTATGAGGTCGGAACTCCAAAATGGGTTTTCCCTGGGCGAAAATCAAGGTGTTGACAGGACTGTGCTACTTTCGGAAGGCTCTATCTAGGTGGGAATCTTTTTTTGGCCATCTTCTGGAGGCCGAGCACATTCCTTGGCTCGTGGCCCCCTCCCATCTTCAAAGCCAGCAACAGCCAACCAAGTTTCTCATCTGGTAGCACTCTGACATGGATTCTCCTGCCTCCCCCTCTCACATGTAAGGACCCTTGTGACTACACTGGGCCCACGTAGATAATTCAGGATAATGTCTCTATTTGAAGATCAACTCATTAGCAACCTTAACTTCCTCTGCTTCCACAGCGCCCACTGACATGTAACCTAACATAATCACTGACTCAGGATTAGGGCATGGATTTCTTTGTGAGGCCATTAATCTACCACCTCCCAAAAGAGTGGTCTAAGAGCTAATAAGTGTATAACACTTACATGCGCCCAATGCTACAAGCATAGTGAAGAGAACTTAGAATACTTGATGACGATCAAAGAATACAGTCTTCAGTATAGGCTGCATTGGATAGCACTTCAACGCAAAGAAAACAAAAATTCTCACCAGTGAAACAATAAGTAATATTATAATAAATGGAGAAAAGATTGCAGTTGTCAAAGACTTCATTTTGCTTGGGTCCACAATCAACATTCATGGAAACAGCAGCCAGGAAATCAAACAATACATAGCATTAGGCAAATCTGCTGCAAAAGCCTTCTTTAAAGTGTTCAAGGGCAGATACCAGTTTGAGGGCTAAGGTGCCATGGTATTTCCAACAGCCTCATATGCATGTGAAAGCTGGACAATGAACAAGGAAGACCACAGAGAAATCAATGCATCTGAATTATGATGTTGGAGGAGAATACTGAGAGTACCATGGACTGCCAGAAGAACAAACACATCTGACCTGGAAGCAGTACAGACAGAATGCTCCTTACAAGTGAGGATGGCGGGCCGTCAACACTCATACTTGGACTCAGTGGCAGTAACAATGGACTCCAACAGAGCAACACCTGTGAGGACGGCACAGCACCGGGCAGTGTTTTGTTCTGTTGTGCACACAGTCATTATGTGTTGGAACCGACTCAACGGCATGCCACAACAACAATGAAGCCATTTCCAACAGTAGTTCAAATAATCCAGCAATCCTGTGACTACTATTATCATTCCCATGTTAAAGATGAGGACAGTGAGGTAAGGAGAGGTGAAACAGCTTGTCCTGAACCACTCCAGTCTATAAATGGGAGCCTGAATGTAGGTTGTCTAGCTCCCAAACCTGCCCTTAACCACTGGTCTCTGCAGTTTCTTCAGCCACAGTGATACCCAGAGGGGAGCTACAGGTCACTCCTAGCAAAACAAGACTAGACACTTTCATCTGGAGCTTCTGTGCTGACTGTGATGACCCCATGCGACAGAGTAAAACTGCTTCACTGGTTTCCAAGGCTGACACCTTTACCAGGTTTTCCTCAATCACAGAGACTACGTGGTTTGAACCAGGAACCTTTCCGTGAGCACTTAAAACACTGCTCTGCCAGGGCTCCTGCCACGATTCTGCCTTTCTTCTTTGGGGTGTCTGCAGTCTATACGAAAAGGCCACAGTCTGTGTTGTGGTTGGGGGACCCTCTCAGCACATTCAGTGAGAAATATATTCAAGCAGCTGAGCACTCTGTGTCCTGCACACATACAATGCGCTTAGACAACTAATCTGCTGTGAGTGCACAGATAAATAAGTTCGTTCCTACCTTCGAGCCACTTATGAAACCAACATTCTGAGGGACGTGTCACACTGAAGACTTCTCATTCCAAACGTGGCTGCAGAAGGCTGGAAATGGACCCGAGCGCCTTGTAGGACAGTGATTCTCAGGCTTTCATGCTCACACAAATCACCTGGGGATCTCATTCAATTCAGGGTCTCATTTCATAGGTCTGGGGTGGGGCCTGGGTGTAGCGCTCTAACAAGCTTCCAGGTGATACTGGTGCTGCTGGTCTGTGGACTAGACTTTGAGAGTAAGGCAGCCCTTACACTGCAGTGTTATTTCCCAAAACTCTATGGTAATTCATCCATCCAACACGCACTGTCAAATGCCACTATGCATGTGCTACGTAAATAAATACAGCAGCAACTGCTCTTACGAGGCTTGAGATAGTTAAGGTTTGTGCCAACCTGACTGGGCCACAATTCTCAGCGGTTTGCCAGCAGCTATGCAGTAATCCAAGGAGCACTGATAATGTAGTGGTTACGAGTTCAAACGTCAGCTGTTTGAAACTACCATCCATTCCACGAGAGACAGATGAGGTTTTCTGCTCCCATAAAGATTCAGAAACCCTATGCAGGGTCACTTTGAGTCAGAACCAACTCCACGGCACCGTACCACCACCACCACGTGGCTATCCCCCTGATGAAACTTAATATAGGCATAGTTAACGCTCTGATAATTGGCTATAAGCACCAATCAACTGAAGGATGTTTCCCGGAGGGTGTGGTCTGCTCCCAATGTAATGGTCATGGAGGAAAAGCCAGCTGTGTTCCACTTGGGACTTGACACTCATATTTGCCAGTCTCAGCTGCCAATCTTGGCTCAGCTGACCCGGACTTGGGTCTCTACAACTGTGAGCCATTTCCTTGATGGATCTGATCTAACACTTAACTGTGCCCATGTGGGATCTGTACGTAGGTCAAGAGGCAGTTATTTTAAGAGAACAAGGGTACTATGTGGTTCAAAATTGAAAAAAATGTGCAGTAGGGTTATCTTCTTTCGCTTTAGTTATTCAATCTGTATACATGGAACAAATAATCTGGAGAATGTGATACTGATAGGAAGACTCATTAACAACCAGTGATAGGTAGATGATACACCTCACTGAATGTGAAGACACACTGAAGCACTTAACTGATGAAGGTCAAAGACTGCAACTGACACTATGGATTACGCATAAGAGTGAAGAAAATGAAGCTCCTCGCAACTGGATAGAAAAACAACATCAAGATAAATGGAGAAGAAACTGAAGTTGTCAATGGTTTCATTTACTCACATCAATAATCATTGTTGATGCAGCATTGGGAAATCCGAAAAAAAATCTCTTTATAAAGTTTAAAAATATTTAGATGCCACTTTGATGACTAAAATGCATATGACCCAAGCCATAGTCTTTTCAACAGCTTCATGTGATCACAAAATTTGGAGAATGAAAAAGGAAGATAAAAGAATTGATGTATTCAAACTGTGGTATTAGCAAAGAGTATGAATTTGGCATGGTGGACTGCCAAATAAATGGATAGATCAGTCCTAGAAGAAATATAAGCAGAGTGCTCCTTAGAAGTGAAGATGATTAAGACTTGGACTTGTTTATTTCTGACATGTCATCAGAAAAGAACAATTGCGAGAAAAGGACATCATGTTTGGGAAAGCAGAGGGTCAGGAAAAACCTTGATGGTATGGAGTGACACAATCACCCCAACGATGGACTCAAACATACCAACTATCTTGAAAGATGGCTCAAGACCACGCTAGGTTTTGTCCTGTTACACACACAATTGCCGTGAGTTGGAGCTGACTCAATGGCAATGAACAATAACATTCACATGTGGCTACTGTACACTTGCAATATGGCTCGTGGGACTGAGGAACTGAATTCAGTCCTGAATTTGGCCTTCCTCCTACTTTTGTAGTAGTTTCTATTTGTGCCACACCTAACAAGAGACAGCAACTCTGGCCATACAGCCAAACTACAGTTGCACCCTGTAAAATCACACCTAAAAAGCAAGAGCCAGTAACAGCTGCTATATATCAGAACACTGTGTACAGCCAACACCTGTTAAAAACACTCTAAAGGGAGCTGCCAAAGCTGTGAACAGAGAAGCCCAGCTCCTGATCACACCCAGCAGGAGGTAATTTGGAGTGTGCTTTAACAATACACCATCATACATTCATTTAATTAACACAAACACAACAGAACTGCAATGCCTAAAAAGAGTAGCTCAAGCAAATGACCAAAAGAAAGAGATAAGAATGGTATCAGAGGGTGAAGAGATTCTGGAATTGTCTGGAATTTAGGGGCATGATATTGAGGCACATTCTAATGTTCCACAGAAAAGCAGAGAAAAATAAGGCAGAACTCAGAACAGCACTACAGGAACAGACGAGCAAAACTGATACAGCGTTAGAATAGATAAAAACCTGTAAAAAAAAGGGGCCCAGATGATTAATGCCAAAATATCAGAAATGGACAACACACTGAGGGCAAAGGAACTGAAGGGATGGAAACCAGAATCAGTGAGCTTGAAGATAAATCTCTCAATACTGCTAAGACAGGAGAACAAGCAGAAAAAAGGATTAAAAAAATCTGAAGAAAGCCTAAGATTCATGTGGGACAATATGAAGAGGAACAACTTGAGGCGGATTGTAATTCGAGAACAGTAAAGAACAAAATCAACCATACAAGAGATAGTCAAAGAGCTGCTAGAAAAGGATTTCGCTAACATCTTGACGGACGAGAAGCATCCAAGAAACTAAACAAACCCCAGAAAGGATAGACATCTCCCCAAAATTACCAAGACATATCATAATCAAACTTTCCAAATCCACAGACAAGGAGAGAATCCTAAAAGCAGCTAGGGAAAAAAGAAATGTTACATACAAAGGAAAGCAAGTAAGATTAAGCTCTGATTACTTAACCAGAAACCATGCAGCAAGCAAGAAAACAATAGGGAGACACAAACAATCTGAAAGAAAAAAAGCTGTCAACCAAGAATTGTATACCCAGTAAAGGAGTCAATCAAATATGATTTGATTTGGTGAAATCAAAACATTCCAGGATAAAAAGAAATTAAGGGATTTTGTGAAGGCCATACCAGGGCTGCAAAACATACCAAAGGGAATTCTTTGCACTGAGAATCAACAAGACCAGACAACAACCAGAGACTGACATACGTAGCAACACCATCCAGACCTCAGTCCAGAGATGGAAGAGTTCAGGACAGAACAAAACTATACGATTGAAATGAGGGGATTTGGGAATCAGTCTATGAACAGGACAGCTACAAAGCAAAAGAAGGGTAAAGTACAGTAATAGAGTTCCAGGTGATGAGGAGGTCAGGTAGATAGATCTCAGAATAAAAAAATGTGTCATAAAAAGAGGAAGAATTTAATACAATGTAGGATAATCTCAAAGAAACTGGATACATATCTCCACATCAAATAAAGAAAAGAAATATCTAAAAAGAGTATGGAAACATTAATATTCTTAACAAATTGACAAGAAAAAACACATTAAAAAATGAACTCAGCACAGGAAGGCATATGGATCAAACCAGCAGCACCACAAAAAACAAACAGCATAATGTCAATAATTAATCCATACCTATCAATAATTACACTAAATATCAATGGATTGAATACATGAGTAAAGAGGCAGAGAGCAGCAGAATGGATAAGAAAGCAAGATCCTACAATATGCTGTCTCCAAGAGACACATCTAACACATAAAGACAAAAATAGATTAGAAATTAAAGGATAGAAAGAAGTATACCAAGCTAACTGCATAAAAAACCAAGCAGGAGTGACAATATTAATCTCAGACAAAATAAACTTTAAAGCAAAGACCAGCATAAGAGACAAAGAAGGCCATTGTTTCATGGTTAAAGGGTCAAGTGAGTAAGAGGACACAAACATAATAAATATCTAGGATCCCAATGAAAGAGCCCCAAAGACATAAAGCAAACCCTAATACAATCGAGGAAAGAAATAGACAATAATAATGGGAGATTTCAATACACCAATTGTGAAAAAGGACAGAACAACCAGAAGAAAGCTCAGGAGAGACACAGAGGAACTGAACAAAACAATCAACCAACTTGACCACACAGATGTCCACAGAACACTCAACCCAACAGCTGCACAATACACATTCTTTTGCAGAGCACACGGAACATTCTCCAGAACAGACCATGTATTAGGCCACAATGCAAATGTACATAAATTTTAAAACACTAAAATATTACAAAGCATCTTCTCAGACCACAATGCTATACAATTAGAAATCAACAATAGGAAGACCAAGGAAACAACATCATCTACATGGACACTGAATAACACCCTGCTGAAAAGATACTGGGTAGTAAAAAAAATAAAAACTGAATTAAAAAAATTCCTAGAAACGAATAAGCATGAAAACACAACATACCAAAACCTTTAGGACACAGCAAAAACAGTGCCAAGAGGACAATTTATTGCAATAAAAGCACACATACAAAAAGAAGAACCAAATATACTACCACAACATCTCCAGCAATTAGAAAAAGAACAGCAAAGTAAAGCTACAGCCACTAGAAGAAAAGAAATAATAAAGATTAGAGCAGAAAAAAGTGAGATATAAAACAGAAAAACAATAGAAAAAAATCAACAAGACAAGAAGATGGTTCTATGAAAAGGTTAATAAAATTGACAAACCTCTGGAAAACCTAACAAAAGAAAAGAGGGAGAACACACAAATAATATGCATAAGAAACCACATTACAAAAGAACCAATGGAAAGAAGAAAGATAGTAACATAGTAATGAAGAATTGTACTCCCAACATATTTGAAAATCTGGAGGAAATGGATGCATTTTTACAAAAACACAACCTACCTAAACTTATATAGAGTGAAATAGAAACCTTGAACAGATATATAACAAAGGACCAAGCAGATCATCAAAAAACTCCCAACCTCAAAAAATCGAGGCCCAGATGGCTTTACCAGTGAATTTTAACAAGCATTAAGAGAAGAGCTTGAAAACACTTCAATAAAGGAAGAAATAGAAGAGGTCATCAAAAAAAAATCCCAACCAAAAAAAGTCTAGGTCCAGATGGCTTTATCAAACATTCAGAGAAGAGCTGACACCAATTCGACTCAAACTATCCCAGAATATGAGGCTTTCTACTCCCGTAAGGATTTACACCCTCGGAAACCCTGTACAGGGTCGCTATGGGTCGGAACCGACTCGACGGCACTTAACAACAACA
>NW_006408555.1:16561152-16562060 GCF_000296735.1 Chrysochloris asiatica
GGGAAGGTGGAGCACAAGGCAGGGAAGAGACACAGGATAGTTTGGTTGCTAGGGAGGGGGGCAATACACAATAAGGGGGCGGGGAATGGAAGAACAAAGCGGACAGGAAAACAATTAGGCAAGTTTGCATGGGCTAACTGGGACAGAGGTAATGATGTATGCGCAACCTTGGAACAACAGGACTCTGGGATACAGGGATTGAGACATGGTTGGAATAGGGAAAAGGGGGGAAATAATGTTAAGATGCTTGGCTGTCTTTTGAATCTTGGTTTCCCTGGCATGCCACTATAAAATAGACACTTGAGAGGGGGAGAGAAAGGAATAGCCAGAAATATCACATAGACAGCTTGTAAGTCCATCTTCTCCCTATAAATGATTGGAATACTTAAAATGGGGCTACAACGTGTCCAGTGAAGGAGGCTTCCTGCAGAACCTCTGCATTACATAAGACCATATGTGGAATCCTGAACCGCATCCAGAATCTTCTGAGGTGGTAAATTTCTACTTGAAAGGATAAGCAGGCCAGTCTGGAGCAGCTAGAAGAACAGAAGATACTTCTTGACAGGAAAAATACAAAACAATATAAGCAGTCCGACTGATTATTACAAGAACAAGCAAGTTGCTCGCCCAGGAGACATCAAGGCAAGTGGTCATGTCCCCTCAGGGCAAACCCCCTTCTAAGACTAAGACTTAATGGGAATACACGTTCTGATTGGTGACCACACTCATCACCAATAAGGGGAAGTGAGGGAAAAACCACAATGAAGCTACAACCTAAACCCTACAACGTTCAATAGACTCTTGTAAACCTGGGTGGAAACCTGGTTGGCCAGCAGTGTGGCAAGACCTGGGGACTCTTGGGCCCAGAGTCAGTGACATAGCCACAGAGGACTAGAGTGGAGAGTAAA
>NW_006408555.1:16562160-16568287 GCF_000296735.1 Chrysochloris asiatica
CGCTATGGGTCGGAACCGACTCGACGGCACTTAACAACAACAACAACATCCCAGAATATAGAAGAGTGGGAAACTTAATACATTTTACAAAGCAAGCATAACCCTCATATCAAAACCAGGGAAGAACATCACTAAAAAATAAAGTTACAGACCAATATCCCTCATGAAAATAACTTCAAAAACTCTCAACAAAATTCTAGTCAATAAAATTCAACAACGTATCAAAAAAATAATACATCATGACCAAGCAGGATTCATACTAGGATGAAAGGATGGCTCAATATTACAAAAATGACATAATTCCCCACATAAATTTAAAAAAAAAAGAACAAAAACCATGATTATATTGATTGATGCAGAAAAAGGATTTGACAAAATCCAGCACCCATTCCTAATTAAAAACACTAAACAAAGCAGGAACAGAAGGAAAATCCCTCAACATAATTAAGAACATACATACAAAACCAACAGTCAACATCACTTATCAATGGGGGAGAAACTGAAAGCATTCCCTTAGCGAACAGGAATCAACAAGGCTGCCCATTATCACCACTCCTATTCAACATTGTGTTGGAAGTCTTAGCCGGAGCTATAAAGCAAGAAAGGAGACTAAAGGTATCCAAGTTGGCAAAGAAGTAAAACTCTCTCTGTAGACAATACAATCCTATACATAGAAAATCCCAAAGACACAGCAAAAAAAAAAAACAAAACAAAAAACTATTGGAAATCTCTGGAAGATTCAACAAAGTGGCTGATGAAGAAGTCTGATAAAAGAAGCAAGCGTAAATTGCTACAACCTGATCAATCAGACCCTTGATTATGGATGAGGCTGCTCAAAACTCCATCCAAATAGGGGAGGAATCTCTAGATCAAGGATAGAGCATGTCTCCTCAGTACAATGGGCTGATTGGGAAGGGCACCTTAGACTTCAGCTACCAAAACTGAAGGGATACAAAGGCACAAAGTGGCTGGCTTACAAATTTTCATGAGAGTGCTAAAACAGAAACTCAACTGAATAATCTCCCTCCTGTCCAATTAGGTCTGGTAATGACGGGAGTAAGACTTTATGATACAATTGAGAGTAATTATTTTCAACTCTAATGGTGATTGTCACACTATAAATGTAGAAGAGGTGCAACTAAAAGGGGAAGTAGTTAATCTCTCATCTCAGGAACAGGGGACCCTAGGACCATTAAGAGGGAAGAACATGAGAGAAGCGAGGAATCCTAACTAGAAAAGCAGAGACAACAGAGATGGGGGCAGAGGCGATGGCATAGAGAGACAGAGCAGTGGACTGCAGGCCCATGGACTGAGAAAAGCAGCTAACAGGAGACTGGCTTACAAAGTGTGTCCTTTGGGCATTTAAATAAATCTATAGCGTAGTGGTTGCGAATTGGGCTGCGAGCCGCAAGGTCAGCAGTTCGAAACTACCAGCTGTTCCGCGGGAGAAAAGATGAGGCTTTCTGCTCCCGTAAAGATTTACAGCCTCGGAAACCCTAGGCAGGGTCGCTATGAGTCGGAATTGACTCCAAGGCACATAACAACAACAACAACAACAACAACAACAACATTTACAATGTGGTATGTGTACTCCAAAAAACAAAAAAGGTAATAGGGGTAAATACTGTTGGCTAAGGATGCATGGAGGGTACTGTAATTACAATGATATGCTGAATGTAAAAACGGTGGTCTGTTCTCAATATACAATAAAAGCTTTTTTACAAAAATCATACGTAATCTTTAATAAATTAAATTTAAATAGCCACACAGAGGCTACCCTCCAGGACAGGGCAGGGCCGAGCTAGAATACATATACATATAACCTGGCTCTTCCAGCTACACAGCATGCTTACCGCTTCTTATAATTTTCCTAGGAGAGTCCTATCACTGACCACTATGACTTCATATCTAAAATTTGGCTGGCAAAAAAAAAAACAACAACACATAAATAATTTAATAACAAAGTTGTTAAGCGCCGATTCACAATGACCCTACATGGGATTTCTGAGGTTGTAAATCTTTTCAGGAGCAGAAAGCCTCATTTTTCTCCCAAGGCGGGCTCAAACTGCCTACCTTGTGGTTCACAGTCTAATGCGTATCCTATAGAGCCACTGCGCGCCCATAAACAATCATAAAATACCAGTAATAAAATCTTAATAAAACATTCTCTGTTAAATACTCTATTTTCTACATTGGGGAATTAAGTAAACTATCAGTTTATGCAGTGAAATTGCAGAAGCAAAAAAGGTCTGATTCGTCCTACTTCCACTTGTCGGGAAGGGTGATGTGATAGAAAGAAAGCAATCTTTTGAGTGTTGAGATTATGAAGTTCCGAAATGGCTTCTCCATTTGGTCACATAACATTCTCTTTCCAGTTCTCGGAACTGGAAATAAATAAATTCTCACTAATAAATTCTCACGTATCCAACACCTCTGCCTTCACAGAGGCTGCTCTGTGATTTGCTAGTTTTGATGGAGAGCACTAAGTGCCAGGCACCAGGCTAAACAAGCACTACACACACATTAAGTCACTTCATTGTCACGGCTGCCCTTCGGGCACCAGGAGGCTAAAGAACTTTGTCCAAGTCACACAGCCAGACAGAAGCAACAGAAGCAAAGCTGGGACTCGAACCCAGATGTGCTAAGTATAGCGCTAACAGCCTGAAAGCTGGAAAAACCATAAAGGAAAAGCAACATTGGCTATGAAAGCGTGACTCGTTTCCCCTGGGTAGCAAAGCAGCGAGGGGGCTGAACAAACTGCGCGGGGTTCCAACCCCGCTCCCCATTCGTGACCCGGGGTACCAGTGACACTTACTTCTCGATCTCCAGCGCTGCCACCTTCCGCTTTTCGTACAGCTTGTCATTGAGGGCGCGCACGATGTTGGGCGTCAGCGGCGTTAAGTCCTTCTCCGTGTTCATTGTAACAGGTTGGGGCGTGCCCCGGTACCCCAAGACTCCTCAGCCCGCGGCCGCCCGAGCAGCGTCGTGGCCAGTGGAGTCTGCGGCTCCGCGCTGCCTCCGGCACCGGCTCATGGGCCACGCCGCCCCGGGCCCTCTTGCTTCGCTTTTTGCCGCGCGCCGCCTTAGAACTCTAGCCCGAACCCCGCCCCTGCAAACCTGCTCCCGGCTGCCTAACGGCTCACGCGACCAGCTCCTGCCCGGCGCCTGTCGTGCTCAAGGCACAGCGGCCATGTTATTCATATCACATGATTCCGCAGCAGCTTCCGCCTTCCGGTGCCAGGGCCCGATCCTCGCCAGCCACGCCACGCCCCTAAAGACCTCACCCACTTTCCCACACGCGCCTCCTCTCCGCCCCGGTAGCTTTGCGTGCGACGTGAGACGTACTTTACCGCTCGTATTACGCTCGGCGGCCGGCGGCCCACTGCAAATTGGAGTTTGCCACAATTAGCATCGCATATGGAAATGGTGGTTACGAATTGGGCAGCAAACTTTAAGGTCAGCGGTTCGAAACTACCAGCCGCTCCGCGGGAGAAAGATGAGGCTTTCTACTCCCGTAAAGATTTACACCTTCGGAAACCCTGTACAGGGTCGCTATGGATCGGAACTGACTCGACGGCACTTAACAACAACAACAACATGGAACTCTGGTAGCATAGTGGTTACGAATCGGGCTGCTAACCTTTAGGTCAGCAGTTCGAAACTATCAGCTGTTCCTCGGGAGACAGATGAGGCTTTCTGCTCCCGTAAAGATTTACGCGGAAACCCTGTGCAGGGTCACTATGAGTCGGAACCGATTCCATGGCACATAACAGCATTCAGCACACTTAGCGTAATATATTAAATACATTTCAAATCCTTTATTAATTCAGTACTAGCTGCCAGTCAATTATTCTATGTGCCAATGTTCCCCAAATGGAATAAAGCCATCACAGTTTTCACCATATCCTAGCCGCTTATACTATTTTTCTATGTAATATTTTTCTGGAATCAACTGAAAGGAAAAGCACTGAATTCTTACTTTAGCCTTGTTTCTGCCATAAAATTATGGGTTTGCAGAGCTAGTTAGTATGTTGTTAGTGTCAGCTGGTTCCGACTTAAGGTGGTGGTGTGCTGTGGAGTCAGTTCCGACTCAGCGACCCTGTGCCGGGATTCCGAGGCTGTAAATCTTTACGGGAGCAGAAAGCCTCATCTTTCTCCCGAAGAACCACTGGTAGTTCCAAAAGCACAAGTCCTGGGGTGTCGCTGTGGGACAATGCACTGGACCGGCAAGATCAGATTGAACTGAAAGGTTAGCGGTTCAAGGCCAACCGACTAGACGGCACTTAACAACAGCAACATTTATTAGCCAAAGCTTCAGGTACAAACAGTAGCTGTTACCCCATCATTTGGGAATAGGGGTGTTGACTGTGTTAGGAGGGCCAGATGACAGACGGCAGAAATGCCTCCAGAGTGCATTACTGGAACAGAAACTGAAGCTCTGGAAAAAATGTAAAAAGCAATTTAAAAAAGTCCTTTTCAGGGTTTATGGTAGCAGGTCGGGGCTAAAAAGACAAGTGTCCTATTACTTGTACTGTCTTAACAAAAAATACCACACATGGGTGGCTTTAAAGAATAGCAATTATTTTCTAAGCCCCTGTGTACTGCAGAAGCTTAGAATTCTCCTGCATCTTCTAGTTTGCATGTTGTGGATTAAATTGTGTCCCCCCCACCCCATACGTACTGAAATCCCCTGTATCTGTAGATGTGACCCACTTTGGAAATAGTTCTTTTTCTGTTACGTGAATGATGTCATACCTCAAACTGAGGCTTGCTGGATCAGGACACAGCTGACTGACACTGTGAGTCAGCCGAGGACCCAGCTCAACCTATTTCAGAGATCTGACCCACAGAAACTGAGATAACAGTGTGTTGTAATTTGCTATGTTGTTGTTGTTAAGTGCCGTGGATTCAGTTTCGACTCATAGTGACCATGCATAGGGTTCCCAAGTCTTTAAATCTTTGCTGGAACAGAAAGCCTCATCTTTCTCCTTTGGAGTGGCTGGTGGGCTCAAACCTCTGACCTTTTGGTTCACAGTCCAGTGCTTATCCTATGGAGCCACTGCATCCCAATTTGCTCTGGAACCATAGAAAACGAATACACAGGCAAAACCCAAACCCAAAAAGCCCTAGTGGGGCCACGGTTACAAGCACTTGGCTGCTAATGAGAGGTCAGTGGTGGAAACCCACCAGCTGCTCTTTAGGAGAAAGATGGGGCCATCTGCTTCTGTACAGATTTACAGCACTGGCAACCTGATGGGGCAGTTCTACTCTGTACAGGGGTGGGTAACGTGTGGCCTGTGGGCCGTATAAAGCCCTAAAAATCATTTGGTCTGGCCCTGCCAAGGCGAGTGCAGTTCCAGCCATCACATTAGGAGTGAGTTAATGAAATGCTTGACCAAATATATCAAGCTAATCTTTAAACTGGTAATTCTGTATCGTCTGTAAATGACGTTATAAATTTTGGCAGAAAAAAATGTTACTCACCCCTGGAAAGGGTCACTGTGAGTCAAAATCTACTTGATGGCAATAGTTGTTTGTTTAATAATCTAAAACTCATCAAGTCATGTTGGAATTATATCTAGAAAAGTCCTTGGAAACATGTTTTTTCCCTTACTGGTGGGGTTTTCACAGCTTTTGAAACAGGTCTCAACATAATCCAGTGAATGAAGGTTTGTCCACCAACAGTCTAAAAACTGTCCCTAATAAAAAACAATTACAAACTTTATATGGAAAGGAAAAGAGACCCATGATAAGCAAAGCACTGCTTAAGAAGAAGAATAAGGTTGGAAACGTCTCACTCCCTGACTTCAAAATTTATTACACGGCTACAGTGATCAAAGGAGTCCTGGTGTGGCGCTGTGGGCTAATGCGTCAGACTGCAAAGTTGTTTGAACTGCAAGGTCGGTAGTTCAAACTCACCAGCTGCTCCTTGGAAACCCTATATAGGGTCACTATGGGTTAGAATCGACTCGATGGCACCTAACAACAACAACAACAACAGTGATCAAAACTGCTTGGTACTGGTACAATGAAAGATACACTGATCAATGGGAACAGAATGGAGAATCCAGAAATTAACCCATCCATGTACAGCCAACTGATTTTTGACAAAGTACTTAAATATATC
>NW_006408555.1:16571375-16582468 GCF_000296735.1 Chrysochloris asiatica
GACTTTAGACCCAGAGAGGGAGAGGGCTGTGTGCTAACAACTGGGGGGGTGGGGGACAGGCTTGCAGGGTATACCCTTTGATTGGTTGATGATGCATGGAGGGGATACAATGAATGTAAAACTAATGTTCTCCCATGTAAACAATCATATAATTAACAATAAAACATTTTAAAAAATACACACACACACACAATTGTCCCTAATATAGATTCATCTCCTAAGAAAATCTATTGATTAATAATTTCCTCTTCTTAATACCAAGTAACATTGCCAACATCTTTTCCAAATGTCTAGCCAAATTATGTTTAGGATTTTGGTGATTGTTGATATAAAACTATGAAAAAAAATTAAACCAAAAGAATCGTTGGGATCGATTTCTCCAATGTGTATTCATTTCCACTGGTACCTACTCTACCGTTTCATCTGTTTCTCTTGCTGCTTGGTTTGACTTTTTTCTTAAAGGTGAACTGGATTTCCC
This sequence comes from Chrysochloris asiatica, assembly GCF_000296735.1. Taxonomy (NCBI): domain Eukaryota; kingdom Metazoa; phylum Chordata; class Mammalia; order Afrosoricida; family Chrysochloridae; genus Chrysochloris; species Chrysochloris asiatica. The sequence goes on from NW_006408555.1 coordinate 16,571,854, forward strand.
AAGAGCAATCATAAAGTTTTTAATAATTAAAAAAATAAAGACATAAGGTACTCGTTTCTTTGGAAATTACATTCGGGATTAGGTTGCTAAGAAACCATTTTCTTACTAAAGACCCAAACCAATGCTTTGCTGTTGTTGCTAAGTGCCCGTTGAGTTGGTTTCAATTCATAGTGACCCTGTAAAGGATTTCCAAGGAGCGGCTGGTGAGTTTGAATCACCAACCAATGCTTTGTCTACCTTAAACCAGAATTTTCTCTCTCCCCTACAGGTGGGTTTTGAGTGGAGGGAGGTGGGAGTTAAGGACAGGGAGGTCTCCTCATTTATAGGTGAATGGCTCAAGACAAATCCACTCCAGGGCCAATCTTTAACCGTCTTTATTTCAAAACATACTTTCATGGTGCTAACAGGGAAGTGGCACTTTTCACAGAGACAGCAAGACCCAAGGAAGAGACGGCTGTGGAGCTAGGTCTCTGGGCTGAGGATGAGCCCCACTGCTCCTTAGTGCTTAGTGTTGGGACGTTTCCCTGCTTGAGAAAGGAACTGACTTAGATCACCGCCCTTTATATACACACCAAGTTTTCAAAAAGAAAAATATGATACTGATGCCTCCAAAACCAAGTATATCATTGGTGGTGGTGGTGGTGGTGGTGGTGGTAACTCTGGAACAGGATTAGGTCATTCTGTCCCACCATTCCCTGCTGTACAGACTAACTGCTGAGCATGGGGTTAAGGTGGGGGCTGGAGGCTTCTGAACCAGAACTTGGTCACCAGCAGAAACAGTATATATACAGAAACGTATATATACGTATATATCAGCCTGAATTCCACGCCTGTTACTGCTGATGTATATATATATATATATATATACCAAGAAAGAAGTATATGCGAGTGTCTCAGGCCTCTACCCCTACCGTGGTTTGCCATAAAGTTCATCACTTTGAAAATAGTTACTCATTTGACTTGTACGTGAAAAGAGAATAAAATAACACAGAATCATGTCTAAAAGGTTAGATTTACAAAAGAAATTGTAGTGCTCCATCTCCTGAACCGCCAAGTGCTGCCTGACATAAATAAGGTCATGGGTGAGACAACTCTGCCTTCCTGTTTAAAATGGAAGGTTTTACAGAGTACCTGAGCTTTGGGGATATGTTAAGAAATTCAGGGGCTGGCAAGGAGCCAGTTATCTCAAATATCGGTCTGTTGTGTGTAGCTACTCTATTTAATGTGTAACATACATACTTGGAATACACATACTCTGGAAGTAACTGTCCCTGTAATTCAATGAGGAGGATCAAAGAGTACCTTTAGAATTCTTATTCTTTCTCTTTCATCAGGCTAGAACAATACATACATTCTAAAGCCCAGGAGAAGGCTTCTCCTTGATGTAGCTCACCCTTGGCTATCTCTAAGGGGTTATCCCCTTCAGATAGTACACCCACTTCACTCCAGCCTCGCTGCCTTCCCCAGGAGAACAGGACACAATCAGCTTGCTGGTGATGGGTGTTTTGCTGCCAGAAGGGTTTCCTTCAAAGTAGATAGTAATGTTGTTGATCTTCTTGGGCCGCACAGTGTCTCCAGCGCGAATGGTGAAGGCTGGGTTCTCCACGATGAAGGAGAAAGTCACCGTACGGAAGAAAACATTCTTGAAGGGGATGATGATGTTGTAACCAGCTCGAATCAAAAAGGGTCCCTGGGGCTTGGGGGGCAGAGCCATTCCAAATAGGGGGATGGTATACTCCCCGCCGGTGAGTGAAGACAGGATCAGGGTACCCTTGCTCTCACCCAGGTGACTGGGCTCAAAGATGACTTCTATGTTGACCTCCGTGCCTCCCGGGGCTCCTGGAGCTGCGTTAATGACTCTTTCCACGTGGAAGTCTGGACAGTCCGTCTGCAAGGGGAACAAGCGCACTTGGCCCACAGAGAATCCTGAAGAGCATGCCTACCAGGAACCCAATTCCATCCCCAGCCCCTCCACTCGTGGACATCAAGCCAGTTAGGCTTGTGTGAGGCTGGGCAGGTTTCACAGCTGTACCCTTGTAACCACCTTGAAGAGTAGGTATCTCTACTTAGCATCCCTCTTTCACTGTGAAGAAACTGAGGTGCATAGATGTTCAATGACTTGCCTAAAGCCACAGAGCTGGGTTATGTTGGTGCTGCTCCCCCATGTCCAGACTGACTTTCCTTCCATGCACATGGAAGATGGAGCTTTCTGGCTCCTCCTGAAAGGGATCACTCTACGCAGTGATTCCTTTTTCTTACAGTTCCAGCCTCTCACATCTTTCCCTCCCTCTGGAACCAAGACTGTAAACGTTTGGGACGTGGTGTTTATACAGCCTCTCGCCACTTCTGTTTCTCTAGAGGACGCTGACCAAGACATGTGGTTTGGCCCTGCGGAGAATCTTTGTTCAACAGGCTGTGAGTGCAAGTGATGTATGCAACCTCTGCCTCTCTCCCAGTCTGCTTCTACCCAGGCTGTTATTTGAGCCAGGGAGAAACTTCTTTGTTGTTATTTTGGGTTTGTTTCCATAGTAAAACCTGAATTTCAATTGATATTGTTGTTGTTAGGTGCCATTGAGTCAGCAATTATTCAGAGCGACCCTATGCACAACAGAACGGAACACTGCCCAATCCTCGGCCAACCTCACAACCGTTGCCACGCTTGAGCCCACTGATGCTGCCATCTTGTGTATCCACTTCACTGGGGGTCTTCCTCTTTTTACTCTACTTTGAGGAGGCAGCTCTTCCCTGGGAGCATTTTGAGTGCCTTCCAACCTGAGAGGCTCATTTTCTGGCACTATATCTGACAGAGATTTTCTGCTATTCATAAGGTTTCAATTGACATAGTAGCTAGTATACATGGAATACTTACTATGGGTCAGGCTTTGACCCTTATATGTTGTTGTTAAGTGCTATTGAGTTGGGTCCAACTCATAGCAACCCTAGATTCAAGGACTGGCTGGTGGGTTTGAACTGCCAACCTTGCACTTAGTAGTCCAGTGCTTATCCTAAAGCACCACACCAGGACTCCATATATGCTAGCTATGAAAACTGCCTTTTGTGCATTTAAAAAAACCCTCCCAGCAATTCTAGAAGGGCAGGGGTATTAGCTCCACTTACAGATAAGCGTAGAAAGCTTAAGTAAAGAAGTCACACAATGAATAAATGATGAAGCCAGCATTGAAGCACAGGCTTGTTCGATTCCTCAGCATCTACTAATAACCACTGAACTAGTCTGTGCCCTTCACTGACTACCCGGCAAGCCGTGGGAAGTGGAATTGTTCCCATGGAGCTTCTGAAACTAGAAAGTAAGTAAAGGAAGAACTCAGGCCTGGAATGATTTGTCTCCAGCTGGGAGTTTCTAGGCCAGATTCAGGCCTCTGAGACAGGGGTCACTGTGACAAGCACCTGACTCTCGCTGAGTTTCTGACTCCTGCACCCTCTGTGGCTCCCTCTCACTGTTTTTGACCCCAGGCTCCAGGCCAGGGGAGAGCAAGGAAAGACTTGTGGGGCTGCTCACCCTGCAGAGGTATTCTGTCTTCTGCCGGGTATAATTGGTGAACTTGGCAAAGAGGCTCTGGCTGTTGCCAATGACAGTCTGGAAGTGGACAGGCTTTTCAGGCAGGGCAGGACTGGCCTTCAAATTGAGCTCATACAGGTAGTAACCCAATTCACTGTTGTGCAAAGAAAGTCTCCCGAAGGTTTCTCCAGCTTTCAGGGGTTGGAACTCAAAGGAGAATATGCCCTGAAAGAGAAGGCAGAGGTTCCTGTGAGACTGAGAGTCCAGCCCAGCCCTGGCCTCCCAGTGTCCTGCCCAAAGCTCACAGCAGGGTGGTGGCAGAAATGGCGCTGCACAAGCAGATGCTCATGGTAATCTGGAATCCAGGGACCTTCTGTTCTAACAGGCCCAACTTCCCTCTTCCACAGCCTTTGGGTTTCTCTGGCCCCAGTGTTTCTCTATCTGGAATTTTCTGGATCTAAAAACAGGTACTCGAGTTCCTCTCCTGGGCAGAACATTTATGGAGGTGGGTCTTCAGACAGGCAGTGCCTTCTTGCTCACAGACAGACTCAGACCAGCTTCCTGGTCTCTGTCTTCATTTCGGGAAGACATTGTCCTTACATCTTTCATTCTGCCACTTAGGGTATCATCAACACATTTATTTCCAAAGCTTAAAGCTCTACCTCATCTTTTTAAATGACTACATAATACCCGCACTGAAGGGAGTAAACCATGATTTGCTTTGCCAGACTTCTACACCAGGGTCTTTGTGTTGTTTCCCATGTTTTGATATTATAAGCAAACTCTTTGGTTTGGGTTGATTTTGCTAGAAGAACAAACAAATCTGTCTTGGAACAAGTATAGTCAGACTGTTCCTTAAAAGTGAGGATGATGAGACTTCGTCTCTCATTTTTGGACATGTCAGAAGGGATCAGCCCCTGGAGAACAACATCAGACTTGGTCAAGTGGAGAGTCAGTGAAAAAGAGGAAGCCTTCCAGTGAGATGGATTGAAACAATGGCCTCAACATTGGGCTCAAGCGTAACAATTGTGAGGATACAGCAGGACTAGGCAGGGCTTCATTCTGTTGTGCACAGGATCACTAGGAGTTTTAATACATATGTGTACATAAATGCACATCTATATTATTTATATTTTCCTATCTAGATTTTTAAGGCGCCTTGGTAGAATAGCACTTAAGCACTCAGCTACTAACCAAAAAGTCAGTGTTTTGAGTCCACCATCCACTTGGCAAGAGTAAGATGTGGCAGTCTGCTTCCATAAAGATTGTTGCTGTTGTTAAGAACTGTGGAGTCGGTTCTAACTCATGGTGACCCTGCACAGGGTTTCAGAGGCTGTAAATCTTTACAGGAGCAGAAAGCCTCATCTTTCTCCCATGGAACAGCTGGTAGTTTTGAACTGCCGACCTTGAAGCTAGTAGTCCAATTTGTAACCACTACGCTACCAGAGCTCCTTCCATAAAGATTACAGCTTTGGAAATCCTATAGGGCAGTTCTTTCCTGTCCTACAGGGTCACTATGAGTCAGAACAGACTTGATAGTGGTGAGTCTGGTTTAATGTAGACAGTAGTTTACAATGAAAAATGTTAAAATACAATAAAGGACCTGGAGATGCTGTATGAGGAATAAAATGGAATTTAGACTGTGGAGGTGAACGAAGACCTAGAGTGGGAGGGAGGGAAACGAGTCAGGTGGGTGGAAGTTGGAGAAATAGAAGAAAAATGCTGATAGGATCACTAGTAAGGCGGGTGAGAGTTTGGAATGATCAACTGATGGAAAGAACAGAAGGAAAATTCATCTCTCTACTGTCTGTCATTCTAGGCCACCTCCCCGCAGCCACTGTCATAGGGTTCTGTGTGCTCTTCCTAACACTGACTGTGCATAAGCAAGCATACAGACGTGTGTGCGTACAGACTCGACACAGTATTATGTATCTTGCTTCTCTTTTCACCACATACATGCTATGCTACTTGTATAATTAGCACAAACGAGACAAATCTTTTTAGTTTGATTAAGGCAAATAGTCAAATAATAGAAACAAGGTTCATGATAAAACCAAAAAACCAAAGCCACGGCCATCAAGTTGGTTCCAACTCATAGTGACCCTACACAGGGTTTCTGAGACTAAATTTTTAAACCTCATTTTTCTCTCATGGAGCAGCTGGTTGGTTTCCTAAGATTCATGATGTTACTGTTGTTGTTAAGTGCTGTTGAGTCAATTTCGACTCATAACAACCCTGCATAGGGTTTCCAAGGAGTGACTGATGGGTTTGAACCACCAGCCTTGTGGTTAGCAGTCCAGCGCTTATCCTACAGCACCACACTAGGACTCTAAGATAGAGAAGTCCATTTTCCCTGCCTGAACCAAACCTCTATGGTCCCCAGTTCATGTGAGGACTTTGGCAGGAGAGGAAAAGAGAGGACCTGCATGTGATAGCCTCATGTCTTTCTGACTGCCACCAGGGTCTGGAGGTCCCACAAGAAGGAGCCCCTGTCAGAGACACAGAGGACGCTGGAAGCCTGGTCATACCTCGGAGTTGGCTGGCACAGCAAACTGGGAGGGCAGGCTGATATCAGGCACCCTGCAATCTGTGGAGAAGGTCACCGAATAGGGCAGTGGGTTTTCCAGCTTGATGGAGGCCGATGTACTCTGCCGGACTGTGCTCACCATCTCAATGGTTTTGATGATGCCTGAAGGGATGACCCTGAAGCTCACCGTGTAGAACAAGAATTCGTTGGTCGTCTCATTTCTAAAGATCACCTGAATTCGCAGGGAGAGGGGGACGAAGCAGGCCAGAGCAGAGGAGTTAGCTAACATCCTCTCCTGTTGACAGGAGACCCTTCCAATTGCTAGTGTGGCTGGGGCCTCTGGGAATCAAGTTTGTAAGGCTAACTTTCTGAGAACCGCCACAGTTTTCCACAGTAACTGTAAGACTTTACATTCCTAGCATCAGTGGACAAGGTTCCAACTTCTCTATATCCTTAACATCACTTGTTATTACCTTTCACCCTTTACATTTCTTTATCCTTGTGTACCAAAGTCAGCTTCATCTTCGAACTCACTAGCGGTTTCTTACCCAGAGTTCATTACACTAGTCTGCCTTCCCATGGGGCTTTCTATCCTAGATATTAACATTTTTTATTTCAAGGGTCTCTAAGTGATTCTGTTTTCCCAGTGTCCTGCTCTTAGCTCACGAATAGGATCATCTTCCATGTAACTGCTACCGCTGTTGTGTGCTTTCAAGTCGGTTCCAACTCATAGCGACCCTATAGAGGTTTCTGAGGCTGTGAATCTTTATGGGAGCACAAAGCCTCATCATTCTCCTTCGGGTAGATTCAAGCTGCTAACCTTGTGGCTACCAGCCCAACACATAACCCGCTATGATACCAGGGCAATGTTCATATCATTCACTTAAAGTCTCTTTCTGTTTAAAAACTTTTCTGTCAGATGTTCTTACTTATTGGATTGGTATTTCAATTTTATGGTTTTGTGTTTGTTTGCTTTTCCCCCTTTAGATGCTAGGCAATTCCTTGATTTTAACATTTTTTGTTTGCCTGCCTGTGAATGCTGGTCTAATCTGAGTGACCTGTCTCAGTGATTGTAGGGAGGCCATCACAGACTGCTGGGTGGAACTGGCCACTTCCAAGGTGTGTTCCTAGATACTCTTCCCCCGTTTCACTTTATTATCTTCCCCCGGGTGACCCATCCTCCACTGTAGCTTCAAACACCACTTGTAAAGGGATAACTCCGGTACTATCTTCTGCCCTGACCTCACGTCTGAGCTCCAGAGCCATCTAGTCTCCATCCATCCAAGACACTTACCTCATTTGGTACTTACACATTGATAGTGCAACTATTTGATTAAAGTCACCCCCCCCAACACACATACACACAGACACAGACACCACGAGGACAGAAATTCCTGGTCACCCTTGTGCCTATTGTTGTTTATTCCTGTGTGACCAGTACTTAGTACAGTGCCTGGCACATGGCATGTGTCCAAACAAGAACTGATGAACGATGAGGAAAAACAGCTCTGGAGGCTTCCAATAGAAGACCCCGTGAAAGACCCCTGGGGTATGTCCAAGCAGAGGACTATGAGTTTGAATCTTCCCCTGATGTTGGGAGAGGTTGGTGTGTCTGAAGTGCTCAGCATAACGGCGGCCATTTTAAGTGCTCAAAGAATAGGACCCTGTGCTGTAGTCTGGCATTTACTGGCCAGAGTTACCTAAGGCCTAAAGGTTTTCTTTCTTTTAATCGTTTTATGTATTTTGTTCTTGTTGAGAATGTGCACAGCAAAACATGCACCAACTCACCAGCTTCTATATGTCCCATCCGGGGACACTGATTACATTCTTTAGGTTGTACAAGCAGTCTCCTTCCCCTTTCCTGAGTTGTTCCTCCCAGAAAGCTTAGCTCAACATGAACACAAACTCTTTGTCCCTTAAGGTTCCTATCTTGTCATTCAAGTTGCTGTTGTCAATTTGATCCCATATAAATAGTCCTTAGGACTCCTGGTGTGGTGCTGTAGAATAAGCTCTGGAATGCTAACTACAAGGTCACAGGTTCAAACCCATCGGCTCCTTCTTCCAAGGGTTGCTATGAGTTGGAATCGATGGCACTTAACAACAACAAATAGTCCTTAAAAATAACAGAATGCTCAAGGCAGACCTTGCTTACTAAACTAGACTATTGATTAGTTTTAACAAAACTTCGGGGGATATTTTTGGTTTAACACTATAAGATTACCACAGAACAGTAGTTTCAGGGTTCATTAAGTCTTCATGGCTCCAGGAAATCTGGAGTCCATGAGAATTTTAAAATCTGTTCTGTATTTCCCCCCTTTTGATCTTTTATGAAATTTTTGAATCAAAAACTTCAGTAATGGTATTCAGACACCATCCAGTTCTTGTCTCATGGCAAAGGAGACAGTTATTCATAGAGGCACACATCCCTATCTTTCTCTTATTCCTGATTCCCCTTCTTCCTCTGTTGTTCCAGGCAACTAGAGACTAATTTTGTGCCTTGGATAGCCATTTGCAAGCTTCTAAGACCTCAATACCTAAGGCTTTTCATGATTTTGCTGCCTGGAAGGCTTGCCATGGGCTTACATGATAAGTAAAGAGCCCAGGAGTCTTGTATACCCTGTCCAGTCAATCTGAATGGTCTGTGCCATAGGACAAGGACATCTCAACTCCCTACCACCAGCTGGTCAGCCTCGGGGTCAGAACGCCAGGACTCCAGGGTAGGCAGTTGACATGCAGTACCTTTGCAGCATACAGTCCCTCCTTGTAGGAAAAGAAGTTCAGCTTGTAGTCCTTCTTTGAGGCAGACAGGACATCAATGTAATCAAGTCCCTTAAGGGTGATGCTTAGGTCCGCCTTCTCTGGCTTCATCATTTCCACAATGACCCGGAATCTGAGGAACACAGGAACATATGGAGAGAGGATACAGAAAATGAGACCATTTGTCCCAAGGCGAGATGGGAAGTGCTCTCTACCCTTCATTTTATGGAAAGTGTGTAGCTCTAGGTGCAGAGATCTTAGTCATTACAGCGTCACCAACAATTACAGTCACTACTATTTCTTGGAAGTCCTGGTGTGGCACCATAGGATGAGCAGGCACTGACTGCTAACCACAAGGTTGGTGGTTCAAGCTCATCAAAAGCTCCTTGGAAACCCTACACAGGGTCGCTATGAATCGGAACTGACTTGATGGTACTTAATAACAACAATTATTTCTTGACCATCAATTGTGTGCTTTGCACATATTGAAAGCATTTAATTCTTACAGCGACTATAGGAAGTACTTATCACTACCATCCTCATATTACTGATGATGTCATAGAGGCCAAGAAAAGCAAGATAACATGGTGAGGTAATAGGATCGGTAACTGGCAGAACTGGGATTCAAACTCAGGTCTGTGTGAGCTGGGTGTGTTCAGCAAGTTACACCTTTGCCCCGGCCTTCGGCTCCTCTTCTATAAGATAAGGGGAATGGTCTGGTTGGCCTTAAGCTCCTCCATTCCCTAGATTCTACTCTACTTGAGCTACAAGTAAAAGATCCAATGGATAGCTCTCTCTAGCCAGTGACTGAGATGATAAGTCAGAGCACTCACTAATAACAATGATTACCATCACTTAATGACAACCGTGATTGTTGTTGTTGTTAGGTGCCGTGGAGTGGGTTCTGACTCATAGCAACCCTGTACAGGGTGTCCGAGGCTGTAAATCTTTACAGGAGCAGAAAGTCTCATCTTTCTCCTGCAGAGCAGCCGGTAGTTTCGAACTGCTGACCGTGAGATTAGCAGCCCGATACGTAACCACTACGCCACCAGAGATAAGAGCTGGTATTTATTGAGTACGTATTTTGTGTTAGGCATTGTTTCTGGGAATTTACAAGGAACCAGTTAACACTGATAGCACTGATGGGAGAATCTCTCTGGAGACTTCGCACTCAGGCTATGCCAGGTCACATCAGGGAACAAAGTCTCCGACTCCTTGAACCCACTTAGCCCTCTGCAGTGTTTTCCCGAGGTCCCAACCAGTGGGGGCCCAGGCTAGACAGTGGAAGGCCTCCCTCCACTGCCTTCACCTGCTCACCTCTGGGGCTTGTTCAGCCAGTTGGTGATGGGCAGGAGCTCGGTGTAGGGTGTCTTACATGGCACTTCACGGTAGATATTGGCCACAGCTTTGGGGAGCTCAGAAGTCCCATGTAAAGAATACAGCCATCCTGTCCCGTCTGGGAGGGGGAAAAAGAGGGTCCCCTGAGGGGAAGAAAAAATGGGGTGAGTCAATTCTAGCTCCTAACGATCCTACAACACACAACAGAACTGCTCCTTAGGGATTCCAAGACTTGAAATCTTTATGGAAGCAGACTGCCTTGTCTTTCTCATGGGGTGACTTGTGGGTTCAAAACTGCAGACCTTTCATTTTGTAGCCAAAATCTTAACCCACTGCACCACCAGGACTCCTTGAGAAGAGCAAGAGGGTTCCTTTACCAGATTCTACCTTCATGGTGTGGCACAGGGCTAGTTAGGGGCTCTGCAAAGAAACCTCATTTTTGGAGAGCCAGTTGGCAGTCTATTTTTTTTTTTTTT
>NW_006408555.1:16583828-16601479 GCF_000296735.1 Chrysochloris asiatica
ATAGGCAGAAGACGGACTTACAAGCTTTCTATGGTGATGTTTTTCGCTATTCCTTTCTCTCCCCCTCCAGTGGGCAGTTTATTTTAAGGGTCATAAAATTTCCTAAGTATTGGGAGCAGGAATTCCACTCCAGGGAGCGTACTGAGGAAAAACTCTCCCAAAGGAAAAAGAAACATGTATGTGACAGTTTCAGTCAAATCATTTACAATACTGATGAAAATCTGGAGGCAAATGAGACATTGAGCAAGAGGGGCAAGTTCAGTAAATGAAGGCATTTGCACACATGAAGTGTTAAGTAGGCATTAAAAATGGTTACCATGAAGGCAAGGTGATTAGGTGGAAATGCTCATGATACAGTGTAAAGTGAAAAGAAATAGAAAACCAATGCAGCATTGGGTATGCCACGGTACAGCTATGGCTGAGAGTGAAAACAGAAAAAGCTTGGTTCATACCTTTTGTGGACCTTTCTTTTTGCAGTCACCAAAATACTAGTTGTGTAATTCAGCTAACTAGTTATAGCTTCAAGGAGCCCTGGTAGCCTAGTGGGTAACAAGTTAGGCTCATAACTGCAAGGCCAGAAGTTCAAATCCACCAGTTAGTTGCTCCATGGGACAAAGATGACGCTTTCTACTTCCACAAAGATTTACAGCTTTGGAAACCCTACACAGGGTCTCTACGAGTTGGAACTGACTCAATGGCACACCACCACCACCATCCTTGGTTTCATGCTTGGTGCATGACTGCATTTCAGGACAGACCCCTGGCTCCAAAAGAACCCTCTTCCATGAAAACATTTGGGCAAAAGTAATCTGCTGTTTCCATGATTCCAACATGATCTGTGGGCTTCTCTCTGGTTCTAGCATTCTCTGAGATCAAGCTCCATCTTCTGGGACTGCTCACCTACCTCTCTTAGCCTTCAGCTAGGCCAGGGAACCCACGGGGTCAGGGGTGGAGGCGCTTAACCTACCTGATGCTTGCGATTTTCCACATTCATCGTGCGTGGCCTATAGGTGATCTCGTAGGGTTTGTTCTGCTGATGGGCCTCCAGGGTGATGAACTCAGGGCCCTCCCAATGCTCTCCCTCGAAGATGGGGTGCAGATTCCAGGTCTGGTTGGTGCGGTTGGAAAGCAGGATGGTCTGTGTGTGCTTGGAGCGCACCTGGCAGGCAAAGTTCACCACCTGGAAAAAAGCAGGCACCTCACCTTCTATGGCATTTCTCCCTGGTCTCCCTTCAGGGGCTGCGGAGGAATTCTTCCCATCAGGAGCACCTGATAACTTTCTATTTCTTTCACTCACTCAATAAATACTTACTGGGAATTTTCTATGTGCCAGGTACCGATCATCGTTGAAGGATGAAGACCAAGAAGGATGAAATCATGAGACACCTGTCAGAAGATCATCCCAACCAGAGGAAACAGCCATCGCAAATATCCTGAATTCTCCCAAATGGCAAGGAACCAGTGTGGAAGATGTGAAGTGAGTATGCAGAAGAGAGACAAAAAGAAGCCATCTGAAGACTAACTCCGGGAGGTGCGAAGGAGCAGCCAGTGAGAAAAGAGGAAAACCAGGAGAGGGTGGGACCTTGGAAGCCAAGTGAGGAGGATTTCAAGGAAAAGGGACTGTTCCATGGTGTTAAAAGCTACTGAGAGTCCAAGTACGATGGGGAGTGAGAACTGAGCATTGGATTTAGCAATATGGACAGTTTGGTACTGATGTAAGGATAGTCAGATGAGCAAAACAGAGTTCTGAAATAGACTCACACATATAATATATAATCAATCAACCCCTTAAAAAGTCCCAAAAGCAATCAGCCACCACTTGTCTGCTAGTTTGTCACACTGTGGTTGCTGTGATTCTGGAAGCTATGCCAACAGCATTTTTAATGCCAGTGGAGTCAGCCATGAAAGACAGGTTTCACTTGAGCTTCCAGACTAAGACTGACTAGGAAGGAGAGACAGACTACTTCTGAATGTTACTCACTGAAAACCTAGTGAAAGCAATGGAACACTGTCAGCACTAGAATACTGAACACTGAAGCATGATGAATGGCACCAGAATATTGTCAGATATAGTGCCAGGAAATGAGCTTCTCAACATATGACAGGGAAAGAGCTCCTTCTCAGAGTAGAGTTACTGTGATGACGTGAAAGCAGTAAAGCTTTTGGACCTTCTTTCATTGACGGGGCACAACTCAAAATGAGGAGAAACAGCAGTAAACATCCATTAATAATCTGAACATGGACTGTATTAAGTATGAAGCTAGGAAAATTGGAAGTTGTCAAAAATGAAATGGAACACATAAACATTGATACCCTAGGCAGTAGTGAGCTGAAATGGACTGGTATTGGCCATTTTGAATCTGACAATCACCTGGTTTACTATGTCAGGAATGACAAGTTGAAGAGGAAGATAGTCGCATCCAGCATCAAAAGGAACATTTCAAGATCTATCTTGAAGTACAACACTGTTTGTGATAGGATAATATCCGTAGTGGTTACGAATCGGGCTGCGAACCTTAAGGTCAGCGGTTCGAAACTACCAGCCACTCCGCGGGAGAAAGATGAGGCTTTCTACTCCCATAAGGATTTACACCCTCGGAAACCCTGTACAGGGTTGCTATGGGTCGGAACCGACTCGACGGCACTTAACAACAACAACAATATCCATATACCTAAAAGGAACACCAGTTAATACAATTATTATTCAAATTTACACACCACTCAAGCCAGTGATGACGAAATTGAAGAATTCTACCATCTTCTTCAGCCTGAAATTGATCAACATGTAATCAAAATGTATAGGTAATTACTGGCGATTGGAATGCAAAGGCTGGAAACAAAGAGGAATGATGAGTAGGTGGAAAAAACGGCCTTGGTGATAGAAATGATGCTGGAGATCACATGATAGAATTTTGCAAGGCCAATGATTTCTTCACTGTAAGTACTTTGTTTTGTTTTTTAAATGTTTTTTGTGAATGATGTGATAGTTTACATGAGAGAACATTAGTTTTACATTCATCCTACTGTATATTGTTTCACTGCCATGGTTACAATCCCCTTCATGCATCGTCAACCAATCAAAGGGTATACCCTACAAGCCTGCCCCCCGGTTGTCAGCACACAGCCCCTCTCCCTCTCTGGGTCTAAAGTCCCCAGCCACTACATCTCTCCACATCATCGTCTCTGTCTCCATCTCTGGTGTCACTGCTTCTTTGGGTTGGGTCCCGCTCTCCGCTCTTCTCCTTTGATGGTTCCAGGGACCTCCACTCTTAGACTGAAAAGTTAATCACTCCCCTCCTTGCTACAAAATGTCTACCTTTACATTTCCAACCCTCACAATCAGTCCTGATAACAATTATTCACTATTGCATCACAAGAGACCTATCTGCATTTCCTATCATCAGCCCCACCTAGACAGATTGGATACTACTCCTTCCTCCACGCCCTCTGGATCTAGGTTCCCTCTTGAAAGCTTGTAAGCCAGTCACGTCTTGCCTTTGTAGCCCCCCTGTTTTGGGTAGCCAATGTCCAAGTTGCCCATCCCTGTCTACTCCGTGTGTATGGAGGGGGTGGGAATGATCCTCGCTGTAAAGATTTGTTCCCTCTTTTGAGCTACTGCATCCATCGGTGTAGGTCAAGTTCATCAAATTGTATCAGATTACTCTTTTTTCATCTTCTAGTTGAGCTCTGATCATCCAGTCATTGAAGCCAGGACAAGTGGGTATTATCTGTAAGTGTAGGTGTTATTGTGCATATGCCCTATCTTCTTATCAGCTGGATGCTTCACTCTCCACTCTAGTCCTCTGTGGCTATGTCACTGACTCTGGGCCCAAGAGTCCCCAGGTCTTGCCACACTGCTGGCCAACCAGGTCTGCACCTGGGTTTACAGGAGAGTCTATTGAACATTGTAAGGCTTAGCTTGCAGCTTCATTACCGTTTTTCCTTCACTTCCCCTTATCGGTGATGAATGTGGTCACCAATCAGAGCGTGTATTCCCATTGAGTCTTAGTCTTGGAAGGGGGTTTGCTCTCAGGGGACTTGCCTTGATGTCTCCTGGGCAAGCAACTTGCTTGTTCTTGTAGTAATCAGTTGGTCTGCCTATATTGTTTTGTATTTTTTCCTGTAGGTCTTTCTTTCAAAAGTATCTTCTGTTCTTCTAGCCATTCCAGGCTGGTCAGCTTGTCCTTTCAAGTGGAAATTTCCCACCTCTGAAGATTCTGGATGCTGTTCAGGATTCCACCTATAGTCTTATGTAATGGAGAGGCTCCACAGGAAGCCTCCTTCACTGGGCATGTTGTAGCCCCATTTTAGGTATTCCAATCAGTTACAGGCAGAAGACGGACTTACAAGCTTTCTATGGTGATATTTCTGGCTATTCCTTTCTCTCCCCCTCGAGTGTCTATTTTATAGTGGCATGCCAGGGAAACCAAGATTCAAAAGACAACCAAGCATCTTAACATCATTTTCCCCCTTTTTCCCATTCCAACCATGTCTCAATCCCTGTATCCCAGAGCCCTGTTGTTTCCAAGGCTGTGCATACATCATTATTTACCTCTGTCCCACTTAGCCCATGCACACCTGCCTAATTGTTATCCCGTCCACTTTGTTCTTCCATTCCCCTCCCACTTCTTATATATTGCCCCCCTGCCTTGTGCTCCACCTTCCCCTCCCTCCCCTCACCCCACTGCCCACATCCTGGCAACCAGCAAAGAATCGCTCCCCTTTTAGTGTGGGCTCTTTTTCTTAGTCTTTTATAGTAGTGGTCCTGTGTAAGTACTTTTTTAAAGCAACATAAAAGACGACTATACACTTGGACCTCACCAGATGGAATAGACAGAAATCAAATTGACTATATCTGGGGAAAGAAAGAGTGGAAAAGCTCTATATCAGCCAAAAAAAGACTAAGGGCAGATTGTAGAACAGACCATCAGTTGCTCATATGCAAGTTCAGACTGAAGCTGAAGAAAATTAAAACAAGCCCATGAGAACCAAAATATGACCATGAACATATCCCACCTGAATTTAGAGATCATCTGAAGAACAGATTTGGTGCATTAGACACTAATGACCAAAGACCAGAGGAGCTGTGGGATGACACCAAGAACAGCCTACAGAAAGAAAGTAAAAGGTCATTAAGAAGACAAGAAAGAAGGAAAAGACCAAAATGCATGTCACAAGACACTCTGAAACTTGTTCTGCAGCATAGAGATGTTAAAGCAAATGGGAAAAATGAGAAAGTAAAAGAATTGACCAGAAAACTTCAAAGGGCAGTTTGAGAAGACAAAGTCAAATATTATAATTACATGTGCAAAGACCTAGCATTAAAAACTAAGAGGGAAGAACATGTTCAGCATTTCTCAAGCTGGAAGAACAGAAGAAAAAATTCAAGCCTCAACTTCAATATTGAAGGACTCTGTATTTAATGACAAGGAGCTCTAGTAGCATAGTGGTTACGAATCGGGCTGCAAGCCGCAAGGTCAGCAGTTCAAAACTACCAGCTGTTCTGCGGGAGAAAGATGAGGCTTTCTGCTCCTGTAAAGATTTACAGCCTTGGAAACCCTGTACAGGGTCGCTATGAGTCAGAACTGACTCCACGGCACATAACAACAACAACAAATTTAATGATGCAGAAATGTTTAATGATGCAGAAAACATCAAAAGAAGATGGAAGGAATATAGAGAGTCACTGTACCAAAAAGAAATGGTTAATGTTCAACTATTTGAAGTGATAGCATATGAT
This sequence comes from Chrysochloris asiatica, assembly GCF_000296735.1. Taxonomy (NCBI): domain Eukaryota; kingdom Metazoa; phylum Chordata; class Mammalia; order Afrosoricida; family Chrysochloridae; genus Chrysochloris; species Chrysochloris asiatica. Next base: position 16,589,569 of record NW_006408555.1, read on the forward strand.
CAAAAGCCAATGATACTGAAGGAATAAGCCCAAGGTGCACTGAAGGGCATTGGCAAAGTACATGGCTCTGGGAATTGATGGAATATAAATTGAAATATTTTGATAAACTGATGCAACACTGGAGGCACTCACTCTTCTATGCCAAGAAATTTGGAAGATAGCTACCTGGTCAACTGATTGTAAGAGATCCATATTTATTCCCATTCCAAACAGAGGTAACTCGTTGGAATGCAGAAACCATAGGACGGTATCATTATATTGTATGGAAGTAAAGTTTTGCTAAAGATAATTCAAATATGGCTGCAACAATACACTGATAAGGAATTGCAAGAGGTTCAGGCTGGATTCAGACAGGGATTTGGAAGGAGGGATATAATGACTGATGTCAGACAGATCTTGGCTGAAAGCAGAGAATACCAGAAAGATGTCTATCTGTGATTTATTGACTATTTATTGGCTTTTGATTGTGTGGATGATAACAAGCTATGGACAACATTGTGGAGAATTAATATTCCGGAACACTTAATTGTACTCAAGAGGAACCAGCACATAGAAAAAAAAAAGGCAGTTGTTCAAAAAGAACAAGGGGATACTGAATGGTTTAAAATCAGGAAAGGTGTGCACCATGATTGTAATTTTTCACTATATTTACTTATTCAACCTGTATGCTGAGCAAATAATCCGAGAAGCTGGGTTATATGAAGAAGAATGTGTCATCAGAACTGGAGGAAGACTCATTAACAACCTGTAATATGCAGATGATACAACTTTGCTTGCTGAAAGCCAATACGACTTAAAATACTTACTAATGAAGATCAAAGACCAGAGCCTCATTGTAAAGAAAACAAAAATCCTGCCAACTGGACCAATAAATAACATCAAGATAAATGGAGAAAAGACTGAATTTGTCAAAGACTTCATTTTGCTCAGATCAACCATCAACACTCATGGAAGCAGCAGTCAAGAAATCAAATGACATATTACATTAGGCAAATCTGCTGCACAAGACCTCTTTAAAGCGTTGAAGAGCAAAATTACCAGTTTGAGGACTAAGGTACACCTGACCCAAGCCATGGTATTTCCAGTAGACACATATGCATGTGAAAGTTGGTCTATGAATAAGGAAGAACGTAGAAAAATTGATGCATTTGAGTTATGGTATTGGAGGAGAATATTAAGAATATCATGGATTGCCAGAAAAACAAACAAGTCTGTGTTGGAAGAAGTACAGTCAGAATGCTCCTTAGAAGCCAGGAATTGACAGACTTTGTCTCTCATACTTTGGACAATGTTATCAGGTGGGACCAATCCCTGGAGAAGGACACATCATGCTTGGTAAAGTGGAGGGTCAGCAAAAAAGGGAAAGACCCCAATAAGATAGATTGGCACAGTGGTAGCAGCAATGAGCTCAAGCATAGCAAAGATTGTAAGGCTGGCACAGGAATGAGCAGTGTTTCTTTCTGTGGTGCATGGGGTTACTGAATTGGCACTCGCTCCGTGGCACTTAACAACAAAAGGCAATCCGGGGAGAAGGATAATCTTTTCAAGAAATGTTTCTCAAATAATTGGATATCCATATGCTAACTCAAAAAATTAACTCAATTAGATTAAAGATCTAAATATAAAGCTTATATCCAGAATAAGTAAAGAGCTCTCAAAATTCAATAATAAGAAACCAAACGGCTTCAAATACAAATGTTGCTGTTGTTGTTAAGAGCCATTGATTCAGTTCTGACACATATTGACCCTGTATAGGGTTTCCAAGGAGTGGCTGGTGAGCTTCAACAGCTGATTCAAACTGGGCTTGCAGTCCAGCACACTAACCACAGGAGCAGAAAACCTCATCTTTCTACCGTGGAACAGCTGGTAGTTTCGAACTGCTGACTTTGAGGTTAGCAGCCCGACTTATAACCACTACGCTAGCATTGCTCATTCATCCTTAGGGAAATGTAAATTAAAACTACAATGATGTACGAATTACACATCTACTAGAATGAGTAAGACTGAAAAACTGACCATGCTAAGTACTGGTGAGGATGTGGAGCAATTGGGACTCTCATATATTGCTGCTGGTGGGAATGTAAAAATGAAACAACTACGGAAGCCAGTTTGGCAGTTTCTTAAAACAAGACTTAGCATTCCACTCATAGGCATTTACCCAAGAGAAATGAACACATATGACCATACAGAGACGTGTACAGGCATGTTCACAACACATTGTATGCATCTACTGAGGTTATGTTCCTTAAACAACGATATTATAGAAATAGCCATCAGCTATCAGGTTCCCCTGAGCAATGCTGCCAGGTAACACAGCTGACAGCCCACTCTCAGGTGCTAGGAGCAAAAATAGCAGAGTGTTAACCCATAGTCATATTTTCTCCCCACAGAGAGAAAGAAAGGTGTTAACTCCTTACTCACAGAGCTTAGAACAGGGAATTCAATCTAGTCAGGGAAGTCAATAAAGCCTTCCTTGAGAACAGGAATTAAGTAAATGAAGAAAGAATATTCCAGCAGTAGGCATAGCATGTACAAAGGCACTGTGGTAGGAAGGATCAGCTTGAATGCTGGATCTGGAAATATTGGACAGTTTGGACAGAGTTACTTGTTCCTAGCAGGTCCAGTTGTGTTCTAGGAAGGAGAGGGCTTGCTGGGCTCACTCTAGCTATTGGCCTGTCCCTGGACAGCCCTTCCTAACCTCTTTTACTGCAGGTGGTCCCACGCAGATTCCAGACAAGGTGAGGGTCAGAGGATTGCCTCCCTGGATGAAGCAGAGCATGTTTTTATAGAGACACTCCTTTCCCACCTCCGTGGGATGGTAGGTCACTTCGAAAGAAACTTCCATGCCTGCAGTAATGTAGCCTTCTTCCGGGGTGATGGAGAAATGAGGCTCAAATTTTCTGGTATCCCATTTAAACCTTTGCCAAGACAAAAGAAGACAAGGCAGGCCAAGTAGAGGTAGGTAAGGTGTGTGGACCAACATCACTCCCTGTGTAAGATGATTCAGCTCCCTCTCAGAAATGTGCCATGGCTGACAGGTGGCTGCATCCAACCTATCACCACGAGGAGTGAAATCCCACGAGTGACACACTGGTGAACATACACATGAACATGTGCACCCAGGGTCACAGAGTTTAGTAAAACAGGAGCTCTGCTCCCTGCACTGAGGACAGATGCAAGCGAGGGAGATCTCTCTTCATCTGAAGAGTCGCGCCTGTTCTTTGTGATGGCCCTGTCTGCTTCTCGGGTCTGGTGCTTGGTCTATCAGGGGACAAAGGTGGACAGTGAGGCCTGGGTGGTGTGTGGGTCCCAGTCTGTGTGGCCATGTCAACATGCCTGAGCAATGACTGGGGTGGGCACTTGGCCAGCATGAAGGAAGAACCTGGAAAGGAGAGCTGCATGGATCGACCTGGTTTCCACTCCTGTCCCTCTCACTTCCTGGCTATGTGACCTTAGGCAAGTTGTCTAATCTCTGAGCCTCAACTTCATCTGTGAAATGGGGACAATAGAGTATCAGGGGCTCTAAAAAGTTCATGGAAAAATGGAATCAAAAGACAATGAAAATTTCCCACAAACTTTTTTGAAGACCCTTCATGTATGTCTTACAGGGTTCTGTGATAATTAAAAGGGGATATTACATGCAAAAATGCTAGCATTGCATACATGGTAAATTCTTGTTAAATGTATAATCTTGGCACTATTACTTATTTGTGCCTTAATTTCTTGCATATAAAATGGACTAGTATTAGTATCAATTTCATGAAGCTATTTCTGGGGTTAAATAAGTGAGCCATATAGAGTTCTTATTAGAAGGCTGTTGTTAAGTGCCGTCGAGTCAGTTCCGACTCATAGTGACCATGTATAGGGTTTCTGAGTAGCAACTGGTGGGTTTGAAGCACCAACCTTGTGGTTACCAGTCCAGTGCTTATCCTACAGTGCTATACCAGGACTCCTAGGATGATGTTGTTAAGTGTTGTCGACTCGATTCTGACCCATAGTGACCTTGTATAGGGTTTCCTATGAGTGTCTGGTGAGCTTGAACTGCCAACTTTGCAGTCTAGCACATTAACCCACTGCACCACACCAGGACAGGCCTGAAGCAAAATGTTCTCTATCACATGCAATTTCAGTAACTATGGCAACAGCAACCACCTTGGTGGGACCTCCACTGTCACATCTGAGGGGTGGGGCTATAGATATGGAAAGAGGAATTGTCCAGGTGGAATTCAAGGACAGACAGCTCTGCTCCAGCCTGGGGTAGGGCAGTACTCTCCTACCTGGCTCCCACATCGCCTGTGTTCAGCATGAGGATACGACGTGTGGATTGTGTCCGATAGACAACCGGTCCAAAGGGAAGATGCTCCTGGTCCAGGGAGATCTCCAGGGCCTGGCAGCAGCCGCTGAGAAGAAACAGGGGACGCAGGAGTCCCATGCATTCCATGAACACCTCCTCGGAGAAGGGAGGGACACGCTTCTTTGGGGAGAAGACCACATCCAGCTTAATGACTTCTTTGGGCTTCAGGCTGATGTTGTTGAAAGGCGTGATGGTGATCACCTGAGCAGAATGACAGACAACTAGACTCGGAGGTTGAGAGAAGGGAGGTCTCAGAGGCCTTGCCTCTCAGAAGTCTTGCTGCTACCACAACCCTGGGGTAAAATTCACGTCTTCTCTCTTATCAGTTGTGCAGTAGTGGGGAAGCACCTAAGGCTTTCTGAGCCTGTTTCCACATCTACACACTCAGGATAATACTAAAGACTTACCCTCTGGTGATAATTAAGATCATCTATCCTGGTGTGGCACTGTGGGTTAATATGCTGGACTGCAAAGTTGGTTTGAACTATAAGGTCGGTGGTTCAAGCTCACCAGCTGCTCTTCTGAAACCCTATACAGGTTGTTATGGGTCAGAACCTACTCATCAGCACTTAACAACAACAACAATATGAAATGTGTGGGACACAGTGTTGTTGTTGTGGTCAAGTGCTGTGGAGTCGGTTCTGGCTCATAGCAACCTTGTATAGGATTTCTCAGGAGCAGCTAGTGGGTTTGAAGTGCCAACCTTGTAGTTAGCAGTCTAGTGCTTATTGTAAAACACCATACCAGGACTCTGTGGGACACAACAAATACCTGATAAATGCCTTAGCCCTTTTCACTCCTTTTCTAGCCTATTTTGGTCAGCTAGATGTGTCTAGGAGTCCTTGGAAACCCTACACAGGGTCACTATGAGTTGAAACTAACTCGACGGCATTTAACAGCAACAACAGATGTCTCTTACACTCATACTATGAGCGTTTTCTTCTTCCTTCCTACTCCCTTGGGGAAGGAATAGTAACTGTGACTAGAAAACAGTAAGCACCCCTTGTTTCTCAAGACATGGTTCCCAGCTACCTGCAGCAGACTTCCCCATGCCTGTCAAAATACAGATTCCTGGGCCCTACCCCAAGCCAAATGAATCAGGATTTCCTTGGGAGAGCTGGGAACCTGTATTTTCAACAGTGCCTCGAGTGACTCATGCACTCTAAAGTCTGAGAACCACAGCTTGAATTTCTATGTCCCTGGAAAAATCAAATCAAAACAAAATGCCAGGAAACCAACACTCTCTTTATCCTTAGCCTCTTTGGCTCAGAGCATGGAGTGGTCAACATCTTGACAACATTGTTTTGCTTCTTCTGGAATCCTGATTTCTAGGTTCATGGAATTGGAGTGACCCAGCCCTTAGAAGGCTTTTTGAACTTTGCAGGAATGGGTTCCTTGGAGTTCCTCAGGTCAAACAGTAGCCTAGTAAGCACTGTGGCAGAGACTGTTTGACCTTAGGCATTGGGCTTTTTGGGAAAGTATCCCTGTACAGCCAACTTTGAGAAGCAGGAACTCCAAGGTCTGACTAACTGTGTTTCAGGATGTGTAGCGTGTCCTTGGTGGCAGTTTCTGTAATGGATGGACCCTGAACTCCCACTTGTGCTTGGATGGGATCTCCTAAGAAATGAACATCACAATGATCTATGGAAGCATATCCCTTCGGACAGCCTTCCTGATATGGGCTGACAGTACTGTATCTGAATTGTATTTACTCACAATAAATATGCCCAGTGACATTGTCATATTTCTCCAAGCAGTTAGGTAGCAACAGGAAGTGATGTAATGAACTGAGATGCTGAAATGGGAAAGTGATCTTAAAGACTTCTCCAATGTAATGATGTTGGAAGCTAACCTTAAGGTGATCGTACCGGCAACTTTAATCTGACCACCTAAAGAAGTAACATTGGGGTGGTCAGTCTGGGTGTTGAGGACTTACATTTGGTTTAATGATGATAGAGGAGTGACTAGTTTGCTTTCCTTCGCTAGGTGGTCAAGTGGGTAATGTGGGCCCTGAGATATGGTGTCCCCCTGAGTTTCTGGCTTTGATTAGCTTTTTGAAGCCAGCTCTGTATTCTGAAATCCCCAGGCAGTCTACAGTGTCCCTGCCACACTGAACCACATCAAGTTTTCCATAAGCACCAGCCCTTTCTGAGTCTACAGACCTTTACCTGGAAGGAACGCCCTTCCAAACCTGTCTACTTAGGTGATGGCTGAATCCCGTAAACCCCTGTGCAGGCTTCTCTGTACCCGGAGCCCTTCCACTTGCCCCTGTGCTCTTCTTCCAGATTCATGCTTGCCTCATCCATCCACACCCGGACTATCCTTTTTTTTTAATGGGTTGCTATCTCTTTTTTTAAATTATGAATTGCATGAAGGTTTATGGACAAGTTCATGAGTTTTACATTCAACAAATCCTATGTTTTGCTGCATCTCAATGAATGCAATCCCTTCCTTGCAACAACACTCATCCCATTCCATCTCTGTGGCTCCCCATGTACAAATATCCTCTATCAAACTCTTTTATATTTGTGGAATACATGTTATTACGTACTGTAGAGTCAGTTCTGACTCATAGCGACTCTGTATAGGGTTTTCAAAGAGCAGCTGGTGAATTGAATTGCCAACTATGTGGTTCAAACCGACCTTGTGGTCCAGTGCTTAGCCTACAGAGCCACACCACTCTTTCTCCCTTACCATTCAGCCTGTGTGGCTGTCCATAAATCTACACAAAGAATACTGCTGTTCCACGGTTGTGTATATATCACTATTTACTTCTATCCCTTTTAGCCCTTGTATACCTCCCTGTCTCTTCACTTGTCTTCATCATTCTTCTGCCACTCTTCCCTATATTGCCCTCCCCCCTCCCATCACCTGAGTTACCATGTGTTTAACCTCTAGCAAGTGATTTACTTTCCCTTCCCTCCTACCCCTGGTAACCATAAAAGAATGTTTCTTTTAGTGTGAAAGCCTTTTTTGAGTTTTTACAATAATAGTCTCACACACTATTTGTCCTTTTGTGATTGACTTATTTCACTCAGCACAGTGTCCTCCAGGTTCATCCATGTTTCCTTGTATATAAAGTGAGAATCATGAAAGCACAAACTCATACCATTTGTTTTTCAGATCATCATTATTCTCCAATGTTGCATAGTATTTCATTGTGTGTGACAATACTGTTTCTAGCATTTAAAAGAAAACACCTGATATGGCCAGAGACTGAGACCTAATCTATCTCCAGAATGGAGCTGTAATGGAATAGAGGATATTTGACAATATGGAGAATGTTTATGGAATATTGTTAGATTACAAAATCAGTTTTTGAAATAATCCAGACATTATAATTTTATTTTTGTAAAAACAGAAAAGGGCATAGGAAAAATACTGGTAAAATAGACCCAAAATGTTACAGTGGTTTTTCTGGGTCTGTGATTAAGGGCAAGTTTTTTCTTCATGATTTTCTATATTGTTCACATTTTCTACAATAAGGATATACATTTAGTGGAATCTAGATCTGCTGAATCCTGCCCAAGCCAGTTCGCTTTCTCCTTCTTTTTACTACGTTTTAGAAGTACATGATCTCTGGAAGGCTTAGTTTCCTTATATATAAAATGAGAATCATGAAAGTGCTAACCCCATAGCATTTTTTTGTGAAGATTTAAGTCCTGGTGTAGCACTGTAGGATAAGCACTGACTGCTAATCTCAAGGTTGGAGGTTCAAACCCACCAGCTACTCCTCACAAACCCTATACAGGGTCACTATAGATTGGAACCAACTCAACACTTCACAACAGCAGTAGACAGAGAGCTCATGTCAAGGTGACATCCAGCATGAGTGTGAGTTTCTAGCCCTGCCATCCTTGTCATGGGGAAGCATAAAGAGGTCCTTGGGACTCTAAGCACTGACCTTGGGTTCCTGGAGTTCTGGAGTTGAGAACAGAATCGATTGGTTAAACGTAAGCAAGGTGTTGCTGTTGTTCATAATGGAAACTGATTTTTTGACAACTTGTCCTGGCAGAACAGCTCCCAACTTCACAATCCTATTGGCTGGATCTAGTACTAAAATCTGTGGGACATGAAAAAGAGTAGGAAAGGAGGACTAGTTAGCTCATGAGAAAAATGCATATTGGGATATGGTTTGGCAAGGAAGAGTGATCCCTCTCTTTTGGTGCCTGCTGTTCATTGAGAGTCGAATTTGCCTCCTGGTGACCCCAATGTGTGACAGAGGAGAACTGCTTCATAAGGTCTCTAAAGGCTGGGCTTTCAGAAGCAGTTTGCCAGGCCTGGCTGCCTTTTTCATATTGGATAGGCATTCACTTACTCAATAAACATTTCTGTATACAGAGCACCCACTAGATGATTTGACACACAACTAAATAATTACAACTAGGTTTAGCAATAGGAAGGAAAATCCCAGGGTACTCTGAGAGCACGTTGCAGAAGACTGAAGTAAGAGGAGGCCTCCCTGAGGAAGCCCTGTTTACACTGATTGCCAAGGAAGGGCTGACTCGAGTTAGTTGAAGAGTCAGGGTGGCCCTGGCATGGAGGAGCATTCAGGGAGAAGAACAGCCTGTGGCAAGGCCCTGAGCTAGGAGTGGCCCAGTCAAGGCCTGTGACTGGGAACTAGACAGAGACAGAAGGTGAGCTTGGAAAGGTGGGAAGTGGCCATTCTTGAAAGGTCTTATAGGTCATTGGGGGTGGGGCAGCTGGGCTTTATTCTGGAAGAACTGGGGAGTCAGTGAAGCTTTAGTGACCCAGTGAAATGTGTACTTTGTGGGAGTGCTCTGGCTTGCTCCTCTATAGAGGACATGAAGAGGCCAGAGAGAAAGCCATGAGGTAGTGACAGTGAATTGGAACGGTGGCTGTAGAAGTAGAGAGAACTAGATGCATCTCAAGTCCTCATCTAAGGCACTGATTTAAATGTTGGCCTGGATCAGACCTAGGTCAAGCTATACCTTGACTTTAGGTTGATACTGACCTACAATGAGAGTTGCTATAGGTCTCTAAACTGCACCTCCTCTACCCCACTATCTTTAAATCCATTTGGTCTAAAGAAGCAAGAGAATCTCTCCAGTCAGCATATGAGTTGGTGAACACATATTTAAGATACTATTGGATCTCCCCAAAGTACCTAAAACTCAACAAGTATTGAATAAATGAATGAAAGCTATCAGGAAAGATCCTGCCTCTGGCTTGGGCCCAGAAACCCCTGTGCTCTACCAACTCCCTTGATGGGAAGATTGCTGGAATCCAACCCTGCCTCCCATGTTCTCTTGGTTGCTGAAATGTCCTATCCATTCCTGAGCATCTTGGAAGGTTTTTGGATCTTCTCAACACCCCATTAGAATGAAGACACCACCAGCAAAGGTGACTCTTGGAAAGAAAGGGATTAGCAGCAGGACTGTCCCACTCCCTCCCTCTCAGGAGCTTCTGGGAGAAGGAACAGCCTTAATCAAATATAATCCCAGCATTGGTTGCTGGCTGGAGAATGTTACTCAGTGGGGTGTAAAGCAAAGATGTTCTAAAACGGGAAAATTTATCTCTGCATACGTTGCTTAAAACAAAATGTGCCCTAATGTGGGAGTAAAGGTTGTTCTTGGGATGCTGCATCAGATGACTTCAGACTCTTCCAAGGAACAAACTGTTTCCCAGTGCCTGCAATTACCTGTAGCTCTAGAATTATTAGTCAGGTCTGCCATTGGATAAGGTCTCTGGTTCCCTTGAGTCTGATTTGACAATGCAGAAGGACTGGTTGGCCTTTAGTTGAGCAGCCTGGGGGCAGATGTGCTGAGGGGAGAAGATTGGCTGGAAGGGCAGGAAGAAAGTACGAAGCCCGAGGACCTCCCTGACTGCCCCTTACCTTCATTTCCGTGCCTTTCCCTTTAATTTCAATGATTTGTTGTGAAAGCCCATTTATTTCAAAGGGGATGAGTTCTCGATAACTGATACTTTCTCGAGGATAGAAGACAATTGGAATCATCAGTGTGTTTCCTGGCTTTATCACATCAACACGGAAGTTCACCTCGAGATGGCTGGTGTTTGTGTACAAACAATCTATACTGGAGAAAATCAAGAAGAAGGGGCATGAGCTCTGAGGAGGCCGACTCAGAAGGAACTGATTCCTTCCCCTTGCTTCTTGGTCAGGACTGGGACTGGGTGGACAGCCTGCTCAGTCTGCCGGAGTCATGGGATTTAAGAGCTGGAAGAGACTTCAGGAATCACCCACCCTTCCCCTTGGTGTTGTTGTTAGGCGCCAATGAGTCCATAGCAACTCATAGCGACCCTGTGCACAACAGAACGAAGCACTGCTTGGTCCTGTACCAGCCTCATAATCGTTGCTACATTTGAGCCCATTGCTGCCGCCACTGTGTCAATCCAGCTCATTGGGGGGCTTCCTCTTTTCTCTGACCCTCTGTTTTACCAAACAGGATATCCTTCTTCAAGGACTCATCCCTCCTGGTCCCTTTCCCTAGGCACAAATTACCCCAGATCACATTCTGAGATCCTGGCAGGTCAGACCTCAAATCAAAGTCCCATGAGCCTTTGCCATACGTGCTTTTCATTCTATTGATCCTCTCTTTGACAATGCAGCTCATCGTTTGTACCCTTTCCTAGGAGGAAGTGCTTACAGAAGTAATAGATGGAAAAACATGGTAGAGATTAGACAGAAGTTTGATCCAGGCGCTACCACTAACTAGTTATGTGAACCAGGACAAATTACTTAGCCCATTTTGGCTTATGTTTTCTCATCTGTAAAATAGATATAGTGGCAGCTACCTTATAAGCTTGTTGTGAGGATTAAATGAGATACAATGATTAGAGCAGTCATTAAACAGGGCACCCATGTGTGGCACTGTAGGATAAGCACTGAACTGGAAACTGCAAGGTCAGCATTTCAAACCCATCAACCACTCTTGAAAACCCTATATAGGACTGCTATGCTTTGGAATCGACTCAACACCACACCACCACCACAACAACAATAAATAGTACACAGAGGAGACAGTCCATAAAGGTGAGCTCTTATTATTAGGGTCACCAATGCTTAACTAGAAGGGATCTTGAAAGATCACCTCCACCCTGTTCCACCCATGGGCAGAAGGTACCGAGACATCTCTGTTACAACCTTCCTGATTTTTCTTATAGATAGAGAAGGAGTACACATATACCAATGAATAGAAACCAACACCTCAAACAGTCAGACTTGAGTAAATTAAATTCTGCAAGAGTATTATATGTCTAGATAGATGATATTTGAAATTAGTATTTGAAAATTTCTAGATTCAGCATAAAACAATGATAATAACAACAGGAGTGAAAATAACGAGTATTCCCTAAGTACTCTCTCCAGAATATGGGTGGGGAACCGCTTCTCTGCCAAAATTTATAACATCATTTGTGGGTTGTACAAAATAATCAACTTCAAAATTAGCCCACTATATTTTGTCAAAAATTTAATTAACTCACCCCTAGGGAGTGATCAAGAGCCAATGATACTGAAGGAGGAAGTCCAAGGTGCACTGAAGGAATTGGCAAAGAACAAGGTACCAGGAATTGATG
>NW_006408555.1:16602634-16607685 GCF_000296735.1 Chrysochloris asiatica
GAGGCCAGGTCATTGGTCTGAGAGGTTTACTTTTTCACTCTCAGAACCTCAGATTCCACATAAAGGAAAGCAAATGGCAGTGAGCAAACCTCTCATCAAGCTGTTTGGCATTGTCCTCCACACTTCAAGAAGAGGATTTCTTTCTTTCTATCTGTTTTTTAAAGCAGAGTAGCTCAAGGTTATCCAACTATTTTGTTGTTGTTGTCTTAGCACCAGTTCTGATTCACAGCGACCCTATATAGGGTTTCCAAGGAGCAGTGGTTGGAAAGACAGGGTGGCATGTACACTCTGCCCCACTTCCAAAGTGCCAAGGTTGAACTGCCACCCTTGAAGTTCAGTACTGATCCTTCAGCTCCATACCAGGAGTCCAAGTATTAGTGGTGGGAAAAGGAGGTCCCAGTTTCTTGCCCACCTCTTTCCCAGAAAAAGTCCTTCTTTTTCTGCCTTGGGAAGACATACCAGGAGCTGTAGGATCATCAGGAGTGTTGGTGAAGCTTGCTTACCTCATGGTCGTTTCCTCCTTGTTGGTGACAGACAGGATTTGTTTGTAGGGGGGCATCCCTGCTTGGTAGATGAAGCAGGTCCCAAAGTTGTAGCTGGTGAAGGAGAAATGTGCTGCGGGGTTCACGGAGCAGCCTGTGATGCTGCATGTAAATGCTGGGCCGTGGCTGATCTGCCGGGAGGGTGTAGGGACAGCGTGATTACAGGAGGTGGGCGGAAAGGGCACTGAGGGAGCTCCTGGCACTCTGCCCTCAGAGGATCCATCTGAGAGTAGGGCTGAGCATTGTTTATTTGAGAAAAGCCAGGTGGGTTACTCTGCAATCAGATCTTTCCTGGGCTCTGGTTTCCCTCTGACAGCACGGATTCAACTTGAACACTGAGGGATGAGCCAGACACTGCCTTATGACCCAACATCCACATCTCATGGCTTCCTTACTAACAGCACTCTGAATGCCTGTCAAGATGACTAGGTGAAAAGACTTGATTTTCCATCCTAGCTGTGCCATGGGACATGGTTCTGGTCAGCTATTCATCAGGCACCTTAACTATGTATGTATGAGACCTTTGTACTAGAGATAGTGGGACAGCTCCTAACACCACCACCACCAATCAGGAAAAGTAGCCGATGGAGAAGACAAGGGGAATCAGGATAATGAAACTTTCAATATGGGATGCAAGCTGTGCTATTAATGTTTGAACAATGTTCAATCGTCTCACCTTGATTTTGAGTTCCAGGCCCTTCAAGACACACTTCTTAAGTGGTTGGAAAGACAGGGTGGCATGTACACTCTGCCCCACTTCCACAGTGCCATCGATAGGTGAGAATTCCAAGTACTGCAGCAGGGCTTTGGGGCCGGACAGTTCTGTCTGGAAGCTGAAGTTGAATTTTCCAGTGTTGATAAAGCTGAATTCACATTGGACACATTCATTTAACTCCACCTGAGAGACCGAGAATAGAATTATTAAATTGAGTGAAAGAAAACCCTGGTTGTATTCTTTGATGTCAGGATATGTAACATGCTAAGGATTGAACTGTGTCCCCTAGAAAGTGGTGTTGAAGTCCTAGCCCCTACACTTGTGAATGCGCCTCTGTAATGGGATCAGGTGTTTTCTTTTGTATGTTTAATTAGGTCACATCAGAGTAGGATGGGTCCTAAACCTAATGACTTTTTGGAGAAGTGTCTCTGAAAATAAGTAGAATAGACACAGACATACACCTAGGGGGAAGACAGACTTTGTGCGAGGATTTGTGTACAAAGGAGCATCAGGGATGGACAGCAGGCACCAGAAGCTAAGAGAGAAGCCTACAGGGAGACTCAACATGGGTCAGACTGTGATTAGGAGTTTTAATATCCAGAACTGTAAGAAAATAAATGTGTTCTTTAAACCTACCCACTTGGGTGTATTTTTGTTGTTGTTGTTACAGCAGCAGCAGATCACAAAGACATACTCTGTTTGGGAACATATCTTTTGGGAAATACGGACGGCCAGTGATGCTAAAAGCAGAGCATCATTAATGCAATCAGACGTTCCAGCAAGAGCTACTCAATGGTGAGGGGCCCTTGTATTTCAAAAGTAACCTGGTAGTTTCATTCTTAGAACTCTCTTGATAAGTCTGACACCTTTTTAAAAACTATGTCTAATGTAAGCATTCATCTTTCCATCTCCTGAAAAATAAAATTAAGAACGCTTCTCGTCGTTAACTATACCCAGTCTAGAGGGAAATGTTTCTGACATGCTCCAGTTCAAGTCTCCTTGGCATTGCAACAGAAAGCTCCACTAACAATTCACCTATGGACTTCTGGTGTGGCACTGTAGGAAGAGCACTGGAGTTCAAACCACAAGGTCGGCGGTTCAAACCCTCAGAAACCCTGTACAAGGTCACTATGGGTTGGATTCGACTTGATGACACTTGACCAAAACTCCACCACCTTCCCCAGCCAGTGCAGAATTTGAGAGAGGTGGTAAGGCTCTCCCACCTTTACCTCATAAAAGTTGATAATATTGGTCTGGCTGGGAGTAAACAAAGTGACCGAGCCAGTTCTGTCTTTGCACTTGATCCCCACATTCATAGTGTAGCCCTCAGCCTTGACATTCAAAGTCAGAGGGTGGGCTTTTCTTTTCACATTGCAGATCAAATTGAAGTTCACATCTCCTTCCTGCTTAGGTGTGAAGAAAATATCAATTGGCAACCTGATTGGGGAACAAGACAGATGATTAGCTGATGGGGTCAAACTGCTAAAATCTGCTAAAACATATGGGCCCAGTGGACTAACAGAGACACTATGAGGAAAAGGCAGTATAATCCCAAATCATGATGAATGTTTATAATTTTATCAGACAAGGCTAGGTACTGCTCTGGGGAGTCATAAATGCAATAGATAGCCAGGAAAAGAATACAAGAGAAAATATTACAAACAAGGGCTTAGAATTCTCAGTGCTACACAATTTATCAGGAAAGTGACCCACAGGGAACACAACACACAGGACAGAGATGGGAGTTATTAGTATCTGAATTTTAGAGTTAGAGAGACTTTAGAAATGGACCACTCTAAGGGAAACATTCTCCTGACTGGCAGACCTGGGACATCTGCCATTTTGGGAAGCAGCAGTCCTGAGGATTTCCTCTGTCTTTATACCTGGACAGGGCTGGGACCCAGCCTTCCATGGGAGATACGACCAGGCTGTTGCTGAAACCTTCCGAATACCGGGAGCTGTCCTGGAAGGCAAAACTGAACCCCTGCTCTTCCTTGTTGATGATCTGGACAGTTTCCCTGGCTTCTCTGCCTGCAAAGGAAACAACCGAGCCCTTTAGTCTGCTCTCTGAAGTCTCTCGGGAGACGCTGCTCCACATGGCAAAGGAAGCCATCGTAGAAGACACTCTACAACTTCTTTTCTTTCTTCCAAACTCCTTAGCCATTGATGACTTCCCTTCAGTCTGTTCCACAAGTGGTCTTCCCCCAACCCCCTCTCCTCACTAGGGGGACTCCACACCTTCCTCCTGGAACTTTACTCCATCAAGCTCCAAAGCAGTGAGTAACAGCGAATAGTCAGGAAGGATGTATTTGTTAGAGTTCTGACAGGAAACACAGAATACCCAAGGCCCAACTTCAAAGAGTTCAAGGCTGAAAAGATTTACAGAGGCATGGGCACAGTTAACCGGCCAACCAGGAAAGGTGAAGCCCTCAGACATTAACAAAAGCAAGAAGGCTTTACCATTCCTGGTTCTGGAAGAGCAAGGGAAGAAACGGTGTCCTCAGAATGGAGAAGAACTGTGACAGGACTGAGGAGCCACCCAGCAGGAGAAGACACTGATGGAGTAAAGTTCTAGGAGGAAGGTGCTCTATACTTCGCTCTGGTGACTGAGGAGGCCACAAGAGGGTGGAGCTTCCATCAGCCTGGGGCTTCCATCTTACTTATCACTCTATCATACATTGAGAGAAAACCCCTTGTACTAAGGTAAGGAGCCCTGGGGATGCAGTGGGGTAAGCACCGGACAGCTGTTAGGTTGGTGGTTCAAATTCTCCAGCAGATGAGGCTGTCTGTTTCCGTAAAGATTTACAGGCTCAGAAAACTCAAGGAGTAATTCCACTCTGTTACTAGGAGTCAGAATTGATGGCAAGGGAGGTTGGTGACCTGATTTTCAGTGAATTTAGTTTATTCTGACTGATAAACTACATCCTATGTGTTTCAAATTTAATCTATCACATTAAGCTTCCTAAAACAACCCTGACCACATCTCTTCTCAGTTCAGAATCCTTCAGTGGCTCCCCACTGCTTACAGAAATATGCACACACTTTTCATGATTTAGACCCATCCACCTTTGCAGCCTATGCATGCATCATCCTATGTCAGCTTAGCCTGCTTGCTCTTCCTAGACGAGGCCTTGCAGATAGATCCGTATCTCCTTGCCTTTGCCTATCCTGCATCCCGAGCCTGGAGCACTGCTGTAGATACTATTTCATACCTATCAGTCATGCCTGCCTCGATCTCCTAATAATAGAGCCCTGATTTGTTCAGGAAGATGAAGAGAAAAACTTTTGTCATCTCTCCCCTTTCTTTCTGCTTAAATGTGGTATTGATGTCTAAGTGCAAATAAAAGTGAAAAACCAAGATGGTTGGCGATGTTGTCCTTAACATCATTGAACTGCTGAGTTAAGGCCAGTAGCGGCCTTTCTCCAGACTTCATGCTGTGATAAAGAAACAGACTCTTACTTAAGCATTCTTAGTTTTTGTTTTGTTACTTACATCAAAATACATTTCCAATCTGCTACAAATACCTCTCATCTCTATTTAGGAGTCCTGGTGTGGTGCTGTGGGATAAAGCTCTAGACCGCAAGGTTGGTTTGAATCACAAGGTCAGCAGTTCAAACTCACCAGCCGCTCTTAGAAACCCTATGTTGTTGTTGTTAAGTGCCGTCGAGTCGGTTCCGACCCATAGCGACCCTGTACAGGGTTCCAAGGGTGTAAATCTTTACGGGAGTAGAAAGCCTCATCTTTCTCCCGCGGAGCGGCTGGTAGTTTCGAACCGCTGACCTTAAGGTTCGCA
>NW_006408555.1:16610325-16622817 GCF_000296735.1 Chrysochloris asiatica
TCAGTCACTTTATCTCGTTTCTGGACATGTGCAGATATGGTCATCTGCTTCTGTCTTTTGGGCATCTTCAGGTGTTATCTGTGGACTTAATACTGAGATGGGTATGTATTTTGGTATTTTTTATGCTTTCTGAATGTCTCCAGGTAGATGTGATCAGGAAATGAGCTTCCTTTTTCACTCTTCTTCCTGAGAAGTTTCAAGATACCACTGTTGGTCGTTTTGATGCAATTTAGGATTTAATTTTCAGTCTATTTCCGCTTTTGTCTGCTTGTCCCACTCCACAATCCCCATTCAGGCCTTTTTTCTAGTTGGAAACAGTTCAGGGCTGGCTATGGCCATTTGGTTTTAGTTAGAAACCGTCTCTTTAAATTTTGAGGTGATCTGTGTGCATGCGTAGTAGAAACCTCCGAGGGTGGGGCTGGGGTGCCCACTCGCTCAGGCACCTCTATAATCACCAGAATGGAGGTGCGCAGACAGCAAGGGACCAATGAACCATACCAAAAGAAAGGAATGTCCACACCTTTATCTCAGCGGTTCTGCCAGGCGTCTGTGGCCACTCTGATCCTTCCCCAGCTTGGTCTCACCCAAGATGGTGGCTCCTGGAGCAGCCAAGTGTCTCGGACTAGAAAGCAATAGATTTCTTGCTTCTGCCACAAATTCCCCCAGCTGTGAGTCTTCCAACCTTCTAAGTATTCCTTTATATGTGGTTCAGAGTTCTGGGACCAGCCCCTGAGCCTGCTTGGTCGGGTATTCTGTGTTGTTGTTGGTGGAGCTCTTTACTACACGTCCACCTGATCCGCCATCTTTTTTGTTCCTCAACCCTGTGTATTTTTGCCTATGTATAACTGTTGACATACCGTCCCACTGCACTGTCATCTCCTCATGGCATCTATTTGAATCTCTACAGCACTTCCTGGGGTGCTTGTAAATGCTCACTGTTTTACTAATTTACCAAATTCCACAAACTGAACAGAACCCTTAGTAAGGAAACTTCCAAACTTTGCTGTTGGGAATAGGAACTACTATAATTTTAAGAGGAAATAATCTGAGAGTATCTATTAAAATGCCAAATACACAGGTCATTTGATTTATTAAACCCACCTTTGAAACCTCACCTATTGATAGAGAACAAAAGTATGAGGATGTTTATTGTAGCATTAATTATGTGGCCAAAAAATTGGTTATAACCTTTATGTTTTTTGATTGGTGAATTACTGAACACATTTTGATATATACACACCATGGATTTACTAGTGTTCTTTTTTTTAAGGTTCTTTCCCATAAATTGTTTAAAAAATATATTTAAAAGCTGACTAAAAGAACATGTAAAGATTTCTCTGGAAGTATAATACTGTCTATGATAGGATAATATCCAAAGGAAAACCAGCTAATACCACTATTATTCAAATTTACATAACCACAACTAAAGCCAGTGATGATGAAACTGAAGAATTCTACCAAATTCTTTAGTTTGAAACTGATCAAACATGCAATCAAGATATATTGATAATTCCTGGTGATTGGAATGTAAAAGTTGGAAACAAAGAAGAAGGATCAGTCGTTAGAAAATATGGCCTTGGTGATAGAAATGATGTTGAAAATTGCATGATAGAATTTTTGCAAAACAAATGACTTACTCACTGCAAACATCTTTTAAAACAACATAAAAGACATGAACTTCACTAGATGGAATACACAGGAATCAAACTGACTACATCTGTGGGAAGACAATGGAAAAATTCCATATCATCAGCCAAAACAAAGTCGGGGCAGACTGTGGAACAATCAATTGCCTATATGCAAATTCAGGCTGCAGCTGAAGAAAATTAAAAGAAGTCCACGAGAGCCAAATTATGACCTTGAACATATCATACCTGACTAAGGTACACCTGATCCAAGCCATGGTATTTTCAATAATACCATATGCATGCGAAAGTTGGACAGTGAATAAGGAAGACCATAGAAGAATTGATGCATTTGAGTTACGGTGTTGGAGGAGAATATAGAAAGTACCATGGACTGCCAAAAGAGCAAACGAATTTATGTTGGAAGAAGTATAGCCAGAGTGTTCCTTGGAAGCCAGGATGACCAGACTTCATCTCTCATACTTTGGACATATTATCATGAGGGACCAGTCACTGGAGAAGGATACCATGTTTAGTAAAGTGGAGGGTCAGAGAGAAAGAGGAAGACCCCCAGCGAGATGGACTGGCACAGTGGCAGCATCAATGGGCTCAAATTTAGTAACACTTGTGAGGCTGGCCCAGAACTGGTCAGTGTTTCATTTTGTTGTGCAGGGGGTTGCTATGAGTCGATATCAAATAGATGGCACCTAACAATAATGAATGATATAGAAAACATCAAAAGAAGATGGAAGCAACCTAGATCCAGAGGGCATGGAGGAAGGTAGAGTCTCCAGTGAGTGGTGTCCAGCCTGTCCAGGAAGGGCTGATGAAACAAAATATAGCTGGGTCTCTTGTGATGCAATGGTGAATAATTGTTATCAGGACTGATTGTGAGGGTTGGAAATCTAAAGATGGACATTTTGTAGCAAAGAGGGGAGTGATTAACTTATAAGTCTAGGAGCGGAGGACCCTGGGACCATCAATAGAGAAGAGCCAAGAGCAGAATCCTACCCAGAGAGGCAGAGAGGCCTGGGATGGAGGCAGAGAAAACAACGTCAAGAGATGGTGGGGCTGGGGGCTTGGGATCAGGAGATGGAAAGGGGCTGAGGACTGTGGTGGGTGGGGGTGCAGGCTTACAGGGTATACCCCTTGGTTGGGTGAAGATGCATGGACAGGGTGATAACTATGTCAATGAAATGATGGATAATGGAATGAATGTAAAGCTGATGTTCTCCCATGTAGGCTATCACACAATTCACAATAAAACATTAAAAAAAAAAAAAGTTAAGTAATAACACAAAAAACAAACAAAAAAAAGAAGATGGAAGCAATACACAGAATCACTGCACCAAAAAGAATTGGTCAATGTTCAACCCTTTCAAAGGTAGAATACGATAAAGAGCCAATGATACTGAAGGAAAGAGTCCATGGTGCATTAACGGTACTGGAAAAGAACAAGGCACTGGGAATTGATGGAATACAAATTGAAATCTTTCAACAAAGTGATGTGGTACTGGAGGCACTCACTCATCTATGCCAAGAAACTGGAAGAGATCTGTATTTGTGCCCATTCCAAAGAGAGGTGACCCAACGGAATGTAGAAATCATCAGACAATATCATTAATATCGCATGCAAGTAAAATATTGCTAAAGATAACACAAAAATGGCTGCAATCACACATTGACAGAGAACTTCCAGAGATTCACACTGGATTCAGAAAAGGACATAGAATGAGGGTATCATTGCTGACATCAGATGATTTTTGGCTGAGAGCAGAGAATACCAGAAAGATGTTTACCTATGCTTTATTGACTGCGCAAAGGATTTTGATTGTGTGGATCATGACAAGCTATGGAAAACATTGCAAAGTATGAGTACTCTAGAACAGTTAACTGTGCTCATGAGGAACCTGTACTTCGATCAAGAGGCAGTTGTTTGAACAAACAAGGGAACACCAAATGATTTAAAATAAAAAAAAGGTGTGCACCAGGGTTGTATTCTTTTACCATATTTATTTAATCTGTATGCTGAACAAATAGTCCAAGAAGCTGGATTATATGAGGAAAAAATGTGGCATCATCTTTAGAGGAAGACTCATTAACAACCTGTGATATGCAGATGATACAATTTTGTCTACTGAAAGCGAAGAGGACTTAAAATACTTATTGATGACGATCAAAGACCAGAGTCTTAAATATGGATTGCATCTTAATGTAAGGAAAATAAAAATCCTCACCACTGGACCAATAAACAACATTCATCTAAATGGAGAAAACACTGAAGTTGTCAAAGACTTCACTTTGCTCGGATCAGCCATCAATACTCATAGAAGAAGTAAAGAAACAGAAGGACATACTGCATTAGGCAAATCTGCTGCATTATAACCCTTTTAAAGTGTTAAAGAACAAAGATGTCAGTTTGAGGACTAAGGTGCGTCTGACTCAAGCCATGGTATTTTCAATAATCTCATATGCATGTGAAAGCTGGACAGTGAATAAGGAAGACTGTAGAAGAACTGATGCATTTGAGTTATGGTGCCTGCGGAGAATATGAAAAGTATCATGGGCAAACATATCTGTGTTGGAAGAAATACAGCCAGAGTGCTCCTTAGAAGCCAGGATGGCCAGAGTTCATCTCTCAATAATTTGGACATATTATCAGGAGGGACCAGTCCCTGGAGAAGGATATCATGTTTGGTGAAGTGGAGAGTTGGAGAAAAAGAGAAAGAGCTCCAGCGAGATGGATTGGTACAGTGGCGGCAGCAATGGGCTCAGGATTAACAATGATTGTGCGGTTGATGTGGGACTGGGTAGTGTTTTGTTCTCTGAGTCGGTGCCAACTTGATGGTACCTAACAACAATGACAACAAAGGAAAAATGAAATAAGATTTTTAAAATAAAAATCAGCCCATCATTTCCAGTCAGTATCGAATTTTATGCCTTTAAAAATAGTAGTTAATGCGCGTGTCTGAGGGGTTTCAAAGAATTCTTGGAAAATTTCTAGTATCTTTTAATTCCATTTGTCCATGAACATTTAGAAGCTCCCACGTATATATCTGCTAAATGTCCATGGTATTTTTAAAAGTTCAAATACTGATGCATGGTATGACTTCATGGACTTGTTAAGAAAACGTAAAATTACTAAAAATCTTTGTATGGAAATAACACATATTCCTTTGGTGTAAAGGGAAGGGTGGAATAGGATGAGTGAGGAGAGATTATTAAAATTTCTTTATATAAAATCACATTGATTATGTTATAAAGAAGTTACTGTTATAAATACAAAAAAAATAGCATGAAGTATCAAAAAGTGTGGTGACTTTGACTCTTTTCCTACCTTACAAGACTGTATCTTTTCCTGGTCACCTCAGAGTTTGACTAGCGTGGAAATTTACATGTGTTTAATGTACACACGAGGTAGTCTGGGTGGCGCAGATAGTTAGTGCCTGACTTACATAACAGAAAGTTTGGCAGTTCAAATGCCCTAGAGTTGCCTTGGAAGACAGACCTGGTGATCTGCTTCCAAAAAGACATAGTTTAGAAAACACTAAGGACTAGTTCTGCTTACTCTACGTGGTTGGTGTTTTTAAGTAGGTTCTGACTCATAGGGTTTCCAAAGAAGCTCTGGTAGCATAGTGGTTACGAATCGGGTTGTGAACCTTAAGGTCAGCAGTTCGAAACCACCAGCTGCTCCGCGGGAGAAAGATGAGGCATTCTGCTCCCGTAAAGACTTACAGCCTTGGAAACCCTGTACCAGGGTCGCTATGAGTCGGAACCGACTCCACGGCACATAACAACAACAATAGGGTTTCCAGGAATGACTGGTAGTTTTGAGGTGAGCAGTCTAGTGTTTATCCTACAGAACCACACCAGGATCGCCATAAGTTGGAACTGACTCAACAGAAACTCACAATAACCAAGTGTGTGTGTGTGTGTGTTAGATTTGTAGAGTTATAAGGAATCTGGCTATCACTTCCGTTATTTCCTGCAGGCCTCTGCTCAGACTCTCTTTGACCACTGTTATCAAAGTCCACTAACTGCTGTCATGCCGTTAGTCCTTAGCCCCCACCCCCGCATGCTTTCTTTCTTCCTTTTTTCTATCTGTATTCATTTATTTTCATCCTAAAATTGATCGATTTTGTTGCTATTGAGAATATACACAGCAAAACAAGTTTCCGATTCAGCAGCTTCTCCACATACAATTTAGAGACATCGACCACATTCTTAAAATTGTGCCGCCGCTCTCACCTCCATTTCTGAGTTATTCCTCTTTTATAACCAAAAACTCATTGCCCACTAAGGTTCACCCAACTTTATTCTTCTCAAGCATAAGTGTCAGCCTCTGACATACTATCAACTTCACCTATTTATTTTTTGGTGGTCTGCCTCCTATTACTGGATTATGAACATCAGGAGGGCAGAAGGGTTGTTTTGTCCACTGATGTATTCCCAGCCCACAGACAGTACCTGGTTCATACTAGGGGCTCGTTTATATTCGTGGAACTGAATAAACCCATGAAAGACTGCCAGTGAAACCTGATCATGGTGGTACAGATGAAGAAATAAACAGACCTCATACTCTGGGGCACAGATAAATATCTATGTCCATCCAGGTGCTAAAGGAACACGGTAAGGAGGATACTTAATTACATAACTACGGCCTGCAATCTTCAACATGGCTCCAAAATTTCCTTAGCTTGTTAGTGTTTGTATTTAAAAGTTACTTGATGGAAAATTGGTTGAGAAGTAAACATTTTGTGGTTTTGTGAAAGAAAGGCAGCAAAGCCCTGCAGGCTTCTGGAAGGTACCAGGAAATGTCCTCTACCCATGTCCGTTCCTACAGCTCACTGCTGGACCCATCATCCAGGTAATGCCAACTTAAATTTAAATATAAACAGACAGAGCAGACTTACCAATGAGGAGACAACTGAAGTTGAGGTGTGAGTGGTCCAGCGAGATGAGAGGATCCGTGGTTTTGCCTACCAGCAGGAAAGGGATTTTGATGTTATGTTCCGGGATTAAGAAAGTCCAGAATGATTCTGTGATGTCTAGATGCAAAGGCGTGAACTGGAATACAACCTAAAAAGACAATTAGGAAGAGACTGGTAAGAGGCCCTTTTAGTTTGCTTACTCCATGTGCTCTTAGAGCTTTGTCAGGGGCAAGATGGGAGACGTGAGCAGTGAAGCCCTGCCTTCTATATTCAGTGCCTGTACCAGTCTGTAGGTGAGGCTGTATCAACATGGCAATGTCTGTTTGTCCTGCCCACATGTCCTTTTATTATTATTATTAAAGTTTTTATTGTGAATTGAGTGATAGTTTACATGGGAGAACATCAGCTTTACATTCATCCAATCGTATTTCGTTCCATGCATCATCATTCAACAGCATTTGCATCCAATCCCTGTGTTTTTTTTTTTTTTTTAAATGTACACTGAAGCACTCAGGAATATATAACCATTCAAACAACCAAAAGGTACACCCTGCAAGCCTGCCCCCCGGCCATCAGCACACAGCCCCTCTCCCTCCCTGAATCTAGAGTCCCCAGCTCCATCTCTCCCCATCATCATCTCTGCCACCACCTCTGGTGCCATTGCTCCTCTGGATAGGGTCCCTCACTCTGCTCTTCTCCCTTGATGGTCCCAGGGACCTCCGCTCCTGGATTGCAAGATCAACTCCCTTCCTTTTGTTACAAAACATCTATCTTTACATTTGCAACATTCACAATCAGTCCTGATAGCAATTATCCACTATGAATCACAAGAGTCTTATCCCAATCTCCTTTCACCAGTCCCATCTAGACAGGTTGAAAACCACTCAGTGGAAATTCTACCTTCCCCTGCACCCTCTAAAACTAAGCTCTCTCTTGAAAACTTGTAATACAATCACCTCATGCCTTTATAGTTCCCCCCCTCCCCCCTTTTTGGGTAGTCAGTGTCTAAGTTGCCCATCCCTGTCAACCTTGTGTGCAGAGAGGGTGGGAATGATCCTTACTATAAAGATTCATCCCCTTTTTTAAAGCTACAACATTCATAAGTATAGGTCAAGTTCATCAAATTGTAGCGGATTACATTCTTTTCCCACTCTTCTTTCTTCCTCTAGTCGAGTTCTGATCATCCAACCATTGAAGCTAGATTAAATGGGTACTATATGCAAATATGGGCATTCTTGGGCTTCTCCCCTCACTTCATATCAGCTGGACACGTCACTCTCCGCTCTAGTCCTCCCCACATGGCCTTTTAAAGGAATCTATTCTGTCCACAGGAAATTTCAAAGATCAGCTCGAGAAGATAAAACCAAATATTATAATAAAATGTGCAAAGATCTGGAATCAGAAAACCAAAAAAGAAGAACACGCTCAGCATTTCTCATGCTGGGAGAACTGAAGAAAACAATTCAAGCCTCAACTTTCATTATTGAAAGATTATCTGGGCAAATTATTGAACAATGCAGAAAGCATCAAGAGAAGATGGAAGGAATACACAGAGTCATTGTACCAAAAGGAAATGGTTAATGTTCAACCATTTCAAGAGGCAGCATATGATCAAGAGCCAATGATCGTGAAGGAGGAAGTCCAAGGTGCATTGAAAGAACTGGCAAAGAACAAGGCACCAGGAATTGATGGAATAAAAATTAAAATCTTTCAAGAAAGTGAGGCGGCACAGGAGGCACTCACTCATCTTTACCAAGAAATTTGGCAGAAAACTATCTGGATGACTGATTGGAAGAGATCTGTATTTGTGCCCATTCCAAAGAGAGGTGACCAAACAGAATGCGGAAATCACCGGACAATCTCTTTGATATCTCATGCAAGAAAGCTTTACTAAAGGTAATACAGAAACAGCTACAAGCATACATTGACAGAGAACTTCCAGAGCTCCAAGCAGGATTCAGAAGAGGCCATGCAACAAGGGATATCATTGCTGATGTCCGATGGATCTTGGCTGAAAGCAGAGAATATCAGAAAGATGTTTACATGTGCTTTATTGACTACTCAAAGGCTTTCAATTGTGTGGATCATGATAAGCTATGGACAACATTGCAAAGTATGAGTATTCCGGAACACTTAATTGCGCTCATGAGGAATCTGTACCTGGACCAAGAGGCAGTTGTTTGAACAAAACATAGGAACACTGAATGGTTTAAAATTAAGAAAGGTGTGCGATAAGGTTGTATTCTTTCACCATACATATTCAACCTGTATGCTGAGCAAATAATCCAAGAAGCTGCATTATATGAAGAAAAACGTGGCATCAGGATTGGAGGAAGACTCAGTAACAACCTACGATATGCAGATGATACAACCTTGCTTGCTGAAAATGGAAAGGATTTAAAACATTTACTGATGAAGATGAAAGAGCACAGCCTTGGGTATGGATTACATCTCAATGTAAAGAAAACAAAAATCCTCACCACTGGACCAATAACCAACATTCTTACCAACTGAGAAAAAATTGAAGTTGTCAAGGACTTCATTCTTGAATCAACTATCAACACTCACAGAAGCAGCAGCCAAGAAATCAAATGACATATTGCATTAGGCAAATCTACTGCACAACTTTTTTAAAGTGTTGAAGAGCAAAGACGTCAGCTTGAGGACTAAAGTGTGCCCGACTCAAGCCATAGTATTTTCAATAACCTCATATGCATGCGAAAGCTGAACAGTGAATAAGGAAAACCATAAAATAATTGATGCCTTTGAGTTATGGTGTTGGGGGAGAATATTGAAAGTGCCATGGGCTGCCAAAAGAGCCAGTTGATCCATTTTGGAAGAAGTACAGCCACAGTGTTCCTTGGAGGCCAGGATGGCCAAGCTTCGTCTCTCATACTTCGGACATATTGTCAGAAGGGACCAGTCACTGGAGAAGGATATCATGTTTGGTAAGGTGGAGGATCAGAGAAAACGAGGAAGACCCCCAACGTGATGGATTGGCAAATGTCAGCATCAATGGACTCAAGTGTGGCAACAGTAGTGAGGTTGGCCCAGGATCGGACATTGTTTTGTTCTGCTGTGCATAGGGTTGCTATGAGTTGGTACTGACTTGATGGCACCTAACAACAACAACAACAATTCTGCCCACAGTCTCTGCTGCCTATGTTGCCATATTGTGTATTATGTGTTTGGATGAGTTGCCACCAGTCTCAAAGACACTCCACATCCTGGGCAAGGCTCTGGCATACAGCCCACTGAACAGCTGGGTCAAGCGGAGTTTACTGTCAGAAATTTGGAATTTGAAAATCAAGTGGCTGGGCCAGCAGGCTGGCTGATGGGTTAAAAGTCTCATCAGGATGAGGTGAGTCAGGACATGTCATAAGCCATTTGCTAAGTGAAATTACAAAGAACATCTCCCTCCAATTCAAATAAGAAGAGGAGAAGGCAGCAAGTGGACACAGAATGAGGTGGATGAGTAGAGAGACCTGGAAGTAAAGCCAAATTCCCAAAGCTACCCCTGGCGCCCCCCCCCCCCCTTTTTTTTTCCCTTTGCGCTAACTTTAATGTGTCTCTTGGTATCTCATCAAACCTGACTGGAAGATCAGTAGCATTCAGCCAGAAAAGAACCTAGCAGGTTTAAATGCATAATCAATGCCGGTGCCAAGAGATGATGTAGGAGAGGTGTTCCAGAGATTGTATCAGCTCAATGATGTGGCCATAATCCAAAGACCAGCATGACCCTGCATGAGTGGATTCTACAACTTGCCTCCCTGAGAATAATCAGGAAGCATCTTAGATACATTTCTAGGCTATGGAGGGGAGCAGATCCCAAGAGGACTGTGTCGGTGGTGTACCCAGGCCCTTGATCCTGTCACGTTTAACTGAGGACTTGAATATTGACAACATGCAGAGGTCAAGAACAAGTGGAGACTGTTGTAAAAAGTTAAGAAAAGAATTTCTTGTTTAAATGAAACACTCTCTATGATGGTTACCAGGGGCCGAGAGGTTGGGGAAAGGGAATTATTCACGGGGTAGAGGGTAGACACATATTAACATGGGTGAGAGGACAGGCAATATACAACAAGAGGGAGGTTGGCAGAGGAAAGATGAAGGTAGCAGGAGACACAAGGAGGAATGCAAGAGTTAAAGAAAACTGAGGTAAATGGTAGCATAGTGGTTACAAGTCAAGTCGGGCTGCTAACCTCAAGGTCAGCAGTTAGAAACTACCAGCTGTTCTGTGGGAGAAAGATGAGGCATTCTGCTCCCATAAAGATTTACAACCTTGGAAACCCAATAAAGGGTCGCTATGAGTCGGAACCAACTTCACAGCATATAACCACCACCACCACTGTTAACTATTGTTGATACATGGAGGGGATTGTAATCATTGTAATGAAGTAAAGTATATGATTTGCTGAATGTACAACTGATGATCTGCTCTGTAAATGTTCACTCGATTCACAATAAATTAAAAAACTATATATAGAATCATGTAAAGAAATCAAGCAAAATATCCTAATGATCTTTACTGTTGTGGTGGTGGTGGTAGTGATGATCTTTATTAGGGTACACAATTCATTCAACCAATAAATCTTGAACCCTTAACTGAGTTTCAGTCATTGGGCTAAGCCAGAAGCTATGAAGGGGAAGAACAGATAAAACCCCTGCTTTCCTTCACTGAACAAAATTTAGAGAAGAATGCAGACAAGTAAACAGCAACTACTACTTGATGGAGTTATAACAGCAGAAATGCAGGAAAAAGATGTCAAAGAAGACTTTGCTGTAGAATAAGCTCTGGACTGCTAACTTCTAGGTCAACAGTTCAAACCCATGAGCAATACCTCAAAAACCCTATACAGGGTCATTGCAAGTTGGAACAGACTCCACATCACTTAACAGCAACATTGAGTCCAGAGAGTGAGTGGGAATAGATAGACAAATAAACGGGGGAATGGAAAGGCTAGTTATTCCAAGCATAGGAAAGGAAGCCACAGTTGGTTTATAAAACAACTTCATCTTACAAGGAAAGAGACCTTTAGTGTTAATCCTTATCTACTTTTCCCTTAGATAAGTCTGCAGTTAACCCCCACTCTGAGGGCTATAGCAGGAATGAAGTTTCTGAAATTCCTGGAATCTTTCACATGCCCCCAATCCTATAAATCCTTCTTCCCTTTTAACCTCCTTCCCCAATCCTATCAATCCACATGTTTGGAAGACATGTGGTCCCTCTGCCTCCTGATGTACATTAAACCTTGCACCACCACACAAACACCCAAGTGGAGAATCACACATAGGCTTTGTTTGGTTTTTCAAGTCTTAAAATACTGAATTAGCTACCAATGTGTAAACATGGGGAGACTGACATCGAAATGTGGAGTTTTTCTTTCTTCTGGAAAACATGGAAGAGTTGGGCCCGTGTGTCTCTGTGGTAGTTATCTTGAGGGAAGTGCTGTGGCCAGCAGGTTCTGTGTCCAGTGCTACTTGTCATTGTCCTCCTGACCTGCTTCATTCACTTGTGTGACTTTCCTGAAGACATTTGGATTTGTAGTTTCTGTTTCATGGGTTTATTTCTGTAGTCAAGTTTCTCTGTAGAATTTTCTAGACATCTAGAACCCATAGATCTGTTTCAGCCCACCGTCATTTAGAAGTAAGTAAACATTTAGAATAAAGTCACAGAAAGCAACATCATTTTCCTGTTTTGTCTTTTGGCCTGTTGTGGTTTTCATTGTTGTCAGCTCCTTGGGCAAAAAAACCAGTAATTCTTTATTCCGTGCTACTGTCTGAGTCCTAGAGTCCCTGTACATTGGTGTCTGGCTCCCTTTGCTTTCTTTCTTTCTTTTTATTTAATGTTTTTATTTTGGATTGAGTGAAAGTTTACAGGGCACATCATCAGCTTCACATTCAACCATTCATATAGCTTGTTTCATTACATTGAT
>NW_006408555.1:16623941-16643703 GCF_000296735.1 Chrysochloris asiatica
GATTGCAAAATCAGTAACATCTATTAACTCCCCCTTCCCCACGCCCGACAAGCAAAGCAGCAGAATGTCTCTGGAGTTTAACCAGTTCTCTAAGGGTTAAACCGTTCTTAAAGTCTTCTCTGCTGTGGAAACGGCTGGCTGGCTCCTTGGTGCTCTTGCTGGGGGCTGGCTCCCTTTTCTTGATTTAATAGTTTCAGTTTTTATAACTGTACATATTAGAGTTCTTTGTTTTTCTATGGACAGCCAAGAGAGTTCTGGTCTGCCTTGTTCATCAAGATCGCCCAGTACTATGGTAGTTACTCAGTAAATACCTGTTGAAGGAAGCCCTTTAGGCTGCTCTCCCCCTAAAGTCTATGGCACGCATAGTTGCTATATAGTGAAGACTAGAATGATTGAAACCCTGGGTTGAGTGGTCCACATTTGGACATACCTCAGCTTTCTTTTCAGGGTGGATGAAGCCCTTCTCCGTAAGGCATGTGAAAGCTGGAGGATTCTGGAGACTTTCAATGTCATCAGAGATCCAGCAGAAAGAGTAGGCAGCATTGGTTGGGTTCATAATTGTGAAGGTCCTGTCCAAGATGGAGGTCAAGAATTGACAACAGGAAGTGAGAAGGGGGTTGAGGATTGGGAAAACATTCTTAGAACCTGGTCCTAGTGCAGAGGAATGTCTGGGATCAGAAGTATTTTGAGCTCTGGAGCTCTGGTAGCGTAGTGGTTACGAATCGGGCTGCGAACCTTAAGGTCAGCGGTTCGAAACTACCAGCCGCTCCACGGGAGAAAGATGAGGCTTTCTACTCCCGTAAAGATTTACACCCTCGGAAACCCTGTACAGGGTCGCTATGAGTCGGAACCGACTTGACGGCACTTAACAACAACAACAACAGTATAGTATAAATGAAAACTCCATTTCATCTGGGATTCACAGTATGGCTGTGACTCTGTGTTTGGAGGTTAACAATGGTACCAGGGGCACTTTCATTCCACTGTGGCTTTGTGGTCAAGGTGGTGGTCAGGGATTGTATTTTTATGTCTTCTAAATTTTCACCAGTATGAAAACCAAGGAGACAAAATTCAGCAGCCTTAGTTTAACAATTCTCTAAAGCCAAATCTCTAAAATTCAGGTCATCCCCAGAATATTAAGCCCGCTTCTAGGAAATCAGTCTTGCTAGCACCTCTGAAGTTCCTCTGAGTTCTTTAGAAAGAGTGACTGTTATGAACCCAACCAATGCAAACCAAAGCAACTCACCGGAGATTCTTCCCTCCTATGCCCACAGTAGCAAACTCAATCACCCTAGTATTCGGGTCCACAGTCCCACCACTAGGTCCTCGGAGCTCTGAGTTGCGCCGATGACCGCTGATATAGTCTGATTCTTTCAAGTCAAAATGGCAGAAGGGCAAGAGGCTTCTCCCTTTTGCTACCAGAACTGGGCCTTGCTCTCCAGGTGGTAGGTTACGAATCCTAAGAGGAGAAGATTATTTTTATTCATTCCTCACTCAGTTGTTGCTTCTTTAGTTGGTTGGAAATGAATTACTACAAGCCACTAGAAGGTGAGCTCTCTGAGAGCAGAGATTGAATCTATCTTGGTCAACACTATGACCTCAGCACCTTGGCTAGTGCTTGGTCCTCTCTAAGGTCATCATGAGTTAATTGATGAATGATGAATGGATTGTGTATGGGGAACCTGAATTGTGGTTCCTTCTATGTCCCTAACTATTGGTGCCAAGTTATAGCCTTCCTCAGTGGTGAGAAAATCTTCCTCCTGTGAAATGGGAAGAGTCTTATCCTCTGGGATCTGGTGGGATGTGAAACAGACCTAGAATTACTAAAAAACCTGAGCTTCTTGGAGAAAGTGAAAGGGACATAAGCTGATCCCTGTGGTGTGACTGGAGGGAATGGCTCACATAGGTGTCTGTCACCCTACACCACAATTCACAGACGTTTTCTGTAGGTGAATAATCTCCTTTGAGACCTTCTGGGAGTGAGTGCTACAGCAAGGACTCTCATGGTTAAATGTTACTGGATTCGCTTTTTCTTGGAATGGGCCTGAACATGTTTTAATCTTTGCTTACCTGGTCCCCTGCTACACAATGCTTTCTTGTGCGACTGTGTGTCAAACACCCTTCTACACTCTTTATTTGAATTAACTCATTTTATGTTCATCTTAACTCTACAAAGTGGGTATTGCTATTTACAGTTCATATATGAGGCAGTTGAGTTCTCAGGGAATGTACAAGAAACCTTGCCCAAGTCCATGCTTGCCCAAAGAGTGGAATCCACTTGGGTTTCAGCATAATCCTATGTGTGCTTGGGAAGGGGGTGATGAGTAGGGAGTTGGGAAGGGAGTGGTGGAAAGAGTAGGGAGAAGAGTCTAGAGAAAGTTGTGGAACAGTATGGAGGCCAAAGTCTCCTTGTTTTCCAAAGGCTGGTCCTTTAAAATCTTCCCTAAGGGAAAGGTGAAATTTGGGGCTCTCTCTCTCCCTCTCTCTCTGTGTGTTTGTAAGGGGTTAAAGAATGGTGGGGGAGAGAAGAAAGGTTAAGAACTGCAGAGCTTTGGCCCTGCCAAGATGGAAGGTTCTGGGGTGTGTGTTTTTCTTACTGGCATAAAAGATTACTCTCGAAGTCCCCAACATCCAATGGAGAGAATTTTACTTTGATCTTCTGATATTTCCCAACAGGCACGATGCCTGAGGAGGGTTCCACAGAGAAGGGTGATGGGGCCCCATCATTCCAGTGGTCCGTGGCACTATCCAGAGAGCTGCCTGTGTGCAGCGTGCCCTGGCTAAGCTGATCCTTCTTAGCGAAACCTGTGGGCAGACAGAGAGCAGGGGATGTCCCCCAGGTGCAGTGAGAGGCAGGTTGGGAGTAGTGAGGCAGTCCACCGACAGGTTTCTGTGGGCTGACCTCTTGTATCAGCTGCACTTAACTGCGGGAATGATGTGTAAGGAATTGACTCAGCTCTGGCAAAGGTGACTTATGAAAAACTCTTCTACTAATTTTATAATGTTTTCAAATTTGTTTCCTTTTGTTTTGTTTCTTTTTCTGTGACTCTATGGGGGTAGGTGAAGTATTTTCTGTGGATGTATTTTCCACCTCAGAATGATGGGCTGGGGACATCACTGCTGTAGAGTACGAGTTCACATTCTTGGGTAGGTTCAAAAAGTCTGTGGATTTCTGAAATTGCAGTCCTCTAACAATGAATATTGTCCTACCACATGCAGGGGGCCCTCTTTTAAGTGCTTCAAGCACATTTACTGCAAGCTTGAGTATGAGTTTATTTTCCTAAGCTGAGAGGGTTCACAGCTTTCATCAGCTTCTCAAAAGGGCCTGTTGCTCTCAGAAGGTTAAGGCCTAAAAGAGGAGGTTCCTAGGGATCTGGTAGAGAGGATGCTGGCTTAGTGGGGGACCTGAGTCTGAGATCTAGGACGGCAAGGCCAGCCAGTTCTAGAGTTTCTTAGGCTCACTGGCCTTTGCAGACACCACGAGACCCTGCTTTCTGTGAGTTCTTAGGAGACTATTAAAACAGAACCAGCGTCTTCATGATCAACGCCCCTCTACTAATGGGGACTCAATGCAAGCCCTTGATTTTACCTGTCATTGCATTTACCTTGGCTCTCTGGCATTGCAAAACTAACACCTTTCCCAGTCTCTTCCGAGATCCAGCTGAACTCCAGCTGCACATTTCCTGAATTAGTCAGATCAAGCCTGTAAAGATATCAGGGATGGACTTGAGAAACGTGCTGCTGGCGATGTTTGTCTTATCTGTCCACCACGTACACTCTAACTTACTTTTGTTCTTTAAGTCATGTTCTTTGTTTCTTAAATATTTTGTAAAAGGAAAGTTTATAAGCAATTTTATGTGAAAGAATGCATTTGATGCATTATAAATAATTCCTTCTAAAACACAAAAATACATATACATTGTTGTTGTTAAATGCTGTGGAGTCGGTTCTGACTCAACACCCTGTCTAGGGTTTCCAAGAAGCAGCTGGTGGGTTTGAACCACTGACTCTGCAGTTAGCAGTCCAGTGCTGATCCCTCAACGCAGCACCAGGACACCAGGGAAACTAGAGGCAGAGAAAGGCTCAATCGATTCTAAGTTTGAGTTCAAAGTAATTAGCATTCAAGTCTGTTTCTTGGCCAGGGGTAAAACTTCTGATCCCCAGGACATTTCTGGTGCAAGATGATTTCAGTACCTGAGGATTTCAGTACCTGAGGGAGGTACTGTCATGTGAAGAAGATTTTGTTTCCTTTCTTAGAGCAGTTTTTCAGATGAACAGGCTGAGTCCAGGATGACAGAAATACACTCTGAGGGCTCACTGCTGAGTGCCATGGAGTGCAGGCAGCCATAGGATGATTTCAAGTGCTAAATACTGAAATATTCTCATCAATATATATAGGAGCTCTGGTAGCATAGTGGTTACGAATCGGGCTGCGAACCGCAAGTTCAGCAGTTCAAAACTACCAGCTGTTCTGCGGTAGAAAGATGAGGCTTTCTGCTCCCGTAAAGATTTACAGCCTCAGAAACCCTGTACAGGGTCGCTATGGGTTGGAACCAACTCCACGGCATATAACAACAACAACAACAACAATAACAATATATACCACTATGCTACCCGAGCTCCATATATATATATATACACACACACATACACACATATATGTTGTTGTTGTTAAGTGCTGTTGAATTGGTTACAACTCATAGCCACCCTGTATATGGTTTCTAAGGAGTTTGAACCATGGACCTTGCAGTTCCAATGGACCTTACAGTCAGGTGCTTATCCTGTAGCACCACACCAGGACTCCATATGTGGTAGTAAACAGTGAGTAAATAAACGCTCGGTGACTGTGTGTCTTTAGATAAAGAAGCAGAAGGACTAATGAATGTTGTGAGGCTTGGATGACTCACTCAAACACTCGGGTCTGGTAAACCAGCGTATCCTTAAAGTGCACATCCGTCGTTTGGAACTGGTATGAAGCAAAATCCACATTGGCGCTGATCTGTAGATGCAGCTCTCTGTAGTTATCTTCCAGCACAGTGTGGGCAGGTTCGGGATCTGTCTCTATCACCTGTAACGAAGGCAGCCAGGTCCACAGGGATGCAGAGCCAGCCTCCTCACAGGAATAATGAGGGGCGAACGCAGTGCTCTATTCTACCCACACAAGCGAACACTGATTCAGGATAAATTATTAGGGCAAACGTAAATTATTTAGGGAATGGAGAAGGAAAAAAAATTTAAAGAACAAGTTACTGAGAATCTTAGAGCTATATTGGTATGAGTTTTGGAATCGGGTGAATTCCAGACAAGGTAGAAGAAAGGAAATCAGAAAGATAAAATCAGAAAGCAATTATATAGGAACCAAGCCTAACATAGAGAACAACAAAGTTGAAAGTGGTTTATCTGGGGGAAAAAACCTAAAAACCTTTGGTAAGACTGAGCAAGAGGAGAAAATATAAATAATCAATATCAGGAGTAAGACTGGAGACATAGCCAAAGATTCTACAAACTTAAATAGACCAAGAAAAACATTGTGAACAATTTTATGAATATATATATATATATATATATATATATATATATATTGCTACCCTGTCGTTCATACGCATACAAAAGTATCACACATCTTCATTGGTAGAGCTTTAGCTTAAGACTTCCTGTCTGGTTGAGCATGTCCCCCACCTGGTTCTTTAAGGACATCGTACTTCATCCTTTAGTGGTTTCCTTTTCTTCAAACTTAGTTGAAGAACAAATACCTAGAAAAAACTAACTTAATAAAATTTACTCAGGATGAAATGAAAAACCTGAAATGTCCCACAACTATTAAAGAAACAAAACAGTAGCAAAGAAACTGAGAAGAAAACCTGCATAAAATGTAGAAATAAAATTTGCTAATGGAAAAGGCAAATTAACATTCTAAAAATGTCAATTCCTCAGACTCCAGGTTTTCAGAGGGTACATGAACCCCTGAAATTATTGCCCTGAGATTATTTTTAAACCATAAACCAAAAATCTCACCTGATATTAAGCCTTCTTAAAACCAAATAATAGTTTAGCTTAATGAGTAAAAATGTCTATTTTTATTATACTATACATTATACTCCTTTAAGAGAAAAGTGTCAACAGCATCTTGAGAGATTCGGGGGAGTGAGTTTATGTGAATGAGGGAGGAATGACTCAGAAAAGGATGATGAGATCGGCTGCACACAGGTGCTCGATGTTCTACTTCATGTGTTAGATACGGGTTTGTCTCTACATATGTTACTAAAAAGAAACTAATCAAAGAATAAGTAAGAAAAGCATGCATGGATCAAAACTGAGATCCACTACCATGGATCAAACATTACAGTCAAGACAATTCTTGGCAGCTGAGGGAGACGGAAATCACTAAAAGATGAACTACGATGTCCTTAAAGAATCAGGTGGGGGACATGCTCAACCAGACAGGAAGTCTTAAGCAAAAGCTCTACCAATGAAGATGTGTGATACTTTTGTATGCGTATGAACGACAGGGTAGTAACTGTGAAAGTTCACTTTGACTCTTTTGAAAGAGATGGAAACCTTTTCTTTTTTCCACAAAAGGAGGAAATGATGAGAAGTTGAACCTGAGAGCAGTGTGCATTTAAGCACAGCAGCCTGGTCTGATTTGTATTTGATGTCCTTACTCACTTTTCTTTTTGTGCTGAAAGCCCCAGATGTGCTCTTATTCACATCTACCCACTTGACTGTGCGCATGCGGTCATCCCAGTCAGGAACCTGATCCGCAGGGAGCTGAAATACAATCTTGGAGAGCTTGCACTTGACCCCCATCTTCTTCAGGATGATGGGCACGTCTGACTTCAGGGTCACTACTATGTCCTTGGCACATCCGGGGTGGAGGTGGCCTATCTGAGGAAGAGCCTGGTATTAGTAATTTTGGGAGTTCATCTTGAAAACTCTTAATACCTGGTGGTGACAGTCTAGAGAATGGGTGGAAGAAGCCAAAAGCCGTGGCCAAAATGTATCATTTCAGACTGTTATGTAGATTGACTAAAATATTTTCAAGAGGCTCTTAGATAGAAATATGATCATGAAAACATCACCTAACATTTACCAAACTGTTACTCTTGTCAGGCAGCATCCTAACCTTTTATACAATTCTGTAAATCTCACAACCACCCTATGTGATAGGTGTAGTGATTACCCCTATTTTACAAAGAAACAACACAGATTAAGTAATGTGGTCAAGGTTGCACCATTGGTATTGGAAGAGCTAGGAGACTCTCAGGTGTCTTAGTTCCAGATGTTGTTGTTAAGTGTCGCTGAGTCAGTTCTGACTCATAGCGACCCTGCACAGGGTTTCCGAGGCTGTAAATCTTTACGGGAGTAGGAAGCCTCATCTTTCTCCAGTGGAACTGCTGGTAGTTTCAAACTGATGACCCTGAGGTTAGCAACCCAATTCGTAACCACTATACTACCAGAGCTCCTTAGGACTCCTATATACATACATACATACTATTATATATATTATATATATATAATGTATGTATACACACACATACATAGACGTACATGTGCAGGGATGTTTGTGCATGCAAGGATGTGTATATGGACCTTAAGAAGCTTCTCTGGCATCTCTGACTAACATTTTGTTAACAAAGATAATGCTCAGACTTAGATTACCCTATTAGATTATACAGTATCTGTTCCCATATCAGTAAGATAATACTACTACTTACCTTATAGGGTTGTTGTGAGCATTAAATGAATTAACCCATGTAAGGGTTTTGCCACTACCTCTGGCATATACTAAACACTCAGTTCACACTAGAGTCTATTCAGGATTAGATTCTAATCTATCAGAGGATTTAATGAACTTTTTATCTTCCCTCCAGGCAGCAGAACTTCTTGCTGACAGTACTCAAAGATTTAAGGGGGACATAATCCTGGCGTACTATGGTTGAGCAGACTTGGTGACTGGGTAAATCGAGCAGGAGGCAGTGAATACTAATGTCCTGGGAGACCAAAAGCCAACTGTCTGCAAACAGCAACTCCTGACCTTGGCTAGGATCTGCTACAATGTCCTAAGCCTTGTTCAGTGTGGAGCTTCAGTGAGCAATTGATAAAATGCCGGCTGTAAGATGCTAAAAGGAGTAGTAAGAAAAGGGGGCTTGGAGAGAAATATGTTTGGGAAATTCCAGGACAGACAAAGTTGACTAGATTTTACTATGCTGAGAACATTGAGAATCTCTAAGAGACAGATGTGACTTGCAACATTTCTGAATCTCAGTTGTCTACAGAACCTGCCATCCACCTTTTAGTTCTTGGTCAATTACTCTGCAGAACTAATGTTCTAAAGAACATACAACTAGAGGAACACAGGTTTACACTGTGGGATGGAAGGCTGGGACCTGTATTCATCCAATGAAACCTTTATGGAATTTCTCAGCATCAACCTAGCAAAAGCCTTGCCAGACTTAATTATCTGCACTTCCGCCTTAAATCAAAAGGACACAGACTGAGCTCTCCAGCACCAGGTCTGAATGAGGAATGAGTTCCAGGACGTCTCTCAGGAAGCAGACCCTGAATCCATAGGAACACATGGGACAATCAAATCAGGGTTGCCGCAGGCCTAAGGGGTCCAGAAAAGAGTGAATGGCTTTTACTTACCTGTGGGGAGAAAGAGAGTGTAGCTAACATGGGCCATTCAAACCGTATCAAAGTCACTTGGCTATGGTTAGTGATGGTGAAGCTCACGGTATAGGCATTGCCAATGTGGCAGTCCCCAAACTGGATGTGGTCCACCAGAGCAGCTAGGGGACAGAAGCAGAAGGTCAGCAAGTCCTCTCTGGTCTCCTCCTGGGCTCTCCTCCCTGAGGATGCAGACCTGATAGGTACTATACTTCATCCTCATATAGTCCCTCCTTTCCTGGACTGTTGTATTTGCAAACTTGGAAACCCTGAATTGCAAGATTAAGTCCTCTTCCCATGCGAACCTACCCATCCACTCATCCATCATCCAGCCATCCATCTACCTACCCATCCATCCATCCATCCATCCACCCATCCATCCATCCATCGATCCTTCCATCATCCATCTGTCTATCTACCTTCCCATCCATCTATCCTTCCATCCATCCATCCACCCACCCATCCATCTACCTTCCTATCCATCCATCCTTCCATTCATCCATCCATCCATCCACCCATCTATCTACCTACTCATCTATCCATCCATCCACCCATCCTTCCATCCATCCACCCATCATCCATCCATCCATCCACCCATCCATCTACCTTCCCATCATCTATCCACCTATCCTTCCATCATCCATCCATCCACTCATCTAACTTTCCATTCATCCATCCATCCTTCCATCCATTCATCATCCAGCCAGCCAGCCACCCATCTACCTTCCAATCCAGCTATCCTTCCATCCATCCACCCATCTATCTACCTTCTCATCCATCCATCCATTCATCCATCCATCCATCCATCCATCCATCCATCCATCCATCCATCCATCCATCCATCCATCCATCTTCCACTCACAGAGCTGCCTTAGCCCTCATCTCCATTTGTACAAGAGAAAACCTATGCTTCCAACAAGCACCATTTACTTGGTGAGACAACATTGTAAGAGTTAGGGTTACCAGATAAAAATACAGGAGGCCCCACACTACATATGAACATAGTGTAAGTAAGTCCCAAAATTGGCACAGGACAGGACAGTGTTTTGTTCTGATGTGCATCGGGTCTCTTTGAGTTGGTACCAACTCAATGGCACCTAACAACAACAACAAAGTCCCAAAACATTGTACGGGACATACTTAGACTAGAAATATATTCACTGTTTATCTTAAATTCCAATTTATTCTTACCTGCTACATCCGACAACCTTATTATAGGTATGAAACCAGATTTCTGAACTAGGCTTTAGTGCTGACTCCGGCTGGTCCCTGTGTGCCACTTGGAAGCAGGAAATGAAGCAGGAAACGGGGGTGAAATATGAATTTCACCACACCTCAAAACTACAATTATTATTGCCATTAAGTGCCACTGAGTCAGTTCTGACTCGTAGTAAACCTGTTTAGGGGTTCCAAGTAGCGGCTGGTGGGTTTGAACCGCCATCTTGTGGTTAAATAGATATTGTGGCCCAGTGCTTATCCTACAGTGCTACACCAGGACTTCTCCTAGAAAACAGTTGGACTGGGCTTATAACTCACTATGTAACAATTAACCACACAGTGCTTTTCAAAAAATAATAAAGAAGCATGTATTTTTTTCTCAATCCCAAGGAATAGTCAGCCAAGTGAAGCTAGGTAGAGCAGTCCTTGGTAAGCTTTGATTTGCACAAGAATCGTCTTGGGATCTTGTTAATATGCAGACTGATTCAGTAGGTCTGAGGTGGGG
This sequence comes from Chrysochloris asiatica, assembly GCF_000296735.1. Classification (NCBI taxonomy): domain Eukaryota; kingdom Metazoa; phylum Chordata; class Mammalia; order Afrosoricida; family Chrysochloridae; genus Chrysochloris; species Chrysochloris asiatica. The sequence goes on from NW_006408555.1 coordinate 16,634,332, forward strand.
CCTGAGAGTCCCACTTGTAGCAAGTTCCCCAAGAGTCGATGACGCAGTGGGGAAGGGCTCAACTGCTAATGAAAACACTGGTGGTTTGAACCTACCAGCCACTCAGCAGGAGAAATCTGGGGCAGTCTCTGCTTCTATAAAGATGACAGACTTGGAAACCCTGTGGGACATCTCTACGCTACCCTATCCTACCCTATTAGTTGGAATGGATTCAACCGCACTTTTTGTTTTGTTTTTAAACAAGCTCCCAGATGATGCAAATGCTGTAGGCCCTCAGAGGGCACCCTGAGTAGGGAGGCTGCAGAGGATGCTGCTGCAGAGACCACAAACCCACCCCCCTCCCTCTAATGAAGCAAGCACATCCGTTCTCCTAGAGCATCTAGGATAGACAGATCTGATAATGCAGTCAGAGAAAGGCTGTGAGCTGGGAAGACAATAAAGCTATTCAGTCATGTATTAACTCAACTGGAATACATGGCTATGAAAATGCAAGCTCCTTGAGGACAGAGACTGTTTCTCATCCATCTTTATAACTCCAGGGCGTAGTGTGGTGTAGTGTCTGTTGAGCACATGGATGAATGAATTGCAACGACCACAAAGCAGACAGTGATAAAGAGGAGATTCATCCCTAAATTCCCAGGAAACCAGCCAGTCTGCTATTAAACGTCACTCTCCTTTTGAAATGACCCAAGAGCCATCAGCAGCTGACACCTCACTGCTGCTTTTCCCACCTGTTACCATGCTTTCCATGATGTCTTCGTGGAACATCTCCAGAATTTCAGACAATTCGGAAGCCTCCTGGTTGGTGGAAGCCACCAGCCCATGGATGTTCTCCAAGGTGATGTCGTCCTTGTAGCCTTCTCCCACCATGTGGATGATGGTCTCCTCGTACTGATTGTCGATCACCGACAAGTGGATGGTGCCTGACACTCTCCCAACCTTTAGAGAGTGGAACAGTACATCAAACTCAGCGGTCTCTCCAGGAGAAACAATGAGGGCGGCCGTGTGAGCTTTCTTGGCTGCAAAGAAATAAGAGATGATTTCAAACCAGGATAAAAAGAAATGCATCAATAAAGGGGCTGACTCAGAAGGAAGCAGCCCTAGTTAGAGAGGCCACTGGTGACAAGAGTGGGTGGGCAGCCTATTTTGACTGGGGTCCTAATGAATTCACACTGATCTCCTGATGGTACCTCCCCCACCTCTCACCCCCAGCTCACCTTTTTCATTTGGTTTGTTTTCCTCTGAGATGTAGATGTAGGAGGTAGTGGCTTTCCCTTTCAGGGAGAAGACTCCTAGCTGGTCCCACAAGTCAACATGCAGCTGGCATGAGGAAAGCAGTACTGAACATTAGATGTGCAGGCTGCTCATGGATTTTCAGTCGGGAGTGAGACTGAAGGAAGTACCCAAATAAGTTATCATGGTTAGCACTCACTTTTCAGAGAGAAACGGAATAAATATTAGACATAAAGAGGACAGAGGGAAATGGAGTCATGTCGGCCTTTGTCATTCAGGTAAGGAACCTGAGACCCAGGGAGTAAAGGTGAATTTGTCCTGGTGTGAGGCAGTGGGATAAAGCCAGTGGTTCAAACTCATACGCTGTTCCTTGGAAACCCTATACAGGGTCTCTATGAGTCGGACCAACTCGATGGCACTTACAAAGCCAAATTGTGTCTAAACAGGGTTGCCAAGGCATCTGTTATTGACAGAGGCAGTTATAAAATTTTGTTGTTGTTTAGTGCCATTGAGTTGGTTCTGACTCATAGGGTCTCCAAGGAATGGCTGGTGAGTTAGAATCACCAACCTGTGGTTCCAACTGACCTTGAGGTCCAGTGCTTATCTTACAGTGCCACACCAGGACCCCTGTAAAAAATTAGGAGGTGTCAAAAACATTCACGGAAAAACGGAGTGCAAATTTAATGCAATTTTTCCATGAACTTTTGGAAGCCTCCGTGAATATGATAGACAAATAAGATGGCAATGGATACTCATAATTCTCTGAGAACTTGTATGTATGGGAGTTCCAAAAGCCCTGTGAAAGTCAATCTCTCCAGGGTACTAAGCATTAGTTGTCTGAAATTGCAACGTTGAACATACTGCCAAGATAAGAATAAAACCAAAGTGTGCATCTGAGCAAGTTGGATAAAAGGTTCCTAGATCACTGGAAGGAAGATCAGATGAAGGCTAGCTCTCTGACTTTTAAACTCACTGTTGTTCAATTGATTCTGACTCACGCAGCACTACAGGGCAGTGCAGAGTTGCCCCCCACACTTCCCAAGGCTTCATATTTTGCTGGATGCAGACTGCTTCATCTTTCTCCCAGTGGCGTTGAACTGCCGATCTTGCAGTTAGCAGCCCAGTGCTTACTCTACAACATCACACCAGGACTCTTTGTATAATGCTCACAAAATGTATCACTCCCCCCCGCCCCCATGAAATAGAAACATAATTTAATTATAGAACAGAAGTCCCTTTCGACCCTGCATTTCTACGCCAATGAAGTTCGTTCAATGGCGTTTTCCTTATTACCAAAGAAATGTTCATGACAGAAAGAAAATGAACAAAACAAACCAAATACATGATGATGACAATCAGAATACCCACAGTCCTCGTGAGCTCTGTGTCCACCACTGCATACTCCTTTGCAGTAGTCAGTGTGCAATCCACTGCCCTACGTTTGTTTAGGGCAGAGGCCATGCCTGGCTCTCCTCTGCCTATTCTGTGTCTTAGTCTCAGGCTAATATATTAAGCCATCAAAGAGGAGGGCATATTAGGGATGGGAAAGACATCGATGTAAGAAGTTTACCTGCTGACTGTATCCTCCCCTCTTCCATCCCTATTTCACCCTCCAGTATTACCTGGGCTGGAATGGTGCCATTGTTCTTGAGGATGAGAGGTAGTTTCTCTGAATGACCAAGGAGAAGTCTCTTAAAGAGGAGCAAGGGGTGTCCAAGTTGGTTATGGAGAATTGGCCGCACAACGACTACACGAGGGAGGTTACCCTCTCCCATGATGTCAAAGGCCAGGCTTCGGTTCTTGATCAGGTTGCTGCAGCAGGGAACAGTCAGATAGACCGGTCAGCCTGACCTGGCAGGAGGGTGTCATAGAGGGGCTGAGTCTACAGTCCAGCTGCAGGGGAGGGAGCTGGTACCTGGGTAAGCCATCCAGGGTGGCCTCAAAGATACACTGATAGGTCTGCATGGTCTGTGGGGTGAAGGACACTGTGGCAAAGGCATGTGAGCGACTGGCAACACACATCTTGTTGGGTTCCACTTCAAAGATGTCATTGATGCGGGCAATGGCCTGGGGAGAGGGAGCAAAATCCAGGCTGGGTTAGGTGCTTTGCATTTACACAGGACTTGCTGCTCATCTGCCTCTGTTGTGAGCGACCCTCTTCTAAGCTTTGTGGTAGACGTTTCACTGCCTGTTTAGACATGGTCCCTGGGAAGGAGCAGCCTAGGTGGGGGACCCAACCTTGAATAATAAACTGGCTGAATTTGTCTAGACCCATGAACATTGCTTCAAATAGATGAACTAAGCCAATCAGATGGTTACCTTTCCTACCCTCCCTCCCTCCCTCCCTTCCTTCCTTCCTTTTTATGACTACCTATCTACCTATCTACCTACCTACCCACCCATCCATCCAGCTTTCTACCTCAACTAAACTGAGCTGCCCAAAGATCACTAGTGGCTGTTGATGTGGAGCTGAGCTGGAGGTATGAACCATATGCATAATGAGAAAGCTAGAGACTGGAGCAAATGTACAGAGATGCCGAGACACCATGAGTGAGGGACCATGCATGGCCCCTGAAGGGTGGATGAAATCTTTGCTGGCCTTCTGAATGCTGGATTTCAGGTGGCAGGTCCAGCTCTAAAGAGGTCTGGCTCCATACTGTGTCTGAGAGCTCTGATTCATTGCCAGAAACTTTGCTTTGTTGTGCTAACCTGAGTGAGTTTCTGCTCCTTGTAACTCTAAGAGCCTTGCTTAGACCACCTCCACAACAATGTATCTGTTCCTTTCTTGTGGCAGCAGTTTGGGAAGACTGTAGACACAATCCACAACACTGGGGCTGAGACCCCCAGCACAGTTTCAAAAGAATTTCCAATTCTCATGGGAAGCAAGTGGATACAAGACTGACTGTTCACTCCTGTTCTTAAACTGAGAGCAGTAAAGTTCCTTTACTCTCTTCAAGGGGTAAACTTTAAGTCTGCAAATTAGGAAGCAAAATCTGAAAATCTTGATTAAAGTCTCTGTTTAGAAATCAGCTTTGCTCTCTTTCTAATGTTTGGTGCTGTGCGATAAAGCACTGGATGGCAAGATTGGTTTGAACCATAAGGTCAGGGGTTCAAACTCACTAGCCGCTCCTTGGAAACTCTACACAGGGTGCCTATGAGTCAGAATCGACTCGATGGCACTTAACAACAACAACAAGTACACAATAGAAAACTGTTTCTCAGTGTCCCAAATGAGGTCAGAGAGTAATGGAGTCACAGAAGGAGTTAAAGAGTATACCAACTCTATCCCTTCCCAGTGACAGCTGGCCAGCAATGCAAACTATGCTCGGCTGTAGGCTGAGGTCAACCCCTCTGTGAACTTAATCGCCACTGCCATCACCTCACGGACCATGCCAGCTCTGGGGCACAAGGGCCACGAGCTGGAGGCAGCCAAGATAAGACTAGCCTTTGCAGCACATCTGACTGGAAATTAAGGGTGAGCAAGGGAAACCCATTGATTAAGGTCTCTCTCTCGGTATCCTGAATTTTCTGTTCCATTGTGAGGAAAAAGGAGCTCAGTATGTTCTCCCTCACAGCACAGACAATTTCAGGTCACAGAGAACCTGAGATGGACACCGATGTCTACCTTGTATGTGGTTGAAGGTTGGCTTCAAGTCTTGCTCTACACCCCTAAACTCGGTTAACTACAGGAAGAACTTAGCCTTTCTGAGCCTTATTAACTATAAAATGGGGAAAGTAACAAAAACACTGTCAAGTCAGTTCTGACTCATAGCGACCCTGTATAGGGTGTCTGAGGAGTGGCTGGTTAGTTTGAACTACCAGCCTTGTTCAAACTGACTTTGTGGTCTGGTGCTTTATCCCACAGCGCCACACCAGGGCACCACCACCACCACCACCACCAACATATAAACTCTGAAAGAATTACGAGGATTAAATGAAACCATAAATGTAAATCATTTGGCACAGTGCCTGATACACAGGAAGTACTCAATAAACATTCATCATTCCACCTTCTCCTTATAATTTGCCATCTTCCATAGCTCCCATTCCCAAAGAATATGCAGGCCTGTCTGAAACTGCTATTCATCTCTGAACACATATCTAGGGATTTCCCAAAATTGACCCAACGTTGCAATCTACTGACTCAAGATGTCTAGTGAATTCCAAGTAGGATAAATGACAATAAATCCATGTTATGGCGATGTGGCCAGCTCAGTCACATATACTAGACATCTTCGGAGAGGTGTGTGGGTCTCCTCATAACGCTTTGTCTACCCCAGGCACACAGCGAGGGCTTGGTGGATAAAGGAGTTGGTGTATACTAGCTTATCACGGAGGTACCAAGATGAGACACCAATGAGACAAATGTTAGGTCCATGATCCAGGGACAACTGCCTGGTTATGTCACATAACTTATAGACAACTTCCATTCATATCTAGAAGTTCCGAGTAGGGGTTTCTAAGAGCTCTCTCATTGGCTGTATGCCAAGTAAGGTGGGCCGCTGATGGACTGAAGCATCATACCTTATTGGAGATGGGCTTCACCACAATGTTCACATCACAGGCAATCTTTCCCATATTGCTGATTTTGAACCGAGCCTTCGCTTGATGGCCCACCAGAACATTACAGAAGATGAACTTGTTCTCATCCTCCACGAACAATCCCCTTGTCTCTATGGTCTGTAGGATGTGGTACAGGTTGATGTTGGAACAGATCTGGTGCTCTTCAAATATCAAGGCATTGTTGTCTGTCACGAAGGCTGGGGAATGGAGGGAAGATGGCGAGTTGGTACTTGAAGACCAGATTCCTGGCTTTGATTTCTAGTTTGGAGTTTGGGGTTCTGACGACATAGAAGCATATAGGAGAGGTAGGGGAATTCACACAAGGGGGAATGAGTGATGGGACAATTCTATTTTCTCTTCCTCTTTTGTATTGTTCTTGCTGATGGCCATACTTGAATCAGCCTTTTCCTCCCACTGCTGAGGAGTACACGTGAAAGTTGGGTTGGACTTAGGAGGGAAAGAGGCATTGATTGGACATGTTTTGGTTTGAGGCTACAGGAAACTCACAGCCAAAGCAAGAGGCATTCTCTCTGTGCTTCATCTGGGCTTTTGCAGGGGGCTTAGAGCTGAGCCAAATGAAAAGTTCTTTGTATGTATGTTGCCTTCGAGTGGCCTGTAGACTTAAGCAGGGTTCTGTGTTCCTGGATCCTGTGCCATATCCCAACTCACCATGATTCCCAGATATTACTACTCATCTCAGAACCCAGGACCTAAATCCAAGGGCTAGGAGTTTAAAGCTACATGTCCTCTCCTTGGTGAGCATGGCTTGTTTTTAGCAACAAATATGGCGGAAGGCTCTAAAGGCCTAAGGTCCCCAAGGAAGCAGCCACACACAACTGCTAGACACCACTGAATAGATTTGCTTGGGGGAAGGGTAGTGTAAAAAAAATCCATCTTTCAAGGGGTGCTGCGTGCCCAGTACCTGGCAGACAGGCTTCAGCCAAAAGAGTGTAAGGAATGCCAGCAGGCTGGTCTCTTGGATCTCGGTCGGAGATGTCGATGCCTATAAACTCCTCACATCTTCCCACGGGGTCAGCCACACAGTCTACGGTGATGACCTGCTGCCCTCCAGATGGAATGGAGCCAAATCCAGGGTACACGGTGAACATGCCGTGTGTGAAGCGAGCCTGTGGGGAAGGGAAGGGTGGGAAATGTGGAAGCCTGGAAGCAGAGCAGGTGACAGAGTCTGAGACCCACCCTAGAGCTGTGGGATGGTATTTAGAGGGAGAGCTGGAGGCTGCCCCCCTTCCCCCTGCAGGCACTGTCTAGGAGGAGGACCAGGGCGAGCTCCCAGTGACAGCTAAGGGCCTTCATGGATGGGCTCCGTTAGTCCTTCTACATTTGCATACTCCTCTGACCAATTATGACTGTGTGGGAACATTGAAGGAACATTCTCTACCTTGTATTTAATCAAAGCTTTTCCAGTGGGAGTGTCCCAGAAAAGAGGGACAGAATAATGATTAAATTAGGTGACTTTAGTGCCAGATAGCCCTGGGTTTGAATTCCAGCCCTGCTATGTACTGTTTGATTTTAGACAAATAAATGGCTTTGCTGAGCCTCAGTTTATTTAGCTATAAAATGGGGCTAAAGGCCCTATCTCAAAGTTTCTGGAAAGTCAATGAGATAATGTGCATAAAGCATCTGGAACAAAACTGTTGCTGTTATGTGCCATGGAGTTGGTTCCAATGCACAGTGATTCTGGATAGGATTTCAGAGGCTGTCAATCTTGAGCGGAGCGGTTGGTGGATTCAAACAGCTGACATTACGGTTGGTAGCTCCATGTCAGCAAGCATTCCTCTGGCTTTCTGCCGAGTTTCTTACAGTCTGATGTAAGATGCCCTTCTCTGGGTCACCTGCTCTACTATACTGTAAGTGGCCTCAGAGGTATGTGGGGGCCTTGTTCCAAACACCTATTGTGCTTCCTCCCCATGGAGACACATTCTCCTCACAGGCCTTCCCCCTTCTCCTAAGTCCCTTTCAGCACTGACTATGGTAATAGTGTGTTACGAAGTGATTCATTCTGCCAATGTCAGACCCGGTCTGTGCATTCATGAACTTCCTTAAATTCTTTCCACAGGTGCCCTCGTGTCGTGCAACATGAACTGCACAATGTAATGGAGGCTGTTACAGATGTTAATTCTGTCAGGAATTAGTGAATGCCCTCCATGTGTCAGGAACTGGTTTATTGTTGTCAACTTGGCTCCGACTCATGGCGACCACACGTCCCACAAACTGAAATGTTGTCTAGTCCCCGACACCATCTTCATGATAACTGGTATGCGTGACTCCATCATGTGTCCACTGTGGATTCTGACTGCCTTCTAACCTAGGGGGGCTCCTTTCCCAGCTCTATCTGACAATCATCTGTTGCGATCCGTAGGACTTTCACTTGCTTCAGTTTTCAGAAGTAGTTACCAGACCTTTTCTCCTAGTCAGTGTTAGTCTGGAAGCTCCACCCTGAGTGACCCTGTTAGTATTTGAAATACCAGTCGGACAGCTACCAGCATCATAGTTACATGCAAGACACCACAGCATTTGCCCTGTTTATACTCCAGTGCAAATGGCAGACAGAAGCAAACGAACAAATCAGTATCAAGACACTGGGTAGACACGGCTACAGAGTACACAAAAGTGAGTTCCGGTAGAAGACAACAGAGAATGATGATGGTGGGATTAGGGAAGACTCTCTGAGGTGATATTTAAGCTGAGACAAAGTCAGCCAAGCAGAATGTTGACAATGTGGAGGAGAGTGTATAGGAAAAGCATTAAAGACAAAGGGAACAGCATGAGCAAAGGGCTTAAGGCATGAAGTAGCTGGTCTATGTGGGAACTAACCGAAGCCCCAAGGGTAGCAGGGAGTGAGTGTGAGGACACGGAGAGGCCGGGTCAGTATATGAGGAGTCTTGTAGGACCCAGGGAGGAGCTTAATTCTACAAGAAGCCACTTCACATTTCTAAGCAGGGAAGTGATATGGTACAAAATCATGTTTCAAAAAGTTGGCTCTGTGATACACAGGGTCCTCATCAAGGATTTGTGGGGAATGAGACGGGGTGGAGAGGAAGGCTTACAGGCTGGAGGGGAAGGAGAAATGTGTGGCAATGTAGCCAAGGGAGTGGGGACGTGAACTCTGAGAGAGACAGTATGACCTGTGGGGCAGCGCTGAGGACCTGCCAGCCACACTCAGTCCCGGGCTGCAGATGGATGGTTGGTGGGTCTGGATGAAGACTTCATTCTGGGCCAGTACAAGGGATTAGGAGAGAGGAGAAAGAGAGCTCCAAATGTTTGAGAGTGAGTGACTCTGAAGTGGGCCACTGAGTCCAGGATGGAGGGAAGCAAGAAGGTTGGTGCGTAGTAAGAAAACAAGAGGGTATTGTCTCAAAGGAGCGAAGAACAGTTGAAGTGGGTAAATGTGAGCTAGCGAGCCAGGACAAATGGATGTGGTGGTCCCAGTGAGGAACCTAGGAAGTCAAGACCTCATAGTGACCCAGGACTCTCTCTCTATTTATCTATCTATCTATCTATCTATCTATCTATCTAACTAATGTATATATATATGAAAACACACACACACACACA
>NW_006408555.1:16643803-16645710 GCF_000296735.1 Chrysochloris asiatica
AGATTGCTAACCACAAAACTGGCAGTTCAAACCCACCAGCCACTCCTCGGAAACTCTATACTGGGTTGTTTTGAGTTGGAACCGACTTGACAGCACTAACAACAACACATATGTGTATACATGTGTGTATACATATGTGTATACATATGTGTATACATATGTGTATACATAACACACGTGTATACATAACATATGTGTATACATATGTGTATACATGTGTATACATGTGTATACATATGTGCATACATATGTGCATACATATGTGTTGTTGTTGTTAGGTGCAGTGGAGTCGGTTCTGGCTCACAGTGCCCCTGTGTATAGCAGAACTGCTACACCTGTGTCCCACAGATTTGGATTGCTGCATTTTCATTTTAATTCAATGTAATTTGTCCCTTGAGATTCCCTCTTTGATCAACAAATTATGTAGAAACGTGTTGTTTAGTTTCCTAGTGTTTGGAAAGTTTGTTTATCTTTCTGTTATGTGTTTATAGTTTAATATCATTGTATTCAGTGAACACATTCTGTATAATTACAATCTTTTAAAATTTATTTTGTTTCATGGTCCAGGACATGACCTATGTTCCCTGTTGCTGTTAGGTGCCAATGAATTGGTTCTGATTCATAGCGACGCTGTATAGGGTTTCTGAGGCTGTAAATCTTTGTGGAGGCAGAAAGCCTTATTGTTCCCCTATGGAGTAGCTGGTGGGCCTGAACTGGCAGCCTTGTGGTTTGTACTTCAGCGCTTATCCTACAGACCCACCATGTTGTTGTTGTTAAGTGCCGTCGAGTTGGTTCTGACTCAAAGTGACCCAGTATAGGGTTTCTGAGGAGAAGCTGGTGGGTTTGAACTGCTGACCTTGTGGTTCACAGACCAGAAGTCCAGAAGTTCCCTTGTTGTTGTTAAATGCTGTTGAGTTGATTCCGACCCATAGCAACCCTGTATATTGGGTTTCCAAGGAGCAGCTGGTGAGCTTGAACCACCAACCTTGCAGTTCAAATGACTTTGCAGTCTGATGCATTAGCCCACAGCGCCACACTAGGACTCTGGGTACTTGAAATTTCTATCGTTCTGTGTTCCAGTTCAGTAATTCTTTCATTTGTCCCTTCCATTCTGTTGTCTGAACCCATTCACTGGGTTTTAAAAGTAATATATTATCTATTTTATTCAAACAGCAGTTTGACCAGACATGGTCCAAGAACAAATAGTAGAATAATTATAATCAAATGTTAAAGATGGTCTTCAAACTTCAGAGCTAATGATAATACGCTTGCCTATGATCTTGCTGATATAAAACCACATCCACACTTCAGTGGCCACCAAATCATTCAGCAGAGCTTCCTTAACTGTGAGCTATTTTGGAGTTATCAGTTTGAACACTATTATTATTTATTATTATTATTATTTTTCAGTCTCTGAATAGCTACAGAGATCTCAGCAGGGCTTGGAGGACGTAACTCCACCGTGGCAGAGTAGCAATGTGGCCAGTCAAGGCCTTGAGTAAGTCACAGTAGCATCTACCATAGTCAGAACCGTCTCCATCAGGTTACAGACAAACTAGGTCATGGTTCTAGGAGGACAGTTTGCTGCCCACAACAGCTTGCTGAAAGTCACCCCTAGGAAGGACATCTAGGACAGTAGTACACTTCCAACATCAGCCTTCTTCTTCCAGCCACTGAGTTTTTAGCTTTGGCTATTAACTTTCCATTGCTAAGATTTCTATTTGGGTCTTCTTTATACTTTCTTTGTCTTTGCTGAGACTTTCTAGTTTTTCATTTGTTTCAAGCACACATATAATTGTTCTCTGAAGCATTTTTATGTTGGCTGTTTTAACAACTTTGCCAGATAACCCTAACATTTCTCATCTCAGTGCCAGCATCTACTGATTGATGGTTTTCATTCGGTTTCT
>NW_006408555.1:16646283-16678181 GCF_000296735.1 Chrysochloris asiatica
TGCAATACGTCGTCTGATCTCTTGACTTTGTCTTAGGTCTTAGGAGACATAAAATTTTAGTAAAACCTTCTGTTTGAGCTGGCTTTCTTTGAGACTACTCTGTCAGAGGGAGTGGGGGGCACCACCTCATTGTGAGTCCTGATTATTATCTGGCAGGGTGAGCATTCTGGTTCTCCACTAGAAATCCACTGATACCTATTATTTGGCTGGGAGGAGGAAGAGGACCTTGTTACTACTCTACCGATGCTGCAGGAGGAGAGGGGACTGGTGGCCTCTGATACCATTCCAGTGGTGGCTAGCTATGATCATGAAGGGTATAAGTCCAGGCTCATCATGTGATAGGTCTCCACTGACATTTAAATGGGACAGGGGTGCTCATTGTTACCCTGTGGGAATGGAAGACCTGGCTCCCTACTTGGTCTTCTTTGACACCACTTCAACAGGGGTTGGGGGTCTCGTTACATCCAGGAGTCTAGACTCTCTACTTGGCCTTTGCTAGCAAGAGTGAGGGTGGGGACACAGATTTTCCTTGTGGTGTTTGGATGGAGTAGAACAATTACTATCGAAAAGTTTCTGTTGTACTAGGCTGTCCCTTTCCTGGCCTTTTGGCTAGTGATAGTTGGATTTTGTTAGGGATTTTTGTTGTTGTTTTGTTTTTGCCTGTGCTTGTTGATGTTTTGGGGTTTCCAGCTTCCTCAGCTCCAAGTCTGGGATCTATGAGGCAAAAAGAAAACTCAGAGAACTCACCACCATAATGCTCGCAGGGTCCTGAAGACCCTTGCTGGTGTGATTTCTTCTCTCCACAGTGTCTACTTAGGGTTATTTATATACAATGCTCAGCGTTTTAAATTAGACTTCACAGGAGGAATAGAGAAACGTTTATCTACTTCATCTTACCAGAAGGAGAAGCCCTCAAATATTCTTTATTTAAGTCAATTTGAATGGATTTCTGTTTCTTACAAAAAAGTGATTCCTGACTAAAATACATATGAAAAGTCTACACTTACTCATAAGGCAATGGGAAGCCACGCAAGGCTTTAAAAGTCAAGGGAATTGTCCAAATTAAAAGTCGGCTTGCCTGTTTTTAAAATGAAAATGACATTGTGACAGAATGGCTCAATATTTCTGTCACAATAGATTCAAGCCCTGCTATCTATCTCCTAAAGAGGTCTTGGGTTGTAAAAGTTAGCTGGTCCTAAACAAAGCAATGCGCACGCACACTCACCTGGTTTGAAATATTGACTTCTTTTGAAATTGTGTCGGAGAACTTGGTAGCTTTGGAAGGGCCAGTCTTGTAGAAGCTCTCGCTTTCCCTGGATCTTGGGTGTTTAGTGTGACTGGCTCTAATGACAGAATAAAGAGTACACCTTGGGTTGGGGTGGTGACATTAGACTCCACCTATTTGTCTATTACCAGTACCCTTTCTTTGCCTAAGATGGTAGCGGGGTAACATAGCCACTGAATTGTTCATTATCCCAAATCATTTAACAAGCATAGAAGAACTTTGCAGTGATTATATTCACTACATATAAGTCAGTCACAAGGATACTGAACTTTACTATAAAAAAATGTGAATTTTTAAAAGAGTACTTGAGTTCACTGGGAAATATTATGTGGAAAATTAATTTTAGACAAATAATCTTCTATCCAGAATCCTGGTGTGGCACTGTGGGTAAATGTGCTGGACTACAATGTCAGCGGTTCAAGCTCACCATTTGCTCTTTGGAAGCCCTATACAGGGTCACTATCAGTTGGAACTGACTGGACAGCACTTAACAACAACAACAAGCCTCTATCTGATTTTGTTAAAAAGAATAAAATGGCAATTTCTGTCCCTTTTGTTTATATTTTCAGACAAGATATCTTCGGGCTTGGTATACACAACAGTTCAAACACAGACTTTAGTAACTGCTCATGTCACTAAAAGCCAGGTGACCCGATCGTTAGCCACCTAGAGAGCACTGCATCTTAACCTTTTGAGAGTTTTTAGATATTCAAGCATTCATTTGCTCAGTGACCAGAACACCGGAATTTCAACCTAAAGATGCATGAGTCTATGCATCCTAAAATGAAAATGAAAAACAATGCAAAGCAAAACAAAACACAGTGAAATTGATTGTATTCATTGTAAGTGGGCATGAAAATATCATCAAGTAAAAATTATGTTGACATAAAATTTCCAAGAAAGAAAAAGTTTAGACAATTTAACAAAAAATTTCTTAATATGCTCAAACTTTGCCAAAACAGAAAAGGCTATCCATAAGAAGATAAGACAGTTGCAAGAAAATGCTGTGTATCTGAGAATAAAAAATGAATTGGTAAAAATTAAGTCAGAAGTATTTTGGAAATTGGTAAAAAAAAAAAAAAAAAATCCCTAATTTATAAAAAAAAAATTACAAACATTTTATGTATGTTGTTGTTAAGTTCCATCAAGTCAGTTCTGACTCATAGTGATGCCATACAAGCTGGTGGGTTTGAACCACAGATCTTGTGGTTCAAAGCAATGTTATGGTCCAGTGCTTACCCTACAGGGCCACACTGGGACTATTACATGTTATATGAGTCCTAGTGTAGCAATGGACAGCTAACCACAAGTGGTTCAAACCCCCACTACCCCACTAGCCACTCATTGAAACACTATATAAGGTTGCTATGAGTTGGAACTGACTTGATGGTACTTAACAGCCACATCAACGTATTACATGTTACACTTACATGGGTGTTTACATAAATACACATGCATGCATGCACACACACACACACACACATATATACAAGCCAAATGGAAGCCAAAGTACTCAAAATGGTCATTTGTTTTTGGTGAAAGGATTGAGAGTCAGCTGTAGAAACGAGTCTCACTGTTAGAACAGTGATTACATTGGCTGTGGTAATACTGGGACTATTACATGTTATATGAATTGTGGGTAGAAGGCAGAAGCAAAGGCATCACATGCCATGTCTAGCACGTGTTCCCAGACTACCCTGTTCCATCCCCACCAGGAAGCAGAGTTTTGGCCGCTTTGATTTCACTTGTTTATTGTTTAATAGTCTTTTGACATGTGTAGAATGATAGGACAATGACTTATTAGTGAGCCTTGCTTGAAGCACCAGAACTTAGATACAGTCCAGAGCAGAAGTGTTTACATGTGTTTTACTAAAATGTTGCATATATTCTGCAGTGACTAGAAAATGTATGAAATCTGGAATCAGAAGATGTGAGTCCAGAACCATCATCTACTGTGATTTCCTACATGATCTTGCATGAGTGATCTCTAAATCTTACTGACATCACCCACAAAAGGGGATCGGATCAATTTAGATAAAATATGTGTATGCTCTTTGTAAACTGTAAAGCACTAGCTAATATAGAAAGGCAGGAGGAGTTAAGTAAAACACTCATCTTACAGTTTTTTCTGATGAATGGGGCTCTCTCCTGTCAGCCTGTAGAGGGTGTACTTGAAGTCAGTGACACCCTGATTTTCTATGGTGAATGTGGAGCTTTTACGAGTGCCACAAATCAAAGCCCCGAAGTTGATGATGGAGGAAGGGCTGATGTTGTACTTGGAGAACACTGCATTCACGGAAAACTTAATGGGGATGCTGGCAATGATCTCGCCTTCTGCAATAGTAGGTTCAATAATCTAGAAAGGGGACAAAGATTGGGAAGATGTTAGGCACTAACACGTCTCCAGAATTTCCATGCCTGTCTACTTCCTCCCCTGTTTCATCATGGATGTATTTCATTCTATTTCTATTATTGCATCACCAATAATAATAGCAAACACTTAGAGCATACTGTGTGCCAGCCACGGAGCAACATAAACCAACTCTAGCTTCCATTTTATGTTCACCATTCATCTTTTGCATTTGATGACTGGACTCAGCTTCCCCGACTCTCGTGCTCCCCAAATACCTGGGTGGGGGTGCGGGAGGGCACCTTTCCTCCCTGACTCTATTTCTGATGACTTTGAACATCTCTCATCAGATTGACTTTTACCTGCTATTGTTGTTAAGTGCCTTCGAGTCAATTCTGACTTACAGTGACTGTATATGTTTCCAAGGAGTGGCTGGTGGGTTTGAACTATTGACCTTGGGGTTGGCAGTCCAGTGCTTATCCTACAGTGCAACACCAGGTTAGTTGAGATCAAACCCTGGTATGTCCTAGCCAGCTGCCACCATGGTCAGCCCTCCCTCAAAGTATGGCTAGACCACATACCCTTCTTTTGGAGAAACCCAACCCAACCCACTGTTGTTGAGTTGATTCGGACTCACGGCAACCCAACAGGACAGAGTAGAACCACTCCTTAGTGTTTCCTAGACTGTAAATGTTTATGGGAGAAGACAGGCTCATCTTTCTCCTGCAGAGTGGCTGATGACCACTGACCTTGCAGTTCATAACCCAAATGTGTAAGTAACCCACTGTACCATCTGGGCTCCTTTCTTTTGGCCAGGAGCCCCCCAATCTTGCCACCGATCTAGCCCTTTCCTTTGGGCTCTTACATGACAACGCAGGATGGGCAGGTGTTCGATCTTGACTTCCTTTCTGGCACGAAATAACACCTGGACATTTGTGGGCTTTTCCATTGTGGTCAGTGAGCCCTTCTTGGGTTGGACCGAGATCATGGAATTCAAATTGGTCACTGTCATCCCTAATGAGTCCACAGAAAAGCTGGCGGACAGGAATAAAAGTCCATTTAAGTCATTATCCAGGGGACCCAAGATACTTGAGACATTAAAGCATTAGCTGTCGATCATGTCTCTAGCTGTTGCACCATTATGCCTGACAGCAGCCACTGTGCTGTGTTCTGTGACCATCCCCACCTTGCTCAGCATTGCAGGGGCCAGGGATTGGTGGTGTTTGGGGCAAACAGCCATCTCTAGGCTGGTCTGTGGTGAAGAGGTGTCCTTGCAGTAGATTTCTGCTCCACAGGGTCACCTGATACTGAATAAAGACCAACTAAATGAATTTGCCTCTCTCTCTAGAAGTCTGAATGCAGTGTGCACAGAGTGGGCAGTGATGGTGAAGCCGCAATCCAAGGTGAGAAAACAGGAGGAGAAACCACACAACAGAGACATTAGGACGGAAGGTCATGGAGCCATGGGACAAGGTGAGAGGTCACAGAGAGAAGCTGAGGCATGAGAACGCAGAGCGCCCCATCAGAATCTCCTGCAGGTATTGTGGGGATCCAAATGACATTCCCACTCTCCAGGAGACCTGACCATCAACTGCATCATACACAGCACCTTGTCGCTTCCTGCAAATCTTTACAACTGATCTGAGGGGGTTGCTCATGTGACCTGAAAGAGCAGAACTACAACCCTAGTCATAGTCCAAAACAAAACTCACAAATGGACCCGTTTCCGTTAACATCCACTCTAAAGTGACAGCAACCCTCTTTGAGGTTTGTTGGATGTTATTTTGATTTATGAAAATTCATATTTTCATTGCTTCTAACTAATGGGCATTATTGAGGTTGTGGCGGGGTGGGGGATTTCAGCATTCCTTTAGCTGAAATAAAACTACCATGAATACACATTCTCTCTCAAGACTGCAAGAAGGTGAATTCTTCTGGGGAAGGATGATCTTGTGTAGAAACTGACCAGGCATGAATGCTTTCACAGCCACCAAAGGCACTGTGACCCATCTGAGTGACCTCCCCACACTCACTTTTCTTTTTTGAGGAACCACCCTTGTTTAGTGGTTTTGTTTTTAATCTTCAGGGACATACACAGTAGATCTCTATCCTACCACGTTCTATTTGGTTCTTGAAATGTTACAACAACAAAAAATACTGGAAGACACTTCCTTATTCCTTATAAGAAATCTTATGGAGAAGAGCAATTGACAAAATAGGTTAAGAGTCAATAGGAGGACAGGAGAGACGGAGGCCAGGTCTCTCCCCACAGCACGCCCCAACCCGTCTGTCTCCTCTCCCAGCCTCATCCTGGCAATCTCTTTCCCATCACAGCCTCTCTGAGGTTCTAGGTACATGGAGGGACCCCTAGAGTTCCCTGAAAAGGGGCAGAGTAAAGAACAGCATGAGAATCTTGACTCTCTTGCAGTTAGAATTCCAATCGTTTGAAGCCAAGTAACACAAAAAGCAGACATGGTTTTTACAAATTTCTTGACTGATTTGTTGTCTCTCCCAGGCAACCCCCTTTCACTAATGAGGTGGACGCGCATAGTCCCGTGTCTGAAGCGATTTCGTTTACCTGAATATGATCTCGTATTTCCCACGGTTCTTCAGCTGTAGGGGCTGCTTTACCTCTTCCATGACCCGTACAACCCCAAAATCAAGGCCTCCTTCAGCTCCTGCAGAGGGATGGGTGGGCATGGGAGCGAGAAGCCAGGGAACAACAGTACACTATCACTGAAGGTTATGTGGGAAACCCGCAGTGGACAATTTCAAAGAATTCATTTTCTGAAAACCCTGTGGCTAAACAAGTCTCTTGCAATTGAGTTTTGACAGACAAGGAATTGGGGCTCTTCCGCCCTGTTGGACAGAATGCTTCCCTCTGGCTTTCTATCTTAGGACAAACGTCCGTCCTCTCGTGTCTCCCACCAGCAAACATTTCTACCAGTATGCTTTCTAGTTACGTACAAAGTATATGTTTTACAGAGTTGGAATATTACATATACACTTGTACGGTTCTGCTTAGCATTATATCGTAAGCATTTCCCACATAATCAAAAAATCCTCATAAATGTGATCTTAATGGTTGCCTAACATTCCATCCTACATGATTTAAAATATGACTCCTATAATATGATTTCACTATTGTTGGACATTCAGGTTATTATCAGTTTTTCATTACTATAAACAATGCAGCAATAAGTAGCCTTATCTATAAGACCAATGACAGATAAGTAAACATGTCATTCTAACACGAAGAACCTTGCTGAGAAGGTGCCCTATCAAGGAAAGGAGGGATGAAAGGAGAAATCTAATGTGGGTGTTAGGTAAGCAGAAAAAGTGACCTCAAACATATCCATGTCCCAATCCTTGAAATGTATGAATATTTTACTTTACAAGGCAAAGGGGAATTAAGGTTGTAAATTAAATTAAGACAGCTGATCAGCTGACCTTAAGGAAGGGAGATTAACATGAATTAATGGGTTGGACCCAAACAATTTCAAGGGTCCTTAAAACAGAAGAGGGAGAGCCAGAGGGATGGCAGGATGCAAAGGACTTGGATTGGTTTTGAGACTATGGAGGAAAGGACTGTGATCCAAGGGATGGGGGTGGCTTCTAGAAAGTGGTGGAAGCAAGGAAATGGATTCTCCGTGGAGCCTCCAGCAAGGAGTGCAGCCCTGCATACACCTTAATTTTGGTCCAGGGAAATCTCTGTCAGACTTCCGACCTCCAGAACTGTCAGGTAATAATAAATGTGTGTGGTTTTATGGCACTGTGTTGGCAACATTTTGTTACGGCAGTGATAGAAAACCGATACTGGCAGGGAGAGAGATGCCTGCTCTCCAATGACCTCTCTGAGAAGAGCTCTGAGATTTTAGATTTATGACCATTCCTTGCTGTCTCCAGTTGGAGAAATTATTTGTAGTCCCATGGCTCGTATCATGTGGGAGCTGGCATGATCCTTTGCAGCACATTTCCTGCCACACCACAGTACTGACATCATGCTAGTTGTCACCTACGCAGAAGGGAGGGATCCACAGACCTTTGGGGAAGGTGATGTCCAGGGCAATGTCGTAGGACTCTGCAAAGATCAGGATGTTTTCAATCTGAACAACACCAACAAGATTTTCTGCATCTAAAACCTGCCGTAGTGAGAAAAATTCTTCAGTAAAAGCAAGACCCATGGCCTCCAAGTACTCACTGTCTCCTCTTGTCATTCCTGCGGGCAATCCCTCTCACTATCCTCTGGGACCATCTAAACTGATGTCAGTGACCAATGCCAACCAACTGTTGACTTTTGAGATGAAGTAGCTGGTGATAAAGGGTCTGTTTGTCACAGGAAAGGACTGCTGGGTAGTGGGCATGGCACTCCTACATCTGCTGGAGACCACCTACCTCCCGACCGAAGCCTGAAGTTGAGACCCTAAGTCACCAACTCCCTACACTTGTGTTTTGGGTGGCAAGGGAAAATTTGCAGTTATCTCCAAACTCAATTTTAAGTTCAGAGTTTCCACCTTTTCTCTCATCAAATGTTTGCCAGTAAAGAGCAAATTGAACTGACTTGAACTTTATCTTTTAACAACAGAACATAAAGTCTGAATGATCAGCTTCCTTCTGGTGAATACCAAGTGCCCTGAGCATTTGACTTCCTTTGCTTCCCTCCCTGGGGAAGGTGAGTAGAGGAGGTTAAGAGTAAAATTTATAATTGAGGAAAGTAGGAAGTAGAAATGAAGAGTTATATCAAAAAATGAAACAAGTTCACTGGAAAGCTTGCCAAAGGGATCGGAAAGCATCTGGTGTAGATGTTGATGGATTGTAACCTGGGTCAGAGGAGCCTTGAATATGCTAGGGGCGAGAAGAGAGGCTGAGGGGAGACTTTTAGTGCCTGTTTTTTGCAGAGCTACTTTTTCATCTGGGACACACAGGGATACCACACCAATAGTTAAAATACAAGAATGTTTTTGTGTAGGTAAATAGCTTTCATGGTGATCTACGTATCCGCTTGCCATCTGCCACGTGTCCCCTACCATGTGAATCTCTGAACATCCCATGTCCTACCACTTAAAGCATGAAGCTGATCCTGCCAGAGGACTCTAGACTTTGGGGACATCAGTCATGTTGCTTGGGTCCATTGTGACAGACTTAGTCTCTGCCAGGACTGGTACTAAAAATTCTATTGTTCATTCCTGGACTTCAAACATATTTGTACATTGAATGAATCTATCTATCTCTGGCTTTCAAGTATCTGAAAGGTTGACATAAGTAGCAGGGAAGAGAAATTAGATCCATTGATTAGTGTAAAAAGGTACAAATAAATTTAGTGAGTGTAAATTACAGGGAGAATATCTACACTCAACCCAAGGAAGAATTAATTAAGTCAGATCTATTAGAAAAAAAAAAAAGAGATCAGGATACTTTGACTGGTAGTACGTTTTCTGTCCTTGGAGATATTCAAAGAGTCATTTGGATGATTCCTTGAATGCTGAAGAATCAATTCAAGCTTCAAAAATCAGTGGCAATTGTTCAGTCTGTTAACAGATTCTACTGTCAACTAAGTGCAAGTCTGTACTAGACACTGTGGATAAGATGGTGTAGTAAGTTGAATTGTAATGGTGGTTGTTGTATATTCCATCGAGGAGTCGGTTCTGACTTAGCCACCCTGAATAGGGTTTCTGAGAAGTACCTGGTGAATTTGAACTGCCAACCTTGCAGTTCAAACTGACCTTGTGGCCCATTCTAACCCCCAGAGCCTGTGAATGTGATCTTAGTAGGAAAAATAGTCTTTGCAGATATAATTAAGGACCTCAAGATGAGATCATCCTGCTTTATCCAGGAGGAACCTAAATCCAGTGATGAGCGTCTTTGTAAGAGACAGAAGATACAGACAGGTGAAAGTCATGCGAAGTCAGACACAGAGACTAGACTGGTTTAGCCAAAAGCTAAGGAATGCCTGGAGCCACCAGAAACTGGAAGAGACAAGGAAGGGTCTCTCCTTCAGATCTTCAGAGATAGCGCAACACTGGGGATATCGTGATTTTGGATTCCTGGCCTCCAGAACCAGGAGAGGATCACTTTGTGTTATTTTAAGCCTTCCAGTATGATGATAATGTGGTACAGCAAACACGGGGCACCAACATAGATGGCAAACAAGCCAGGTGGGGTCTTGTCCTACTGGAGTCCATATAAGTGACCACATAAGTGTTTGTCAAAATTTGTACCAAATTGTGTAGACCAGGATTTTCAGTACTATGTCACGCCCTTCATTTTGTGATCGGATGCAATTATCCTATATACTGCAAATCCCAACCTCTAGGATGCTAATAAGTCAGGAGTAAGGGCAGTTATGTTAATAAGTCAGGAGTAAGCGCAGTGTGGCACTGTAGGCTAAGCGCTGGACTGCAAGGTTGATTTGAATCACACGGTGGAGGTTCAAACCAATCAGACCCTCCTCAGAAACCTTATACAGGGTTGCTATGAGTTGGAACCGACTGGACAGCACTTAACAACATGTTGATGAGGTAGGGTATAAACTGCATGACTAGGTTGTATCTTGAGTCAATCTCTTGAGACAAGAAATTAAACAAGTGAGCAGAAAGCAGGAAAGAGGAGCTTGGAGCACGGTATCCTTGGACTCAGGGTCCCTGTGCTGACAACCTCCTAGAAGAAGAAGATTGATGCCAAGGCACACGGAGATTTTCAAGGGAAGCCTGGCCCACAGCTGCTGAAAGGAGACAAGGGCCTTCCTCCAGAGCTGGTAGAGAGAGCAAGCCGTCTCCTAGAGCTAATGCGCTGAATTTGACTTCTAGCCTCCTAAACTGGTGAGAGAATAGCTTTGTTTACGTTAAAGCCATCCGCCTGTGGTATTTCTGTTACCACAGCACTAGAGAACTAAGACAGTAAGTAAAGAAACAGGTTAATGTCAGAAAGGGGCAGTCGTGGTGGTTATGTGCTGTGGAGTCGGTTCCGACTCACAGAAACCCTGTACAGGGTTTCTGAGGCTGTAAATCTTTACGGGAGCAGAAAGCCTCATCTTTCTCCCACGGAACAGCTGGTAGTTTTGAACTGCTGACCTTGTGGTTTGAAGCCGGATTCGTAACCACTAAGATACCAGAGCTCCTTGTCAGAAAGGGATAGGTACTCTAAAGAATGAGAAACCGGGAGAGTGATTGCACACGACTGAGGACTCCCTAGATGAGGTGATGAGGGAAGCCTCAGATGAAGTTGTGATGTTCAGAAACCTCTAAATCTAAAGCAGGAGCCAGCTCTCCACTGGGCCCAGAGACAGGACTCCTAGCAAGTGGCTTAGGGAGAGAAGAGCCAACAGACCAGAACGTGGTGAAAACCAGCGAGTGAAGGGAGATGTGGATCTAAAGGTGGGCGGGCCTCAGAGGCAGGTGATGCCCTGCACTTTATTCTTATTGCAATGGGAGCTGTGCACACTGCTTACTGAAGAAGAGTTAGCTGATCTGACCGACATTTTAAAGATCCTTCTGAACACTTGTGGGGTCCAAGAAGAGGGAGATTAGTTAGGAGGCCTCTGTAGAAGTCCAGGTGAGAGACAGGCTGCTGAGGATCTGGCTGAGGGTGGTGGCAGTGCAGACAGAGAAGTGGATGGAAGGAGATATATTTTGGAGGCAGAGCTGACATGAATTTGAGGACTTGGTTGGAGTGGAGGCAGTGAGGAAAAGTGGGGAGATCAAGGATGATTTGCAGGTGTTTGTTGGGAGCAGCTGAGTAGAAAGTGAAGATGTTTACTGAGATACGGAAGTCTGCAGGGTGACCAGGTTTAGGGGCATAAAATCAGGAATCTAGTGTTTACTAAGGTTTAGTAACATCATTTACTCATCTATCAATCTACTCATCCATCTATCCACCCATCTGAAATTTACTTGGCACTGGGAAATCAGCTCTGAACAATACAGACATGGTCCCTGCCTTTGAGGAGGTTATAGTCTTGTTCAGAGCAAGCTATTGTGGGCAGGAGGCTATTAGCTATTAAACGGAGAGCAGACATGAGTGTGGATCAGGGAGTGCTAGCTCAGTGTATGTGTGTGTTCTGCATGTGCGCCAGGAAACCCAGTGTGCAGGCATTTTGATGACCATAGCTGGGATGTGTGGAGCCTCACCTCCAGCCGAATCGCCTTCTTGATGGTGATGGGTTTGGAGGGCTGGAAGTGCACATGCAAGCCGTACTCAGACTTGGGGGGGATAGTCCCCTGCATCATGGACACAGTGAAGTCGTCACCTAGGTGCTCCAGGTTGGAGATCCTCCAGGCCACGGACAGGGGCGTGATGTTGCGGAGGTTGATTACCCTGGATTCTTTTCTGCAGAGACCAAAAGAAGTTTTGTCCAGCACACCTGTTTTCTGTTTTTTAAATCACAATTTTTCTTTTGTCTGTGTTTAAAATTTCTTAGCTTTTCTTTTCTGCTTGTTTCATTTAGATCTTTGAGCTTATGGGGCTGGGCTAATTTGTATGATTTATTCATTTTTCCCCTCCTAAGGAGCTCTAGTAGCATAGTGGTTAAGAATTGGGCTGCGAACTGCAAGGTCAGCAGCTCGAAACTACCTTCTGTTCCGGGGGAGAAAGACGAGGCTTTGTGCTCCTGTAAAGATTTACAGCCTCAGAAACCCTGTGCAGGGTCACTATGAGTTGGAATTGACGCCACATCAGTTCTGCGCTGATGCTACAGTGCCACATCAGGAGTCCCTCTCTGTGGATTATGCTATGCAAAATGACCATGGTGTTCCCTGACACTATGGTCCTGAGACCCCAAGTCCAGCAACTCATTGCTTCAGGGCAATGTCCCTTGTATGCATGGTGCTGTGGGTTAATGCTCTGGACTGCAGTCTGTTTGAACCACAAGGTTGGTGGTTCAAGCTTACTAACGACTGCTTCGAAAAAATACAAAACACCACCACGAGGCGGAACAAACGACACAACACCAAACAACAACATGCTTCACCACATTCATAGGTGTGCTTGCAGCAAAGGTATAATGATGTAATTTTAAGCTTAGAGAAAAGTTGTAAGAATGCCTCTATCCTCTTTCCTAGATTCACCAATGTTTATGTTTTGCCCTCATGTCTTTGCATTCAAATTCACATTCTTTCTTTCTTGTAAATATCCATTTTGTTTTTCTGAACCATTTGAAAGTAAACTGGAGCTATTGTGCTCCGTTACATTTTAATAGTTTAGTGTGTGTTTCCTAAGCATAAGAACATTTATTAAACCCAGGAAATTTAACACTGATGCAATTCTATTACCAATTACAAATATGATAATATGTTGGTACATTAGACTGCTTGATGTTGTCCCAGAGTTTATTTTTACTGAGGGTTTGTTTGCTTAAAATACTTACCTCCCTCCCTTCCCTCTCTCCAAGGTAGAGAGAGATTAACTGATGGCCCCAAACGCACAGAGTTACTGGCAAGATTTAGGCTATTGTTTAGACCCATGCCTCAGAGCCATATTTACCTCTGATAGGGAAATGTCTGTGGCCTGTCAGAAAAAACCCACATTTGCAACTTCAACTATTACTTAACCCACTGCACTGATCAATATTTACAAGGGAACAGGGTATGGTGATGATAATCAAGGAATGAAAGATACATGCCCTACCAAAATTCTAACCCAGGACCTCAGAAACAAACCTTCTCTATTTACAGCGATACAATAAATGTGAAATTCTAGTTTGGGCCTAGCCTTTTTTGTTTGCATACTAATTTCTAGAACACAGATTCTTTTGTGAATTCTTTTGTGAATTGGGTGAAGGTTGACAGAGTGGATCAGTTTTCCAGTCAACCATTCAGACCCACTTTGTGGAAGTCCTGATCCCACTTCCTCCACGTGCTTCCTGTGTCCCTTCCTCCTTCTTTCCCAATGCTTCTGAACTTTGTGCTCGGGTAAATGGTACCCTCCTGATCTCAAATGGGTGATCATTCCAAGGATATGAATACCTTCCTAATGGTGTTGTTCCCCATGGACCTATCTTTTGGCTGAAGCTTGAACTATGGGGGTGAGCTTATTTCCAGTCCTGCAGGGTGACTAAGACCTACAGTCACGGGAGCCCACCAGTATCTATCTGACTAGTAAGTCTGGTCCTTTTTATTTACTTATTTAGTTTTATGATTTTCAGTTTTAGAACAAAGATCCTTAGCTTTTTAGGGTAATGGATCCCATTGAGAATCTGGAGAATCAGTTCTTCTGAGGGAAATGCACATAGGCTCGCATAGTGACATTTGACTTTAGGGGAAATCCTCAACCTAATGAAGTCCATCCTCTACACCCTGGTTAGCAACCTGTGAATTATTAGGGTTACTAACATTCCTGGTTTACACAGGCTGAGAAATTCCCTAAGATGCAGGAATTTCAGTGTTAAAATCAGCAGAGTCCTGAGCAAACTAGGATGAATTGGTCACCTTAGAAGTGAATGATCTCCAAATTCCTATCTAGTCCTGAATCACCCAGAATGCTTACCTGTGCAGCAAGAGTCGGTCAAAGTGCAATTGCTTGTGATCCAATTCCAGTTCAGGGCGGACCCCCTGGCAGCTTAGTTTGAAGATGGCTGGCTCTGGGTTCTCCTTGATGCAGCAGACGATACTGTCTTCAAAGGTGCCAACTGCAGTTGGGTAGGCCCACACGGTTAGCATCTAATGGAAGAGTCAACAGTAAGTACATTTAGATTAAGGATGCCAAGGCTCCAGCTTTTCCATTAGGGCCTGGCCTCAGTTGACTTGTTTCTATGGGATGGTACCTGCTTCTCGTTAGGCTTCAGGGTCATGGTGGTGGGCTCCAAGAAGTAGGTGTTTGCTCTGACATCATGCTGGAAGCAGAAGTATGCCTCCACGAGCACTGGGGAATTGTTCAGGATTGTCAGCGTTTCCATGTTGCCTGGGAAAATGGATGACTTGTATCTGGAAATGAACAAAAATGGAGATGCGGTTGTGAGGATTGCATGAGAACCCAGGTAGAAGAGGAGAGTGCAGAGTACAAACCAATTTAAAGGGACAGTGTGACCACACGGAGGCAGTAGCATAGGGGAGGAGAGCATGCACTTTGTGGTTGTGCAGACTTGCATCTGATCAGACCACAGCAGCCCCTGCCTTGCTCGCCCCAGCTGGGCCTCCTTCTCCAGCATCACTGTGGGAGGCTCATCCTGTTTCTCACTTCATTCCAGCCACAGTGGAATTGCATTCACTTCTTGAATGCATGAGTGAGTGAGTGAGTGTGTGTGAATGAATGAATGAGTGAATGGTTTTAAGGCTTCATTTAGATTTGTCTAGGCTTTTAAACTCTGCCCTGTGTGTAGGAAGGAAAGGATGAAAGGGCAGGCATTGGTCATAGGTGATGAAGCAGGCACAAACCCTCCCCACAACACACATGTGCATTCATACACTCATCTTTCAGAGAACATGGCGGCACTGCTTAGTGGATGGGACTTGAATGGGACAAGTCTGGGTAGCACATACTAATCAATAAAACTTTACTCACTCTTATTTTTGTTGTCATCATTTCTATAAATTTTTGGAGCTGACAGAGAGGCACATTTTCAGTTTTAGGCTCAGTGAAAGGAACTGTTGTTGCCAAGAGCTACACAGTTGTGAGTGCCTGAGAGGGAACCGGAACTGAGCTATCCTAATTGGTGTTTCAGGTCTACCTGAGTCAGCATGACTAAAAACTAAGTCTAGGAGGAAGCTCATCTGCATTATCCGGGAGCCCAACCTGGGAGTCTTAAATCTTTTTTGAGAAAATAGAGCACTTACTTATCTCTTGATTTTCCGCAAAGGAGTGGCCCGAAGTTAAACATCTCCATGCTCGTAATATACTTCTTAAAGGTGACCTCCTGTGTCTTTGGGTCCTTCTTCCTCTGAGGGAACACCACTCTAAACACAGGGCAGAAGGGGTAGGAAGCAGCTGTCTAAGGAAAGTTCGATGCTACCACTTGATGTTTACCTGAACCCAACACTTCCACTGGAGCAAAGGGGCCAGGAGTCTCAACTCCTAATTTGAGAATATGGTTGGGAAGTTGCCCCACTGAGTAACCTCAGTACAGTTTGAATTTCAGAAAAAAATATTCTCAGGTGTATTCCTTAACAAAGGGTTGGTGACAGAACTGAGCTAGACTTCCTGTTCTAGCACTCACAGTTAGAAAAATCCGGATGGAGAATGAGTTCTGGTAAGATGTTCATTAGACTTTGAGTTTCATAGTCAATGTGGTTCCTTGTTGACAACTGCAACAATGCTTCTAAACGAGTCACGAAGGCCCCTTCTCCGGACAGGGTCAGCCCTACAAGCTCACTCAGCCAGATGTCTTTGTGAGTGTGTGAGCTGCACAGTGGCACGGGGTAGCTCTGAGAAAAGTCTACCCATGTGCGCATATTCCGGTGTATAAAGTCTTAGAGTAAATAAGAAACCTTGTTCAAATTGGCTTACTAGTCAATAACCTAGTCAGAGGAAGGCTTTCCCCCCTTCCTTCACGCCTACTGTCTTGGATTGAATTGTGTCCCCCGAAGGATATGTTCCATAACTCATCCGTCAGTTTGTTGTACTATGTTGGTTGGAATGTTACTGTGACACTGGTATTTGAAATATCAGAAAGATTACCCACAGTGCACAGGGTTCATCAGAGCTTCCAGACTAAGACAGACTAGGAAGAAGGAGAGGCAGATTACTTCTGAATGGTTAGTCACTGCAAACCTTATGATTAGCAGTGGAACAGTGTCAGATACAGTCTCAGAACATGAAAAAATTATGAATAGCAACAGAACATTATCAGATGTAGTGGTAGAAGATGAGCCCCCTTAGGTATGAAGGCATTTAAAATATGACTGAGGAAGAGGTGCCTCTTCAAAGAAGAGTTGCCCATAGTGACGGGAATGGAGTAAAGCTATTGGGACCTTCATTTGTTGACGTTGTACAACTCAAAATGAGGAGAAACAACTGTAAACACCCATTAGTAACTGGAACCTAGAATGTACAAAGTATGAACCTAGGAAAATTGGAAGTTGTAAAAAATGAAATGATCACATAAAGATCCAAATCCTAGGCATTGATGAGCTGAAATGGACTGGTATTGGTCATTTTGAATCTGAAAATCATATGGTTTTCTATGCTGGGAATGACAGATTGAAGAGGAATGGTGTTGCATTCATTCTTCATCAAAAAACATGTCAAGCTCTAGAAGTAATGAGAGGGTAATATCCATATGCTTATAAGGAAGACTACATAATTCCACTACTATACAAATTTATGCACCGACCACTAAAGTTAGTAATGATAAAATTGGAGAATTCTACCAACTCCTTCAGTCTGAAATTAATCAAACATGCAATTAAGATGCATTGATAATTACTGGTGATTGGCATTTAAAGTTTGGAAGCAAAGAAAAAGGATTTATAGTTGGAAAATATGGCCTTCCTTGGTGATGGAAATGATGCTGGAGACTGCATGATAGAATTTTGTAAGACTGATGACTTATTCATTGCAAATACCTTTTTAAAACAACACAAAAGTTGACTGGTGGTGGTTACATGCTGTGGAGTCAGTTCTGACTCACAGTGACCCTGTACAGGGTTTCCAAGGCTGTAAATCTTTATGGGAGCAGAAAGCCTCATTTTTCTTCTGTGGAACAGCTGGCAGTTTTGAAGTGCTGACCCTGAGGTTAGCAGACCAATTCATAACCACTACAGTGGCGCTGTGGGTTAATGCGCCAGACTGCAAAGCCATTTGAACTGCAAGGTTGGCAGTTCAAGCTCACCAGCTGCTCCTTGGAAACCCTATACAGGGTCGCTATGCGTCTGAATTGACTCGATGGCACTTAACAACAACACTACCAGAGCTCCTTAAGAGGGGATTAGCCTTGTGGAAAGAGAAAGGCTGTGTGCTGGCAGCCAGGAGGCAGGCTTGCAAAATGTGCCCTTTAGTTGTTTAAATGATTATATATTCCTGTGTGTGTTTCTGTACTTAAAAAAAAAACACCAACAACATAAAAAGAGAGGGAATAGAAGCAAATACTGTTAACCGATGATGCATGGAGGGGACTGTAATCATTGCAATGAAACAAAATATGATAGGTTGAGTGCAAAACCAACGTTCTCCCGTGTAAATGATCACTCAATTCACAATAAAGGTGTTTAAAAAAACAAAAAGGTGATTAGCAGCTGGACCTCACCAGATGGAATAAAGACACAGGAATCAAATGGATTAATTACATCTAGAAAAGCTCCATATTATCCAAAACAAGGCCAAGGGCTGACTGGGAACAGACCAAGTGCTCACATGCAAATTCAGGCTGAAGCTGAAGAAAATGAAAACAAGTCCACAAGAGCCATAATATACCATTGAACACGTTCCACCTGAATTTAGAGACTATCTGAAGAACAGATTTGATTCTAGACACTAATGACCGAAGACCAGAGTGTTGTGGGATGACACCAACACCACCAAACAGGAAGAAAGCCAAAGGCCATTAAAGAGACAGGAAAGAAAGAAAAGACCAACATTTTGCTGAAGAAAATTAAAAAATGGTTGCAACAGTACATCAACAAGGGACTGCCAGAAATTCAAGCTGGATTCAGAAGAGGATGTGAAGCTAGGGATATCACTATTTGTGACACAGTGTTACCACAGCTCTTGGAAACAAATACACCTATTAACATTCTTTCTCTTGATCTGAAATCTGGTAATGTTGGGCTCCTGGCGCTCTTAGCCAACGTCTAAAGCACTGAAATCTCGCACAAGACCATCTGGGATGTTGTTCCAGTCCCCAATTTTTATAGTTGTTAAGTGCCATCAAGCTGGTTCCAACTCACAGAGACCCTGTATAGGGTTTCTGAGGAGCAGCTGGTGGGTTTGAACGGCCAGTCCAGTGCTTTTCCTACAGTGCCACACCAGGACTCCACATTATTAGTAAGAGTCAGCCCAGGCAAAGTACCATGGGGGAAATGAAAATGTACCTGTCAATCTTTTCTTTCCAAGTGAAATGTACTTACTTTGGGTTTTGGCAAATATATGGGTAAGTGCAGACACCTCGGCAGTAGAGCTGGTACTGGCGGCCAGTTCCAAGGATCTCAAAGTTAAAAGTCTGGTCAAAGTTCCCGAGATCGTTAGAGGAGAAGTGCACCCGTAGAGCCACCTCACCGTTGGCCGGTACAATCCACCGGAAATGATTCAGCCTGTGAAGAAACATGGAGGCCTTTAAAATGAGACTACTTCCTTCTAGGTGTGAGAGGCTCTAAGAGTTGCCTGGGAGAAACCCAGTCCTGCTTGGGATGGGTAATCCATAGGACCCCACAGACAGGACAGCCTCTTCCTACCTGGGGTAGTGACAGCCACCACGTCAGCTCTGGGACCCTAGCATCTCCCTCCCTGGCTTCTTGGAGGCCCACCTGATGAATTTTTCCTGGGAGTGCTGCCCTGTGAAGTTGTTCTGGTCTATGTCCGACAGGGGTGCCAGGGTCCCAGGTGTTCCCCCAGAAAGGCCCTTCCTGTTACTGGCCACGCGACGTTTGTCCTTCTGAGACTCGCGGGATGGCTCTGCTTTTTCCTTTGGTTTCTGTTTGCTCCCCTTAGATGGGGCATTCTGCTCCTCTTGAACCTTTAGGTGAAAATGAGCAGGCAATCATAAATATGCATGGGGAGGAGATCTGGATGCTTACCACATCTACAGTGTGGGCCTGGGATGCCTCACATGCAGGTGACAAATCTGCCATGGTCCCTACCTCCCATTCCCTGAGGATGAGGATGAAACCCATGAGAAAGCCTGAAGCTCCACCATAGCCCGATAGGCTTCAAGCTTTCTCAGAATTGCTAGGCCCTTGCCTACTGCTTTTTCACTTTCCCATATTTTGCTGACTTCTTCTGCTACCATCTCCTCTTTTCTACTCTTTGATTGTAGGTCTTATAACTTTTTATTTTCACCTGCCATGATTAATAACTAGTTTCCACTTATGAAAGTTTTCTGATTAATTTTTTTCTTATTATTTTTTTACCTTTTAATTTATTGATCATTTTCTAACTTTTTATTTTGGAAAACTAATGAACATGTAG
Source organism: Chrysochloris asiatica (assembly GCF_000296735.1). Taxonomy (NCBI): domain Eukaryota; kingdom Metazoa; phylum Chordata; class Mammalia; order Afrosoricida; family Chrysochloridae; genus Chrysochloris; species Chrysochloris asiatica. Next base: position 16,665,969 of record NW_006408555.1, read on the forward strand.
TTTTAGCAGTTGTTAATGGGCATCCTATCTGTTTTATCTTTCATTTTTTTCTTCTAAACCATTGAAGGTACGTTGCGGACATGATAGTACTTTAATCCAAGAGTTACCCACTATTACAGATGCGAAGTGTGTCCCCATGGTCAAGTGGTGTCCTTTAGGCCACTTTATGGCACGCTATGCTTTTCCCTTTGTAGTTAGCAACTCTAGAATGTGTTGGAGTTCTGGCTCTGTGTGGATGTCTTGTTCACATCTTTTCACTTACTGCTTTTGATATTCACTGCTGGCCCCTAATCAACTGTCTCACTGAGGAAGTAACATAATGGTGCTTTTATAATTCTATCATTCTTTAATTTTATTTGCTACTCTTCTAGACTTGCTTTTGATGGACTAGTGTCAACTGAGGATGAACTAGAAGTTGTGTGCCGGCTGGTCGGTTCCAATTCATAGCAATGTTGTATAGGGTTTTCTGAGAGCAGCTGGTGGGTTTGAACTATCAACCTTGTGGTTACCAGTCCAGTGCTTATCCTACAATGCCACAGTGTCAACTGAGAATGAACTAGAATTCCTCCCAAAATGAGGTAAAGAATTGCCTTCCTTTTAGTGGCCACACAGTCAGCTCCTATGGTGGTCATGGATCTTCTGTATCTTTTTTATTTGGAATTTCATGGACTCTGCTCTGGTGTATCTGTTGCTAACCTCAGATGTTGATTTTTCTACTTTGTTGTAAATTGAGGTCTCTAAAGTCCTGTGCCACCTAATTTCAGTACAGGAAGGACCTATAGGTGGTTGTATTTGCTCTCTTTGCTGATGCGCATGGTTTGTAACAGAAAAATCCAAATTTTGGCCATCATTATCTTATGGGGTATGGTGCTGTGGGCTAATGAGTCAGACTGCAAAGTCATTTGAATTGCAAAGTCAGTGGTTCAAGTTCACCAGCTGCTCCTTGGAAACCCTATACAGGGTCACTATGGGTCAGAATCGACTCAACGGCACTTCATAGCAACAATATAATTTTTAATGTACACACTTTCTACATATTATAATCATATCTATTTTTCCTTTGTAACTTATTCTACTACTTTAATCTATAATTTCTTCTGTTCTATACAATACCATTTTGTTTTTAAAATATTTTAATTCAGCTGTAATCTGTTTTATGGGATTATGTAAGACAATGAGGTAAAAAGTGACGTGAGTAAAAATGTCCAGTCTTATCTTTAATCTATATTTTCTTGAGTGGAATGTGTTCCCTTAACTCTTATTTATTGATTCTGCCACACTGCCTGAATGACCATAGTTTCAGTACATATTTTAGTATCTCTTCCAAAGAGCTAGCTTTTCATATTTTTTCTTGCAGATGGACTTCAAAGGAATTTTATAAGATTCCTTAAACTACCCCATGAGGATCAGAAAAGTTGAGAAGGGACAGCCAGTCATTTTAAGTCCATCTCTGGAAGTTTCTGCAAGATCCTCAGGGAAGATCTCCAAGGCCAGGGGAGTTCTGGGGAAAACCCACCTCTGGGAACTTGATAAAACCAAACAACAAAACCCAGTACCATGGAGTCGATTCTGACTCACAGTGACCCTGGAGGAAAGAGAAGTGTCCCACAGTGCCATAGGGCTTCTTATAAAGCTAGAAATCTTTATACAGGAGCACAACCACCACATCTGTCTCTAACAGAGTGGCTGGTGGGTTTGAACCACTGACCTTTTGATTAGCAGAGAAGTGCTTAAACACTTGCAGCACTAGAGCTCCTGGGAGCACGATAACCCCAAACCAACTGCCAGTAAGTCAATTCCCACTCATAGCAACCCTACACAGGGTTTCTGAGACCACAAATCTTTAAGGGCGCAGACAGCTTTCTCTTTATCCCGTGGAGGGGGCTGGTGGGTTTGAACTGCAGGCCTTGTAGTCAGCAACCCAATGCCTAACCTACAGCACCACCAGAGCTTCTGTGAGCATGGTTCTTGCCCTCCATTAGGCTATTTATGGCCTCACGGAGGTGGCCTTCCCTCCCTGCCCACCGAAGGCCTGCCAGGCAGGAGAAGAAGCCGCTGGCGCTTTACCTTTGAGGTGACCGAGAGGGTCAGGAGCTCGCCTTCTGCCTCCAGTTCTTTTTTATCCTCCATCATGGAAAGATCCTCTGATTGTGGGGTCACAAACACGAAATGCTTCAGGATGTCCGTTGGGGCCAAAGACAGACGCTTCATAGGGTAGGGGATTATTGAGAACAAGGTCGGAGGCGGGATGGGTGGTCCAGAGGAACCCAGGCCAAGGATGTCTAGGATCTAAAGGAAAAGGTCATCGTGTTAATTCTTTGTGTGGAGCGCAGGGTAACCCCAGCAGCCCCAGTGTGAGCACTGGGTGGTATTTCAGGCCTCCCTAAGACTTTCCTTCAGCATTCTTGGGAGACACCACTGCACAGACCTTGATATAGCTTGATCTTAGGGACCTTGATATAGCTCTCAGGGTCTTACCAGACTTTAGCCCCCAGGCAGGGCTGGACATTCCTGCTAAGGGCTTTGGGTTACCCATGTCTCTCTTAGGATACTTAACTGCGTCTGTTTAATTGCCTGTCTTTGCAAACAGACTATAAATCTCATTAGGATAGAAACACATGACCTAGTGTATAGCAGGCACTCAACAAATCTCCACTGAATTTAGAGACCAGTTCCTAAGATTCTACTACGTATAGTTAATTCCATCTATTTTCAGTTTCCATGTTCAGTTTTCTTTAAATGTGCTTTTATTCCTAAGGTGAAAGAAAATTAAGATTGGAGCAGATAAAAACAGTAAAGAAAAAAGTAAGAGTTCTGGGATGGGGCAGGAAGTGGATAAAATGAGAGATGTCAACAAGAATCTTAACAGAGAGAAGGTTTATCCCTACAACATTATCTCATCCTGTTCCTATACACAATGAATGGGCCTTCCCCAAAGCATGTGGCCTGAGAATCTAGTAAGTACTTCCTCCCAGCATACACAGACCTTGATTTAACTGCTGTCATCACCGCAGTAAATGGGATTGCCCACCAGAGAGCTTATTCTCTGGAGCAAGTGGCTTTTTAGACTGTACAGGTTAACTATCTTCCTATAGTCCCATGTTTCTGAAGTAAGATCCATTCTGTGGGTCTGGCCAGGGAACAGATTACTTGACTAACTTGTGGCTACAGTTACATCCCAAGATTGTCACTGAGGAAGGGGATGAATCATCTGTACCAGTTACTGAATTATCAGAGCCAGGGAGCTCGTCAAGCAATGGAGCCAGCCTATGCTTGGAATATGGAGAGCATAAAGCAAGGTAAGAAGATGCCCTTGGCTATGAGACTAAGAGTATGAAACAAAAGAAGAAGATGTTCTTGGCTGCAATACTTTTTCAAAAACCACATTTCAGCAAAAAATAATGACCACAACAATTGCTTCTAAGGCTGCTCTGTTCTGAGACAAAATCATGAAATGAGTAGACCTGGTATTGTGCCCTCCGATTACTTTGCCCTCTTTGGTCCTGACATGGAAGCACTATGGCAAACTGTTGTGGAGCCACATCAAGATACCAACCTCTATCTGCCATGTAGCCCAGCCGCTCAGGCTCTATGTCCTGCTTTATAATGCGGTACCTAGTTTCTGATAAATGAAAGAAAGCAGGGCTTCAGCAAACGGTGGCCTAGGGGCCAGATCGGGCCTGCTTTTATAAATAAAGTTTTTTTGAAATGTAGCCATGCCCATTTGCGTACCTATTACTGCCAAAGGTGATTTTTGGATCTGTAACACTTCTGTTTATACGAACAAGTTATGGAGCAGTCTAATTTCTGTCATTGTGGGAGGCTCATTGGAAAAAAGTTTTAGAGTGAACGAGTCTCTTGCTTCATCACAAAGCATACCGCCTTGCCAATCCCCAGTTACATCCTAGTATTGCTGATATTAAAAATCACATGCATATGTGATTAGAGGGAATAAATTAGGTCTGTGGAACTTTCTTTGTCTTTCTGTCAGGTAGAAAGAGGTTCCTTTAGCTATTGCTGCCCTATATCTAAGGGGGCATTGAAAGGTGAAGGGAATTCGAGGGAAGTGGATCTTACTTAGGTAGAAAGGTTATGATGATAAACATAGCACCTGCCCCTTGATTTGTTACCTGGACACCTGGAGAAAAAGCCTATACCTGCTCTCCTTTGGGAAGCCTGTCGTTCTCCAGGGCCTGCTTCCAATTTAAGCCTTCGAAATCTGGAGTCTGGATGCTTATGAAGGGCACGCCTAAGTCCTTCTTCCCCTCATGGTCCTCGTCCCAGTCTCCCTCTCCATCACTGCGCTCCTCCATTGCCCTCAGCTTCTCCAGCCGCTCCCTCTCGGCCTTCTCCCGCTCCAGGCGCTCTTTCTCTGCTCGCTCCTTCTCCAGGCGCTCCCTCTCCCGGTCCTTGCGGCCTCGGCGCCCACCAGACGGGACCTGGCGCTGGTCATCTTGCTCATGGGGCACCTCTTCAGTCCCAGTGTGAGGCAGCTGGATGCCTTGCTTCCGGTCCCAGCACATGAGGATGCTTTGGATATCCTTTAAAATCAGCTCGTAGTTCTTGAACTTCTGGACCAAGTTCTTGTCCAAGTCCTTCAGGAGGAGGTCCGTTTCGCTTTCCTCTTCCTGGATGAGAGAACACCCCAAGAAATTGAGATCTGTCATTTGATTCTTTCTCTTCTTGTTTAGTTCGTCCTTCTCAGACATTCCTTGCTCCCTAACAGATACTTTCCTTTCTAGTGCCTCCAACTTCACCTCCAGTTTGGAAAAAGTTGGAACCTAGGAAGCAAAACACATAAACACAGTTCTTTAAGGGAGAAGACACCAGCTAGGGAGTAGGCATGAGAGTATTCTGTTTCACTTCTTACGCTTACTAGGCTTGCACCTAAGAATTGTCCTGGAAGCCTTGATTAAAACACCCATTTCGTGGCCCTTCTGTTATAGAGATGGATGAGGCCTGATACTGCATTTTCAAACAGCACAGATGAGGCTGATGTGCACTCCTGGCCAAGAGCCCCATGCTGAAGGGTCAACAGGAAATGACCACAAACACGATCACTTTGGCACGTGCTTTCAGGTGCCTTGGAATTGGCCATAGAGTACACTGGTCCAACCACAGCTGTACTGACCTGGGTGAGGACTTACCCTCTCTCGGCCTCACCTGAATAACAGGGGTTGTTGTTGTTAAGTGCTGTTGAGTCAATTCCGACCCATAGCAACTCTGTAGAGGGTTTCTGAGAAGTGACTGGTGAGTTTGAACCGCAAATCTTGTGATTCATACCAACTTTGTAGTCTAGTGCATAAGCCTCTCCACGCTATGATAGAGAACATAAGGTGGAATAGGAGAAGGAGTAGGGTAAGGGACAAGCCAACCTTGTGTCATCCCTGTCATTCAGGCCACCAATTCTGAAGCTGGTCTGAATGTCAGGAGGCAAGCAGCTGTCACAGGAATTGAGTTTGAGTGAATACGCCTCTGGGCTGTCCTGGTGATATGTGATCAATAGAATGAATTGGACTTCGTATCATCAAAGAACGACCCCCAAAGCTCTGGCAACTGGAGATTTCATCCAGGGCTGGGTAATTCAGGATCCACAAAGCGAGTTCCAAGGGATAATGGGAAAAAGAAGAATTTCTCCATGCATCCCTCTGTGTCCAACTAGTTAAATAAATACCTACATATAAATGCCTAGAACACAGCCTAATTATAAACTCCAGTTTGTCCCCACCAATACCCACCATGTATATAACCTGTGAAACTGGATTGCTCACCACAAGTTTGGCAGTTCAAACCCACCAACTGCTCCTTAGCAACCTATAGAGGGCCTCTATGAATTGGAACCGACTCAATGGCACTTAACAGCAAACAACAGGGTTGCAGCATGGTGCACAAGACAGGGCAGGACTCTCCTCAGACATGACCAGGTGAGGTCTTGGAACTGTGATGTCATCTCTCTGAACCTCAGATGAGTAAGAGCATGCCTACCTCGTAGGGTGGCTGGGATGGAGAAATGACTTAAATACTCAGGAACAGTACAACGCTAGCCTACAGTGAGTGTTCAGCATGTGTCGGTTCCTTTCCTCCTATCTTCAGCTCGTCCTCAAGACCCACACATCACTAGGTCAGGTTTCTGGAGGGGAAACAGGCTGGACTGACCAGCTGGTTGCCCTGCTTCTGTCTCCTGGGTGGGGTCAGGATAAAGTGAGGGCTGCTACCTGCCGGCTTGCGGCCTGAGATTTCTTCAGTGGGGCCTCTTCCTTTATGGGGCCCTGTTTGGGTTTTTTAATCCTCCGTTTCAGCTCATCTTCTTCTCGCTGCCGCTCTAGCTCCTGCTGCAGCTTCTTTTCTTGCATCTCTCTCACCAGTCTCTCCAGCTCCCTTCATCAAACCAGGAAAGAAAATAGGAGTTCAGAGACCCTCCTGCCTGAGACCCTTCCCAGCCCTGGCTTGTCAGGTTGAGGGATTCTGGGCAGAGCTGTGTATAAAAGGCAAGAAAGAGGCAAAGAGATAGATACATAGATAAAAGAAAGATGGATAGGTAAGATAGATAAAAACACCTTTAAAGTGAACAGTAACACTCCTAAGGAATGTATTCTTAAGAACAATCAACAAATGAAACCAAAAAGAGAGCATCTGCCCAAAAACAAAGTTCAGAAGGCTGGAAGTGACAGGGAAGGAGAATGACAAAGCAGGGCACCCAGAGAGGAAACAGGAAGTGTGTTGTCATATTGAGGGAGAGAGAGGCAAGGCCGGGCATAAGCTTGATGCCAGTAACTTTTAAAAGCAGCTTTCAAAGATTTTTCTGGAATCAGTACTGAAGAAGCCAGCCTGTTACTCTTTACGTGTTGATGATGGGACACTGTGATCTCAGCAGCAGTCCCTGCTGTGGCCAGCTTGGAGCCACAGTGCTGTCTGGTCCAGCCCACTCCTCCCTTCCTGCAGTAGGTCCAGCTGGGTCTGCCCCTGCTGAAAATGGCAGAGCAGGCACCACGGCCAGCTGTGCACTACAGACGAGCGGGGCGGGGACAGCATTTCTGAACACATGTCCATCCCCTGAAGCCCACTGCCCACACCATTACTTCGGGGGAGGGGACACAAGTCATTGCTTGGCTCTGAAGTTCAAATTCATGTTTTCCAACCCCATGTGACACTATCACCTTAAAACAAACACCTGGGAGAGAAAATACAGTGTTTCCCACCCCAAGTATATTTTGACATAGGCTGGGATCACGCCCCAAGAGGGTCCAGTGAGGGACGGAGCAAGCAGTGAGCCTGCCTAGGCTCTACCGTGAACTGCTCAGGCCGCTAGGCCCCAGGGGACTGGAAGCACTGCCAAAGGCCCAGATGGGGCTGGGGAAGGGGTGAGGCATCTGAATTTTGGTGAGCAGTTGTATGCCCATGTCGAGGGTACACAGGAGGCAGTAAGGTAGTGAGGACAAAAGCTGCTCAGCCACACTTGCAGTGCAGCCAGTGGGCCAAAGACAGCCCAGGGGACGGCCACCATCAATGTTCCACGAGCTTCCCCTGGAGACAATGAGGAAAAGGAGAAATACACAGAGCAGCAGAGGAGGGGGGCTGTGGGACACCCGGAGAAGGTAGGGGTGTGTAGGACACTCTGAGAAGGTAAGGGGGTGTGTGGGACACTCTGAGAAGGTAAGGGGGGGTGCGTGGGACACCCTGAGAAGGTGAGGAGGTGGGGGCTGTGGGACACCCTGAGAAGGTGAGGAGGGGGGCTGTGTGGGACACCCTGAGAAGGTGGGGGCTGTGGGACACCTGGAGAAGGTGAGGAGGTGGGGGCTGTGGGACACCCTGAGAAGGTGAGAAGGTGGGGGCTGTGGGACACCCTGAGAAGGTGACTGGGTTGGATGTTTTCTCGATCTCCTGCAGCTCACAAAGCCCTCCTGCTATAGGGCCTGGAGCTGAAAATGCCCAGGCCTTGGAAGGGGTATACTGCCCCACATGGGTCCCCCGGGGTTCAGACCTCTTCTTCCTTTCTCGGAGAGCTCGCTGAACCTCTCTATCGAACGCGATTTTCTCCTCCTCCGTCAGGGCGTCATACTCCTCCTCATCCATGTTCTGAAGCCTCTCCTTCTCTTTCAGAAGCATCTCCCTGTGTTTGAGGTCTGGTGGGGGGACAGAAACAAGAAGGTGAGAAGGTACCACTTCCCCACTGACTTAATGCTTCCTCTAGCCATGGAGGCTGAGGACCTGTGATCCCAATGGTCAGCGGGCATCTCAGATTCCTTCATTTATGCAGTTCCAAATTCTGATCATACCTGTGTTACACAGAATAAGAGACCTCAATGACATCATGTCCCAATCTCTAGAACCTTTCTGTCACCTTACTTGGCCACAAGCCAAGGAACATGGGTGGCTTGTTGTTATTGTTAAGCGCTGTTGAGTCAGTTCTGACTCATAGCAACCCTGTATAGGGTTTCCAAGCAGCGGCAGGTGGGTGTGAACCAATATCCTTGCTGCTTACAGTCCAGAGCTTATCCTATAGTGCCACACCAGGTGACCTGTAGAAGGTGGAAAAAAAAGGGAACAGATCCCCCCCTTAGAACCTCTGGCAGGAACACAGCCCTACTGACAACTTGATTTTAGTACCTCTAACCTCCAGAACTTGTGTTGTTTTAAGTTATCAAGTTTGTAGCAATTTGTTATAGTAGTGATAGGAAACTAACACCCCACCTACCTACTTCACTCATGATGAGCACACATCACTGAAGTGCTCCTAACAGGGAGAATCCCCTCCGAGCTTTGTGGATTCCAGGCCCAGGCAGACAGGCTTCACACTCGGTTTACACATCACCAGCACAACAATCTTACCTTACGTCATCATAGTAGGTGTGAGGTTTGCTCCCAGGGTCCTACATTTCAGCTCTTTCTCTGTCACTTTCTAATAGATAATAACAGGCAAGACTAGAAATCCCTCCCTCCTAAGGCTGTTGTGAGGATTAAATAAATGATAGTAGAAAGCATTTAGCACAATGACTGGAACATTCAAAAAAGTTCAACAGACATGCAATTTCAGTATTAAATGGTGCTGCTGTACACTGGCTTAGGACTTCCTCAAATGTCGATCATTTAGGGAACAGGACCCCATGATTCAAAAGTGAGAAGCTCATTCAATGATGATTGAGAACATGAAAAGTGATCATTTCTTTCAAGTTGATTATTATGGGAAAGACTTTCTGGAAAGATAGGAAGCTGGAGGATACCTGGGCATTGTGAGAAAACATCCGGGCTTGTGTAGATTGTGCCAGGAGAGAGAGGGAAGCCCAAGTGAGGAAAGGTGGTGGTGGGGAGACTTCTCAGAGCTGGACCCTGCCTCTCAGGGACAGTGTTACCAGCAGTCGAACCCCATTCTCCTGAGGGGTAAGATTTGCTGAGTTGATTTCTAACTGCATTGGAAACTTAAACCAACATTACTGTGTATATGTGTTTTCCAATCCTGAAATGGCTTTCCAAGCCACTGGTATAATGAGAGAGAAAGCACAGGCTTTCTGAGTTACACAGACCAGGCTCCCCTGCTGATTTTCTGTGATACCTTTAAGACTTACCTTCTTTATCTGTAAAATGGGGACAATGATCTTCAACAGGTTACTGTGAAGACTTAACGACTCAAAGTGTACAAACTGAAGGGACACTGCCTGGCGCACAGCAGACTCTTTTAAGACGTACAAGTTGTTTCTGAACATGTGATCAGTGACTCTAGTTTTATAAGAAATTAGGGTTTTAAAATGGTTCAATCATGGCTGATCAAATGAAACTGGAGTGGATCTGAATTTTTTTTTTAAATGTGGGTGTCCTGGAATGATAACTAGACTGGGAGAAATTACGGATAGATACCCTGCTAGAACTTAGTCTCCCTCTTAAGAAATAAAGCAGTGTGTATGTTGCATAGCAACAGAATCTCTTGTCCGGCAGTCAGAAACAGTGGTGCCCAGCTTAGAGATGGGCTTTGATTGTGTGTCGCTCTCCACAGTCCTGACAACAATCTAGTCTCTCGGATCAGCTCCTGAAAGAACTCACTATCTCTCTCCCAACTCTCCCATCCCAAAGTTCTGACCCATATTTTTTTTTCCTGTTCCGGTCCATGCACATTTTACAAATGTGGATCTGTTCTAATTTCATGGCACTGGTCATGACTGAACTGGTTTGAACTGGTTGAAAGCCCTGGAGGAGACATATTTGTGGTTTAGACAAAGGCCACAAGAACATCGAGCACCTGAGTCAGGATGGGCCTTGTGATATGTTCTACTAGGGCTGATAATTACAGACGACGTAATGGGGTGCAGTGTGACTTCAGGGGAAAGAGGCATGCCTTTGCTTTTAGAAGAGTGGGGTTCATTCCTTCACGATGTAACATTTCAACAGCCTACTTAGCTCTCAGGTTCCTCACATGCCATGGAGAAACATGAGGCCTGTCCGACACACAGGGTGGTGGTGGGCACCAAGGACACAGTGACTGTGAAAGTTTCATCTAAGACCAGTGGATTACCACATTGAGGCATTTTCAAAGTTGAAAGCTCTGTTCAAAGGGAAGACCAGTTAGGGCTTGGGAGGACAGCCAAGGAAGGTCTGGGGTCTTGCCTTCTTGCTCCTTTTTAGCTTTCTCCCGGGCTTTCATGGCTGTGTAATCCTGGGCCATGTTGATGACGTAGATGTGCTCCCTGTTGCCGATGGCTTTCAGCAGGCAGAGGAGAGCTGAAGTCCCATTTCGAGCAAAGAGTGTCTCAAGGCTATCGAACACCACCCCTCGGTAGCAGTCACTCAGCTGAAACCAGAGACAACAAAGACAGTTATCACCTCTTCTCGAGGGAGAAGGGGTTCTTTGGGTGGGGCTTTTACTGGTGCTGCAATGGGTTATGGGGACCTATGGGCCTGATGAAAATACCATTAAAATGCTCTTTGTGGGCTAAAGGTACAGGGAAGAAGAGGCACAGGAAAGATGTTCCCTGGCACAGACAGATGGGCAGCAAGAGAAAGAGTAATAGGATGGGCCATTTGTATTTTTCTTAGTGGCCTTGCTGCCTGGGAGCACAGTGGTTTTGATAATACGTATGAACCACTGAACAATAATCCCTGTGGTACTGTAATGTTACTAACAATGTAGTCAATATTTGGGTGACCACTGGTTTAGAAACCGATTGTTACCAGTTTTTGATGGGACAAAGAGCTCGTGTCAGAATGTAAATGGACAATATTACTAAACACATTATTTAATTTAGCTGACATTTGCTTTGCAACAAGGCTATCTCAATGAAGGCAGTGGGGTGGTGCAAACCCTTTATATCATCGAGAACAGCACTACGAATAGTACAGCTCTATTCACTGCACTGCTAACTGCGACATCAGCAGTTCAAACTCAACAGCTGCTCCTCGGAAACCCTGCACAGGGTTGCTATGAGTTGGAACTGACTCGACGGCATTTAACAACAACAACAATATGGGTTTACTTTAGACTTGGCAAGTGTTTCCTAACCTTGAATCAGTGGAAACATTGGCACAGTAACTGGAAAACCTTGCTACAGTCAGTAAGTGATATTTATCACCTTTACTATCCAAATGGAGTCCTGGTGTGGCGCTGTGGGTTAATGCACTGGATTGATAGATCGGTGATTCAAGCTCACCAGCCAAGTTTTCCTTGGAAATCCTATATAGGATTGCTATGAGTCAGAAATGACTCGATGGAGCAACAACAACAAATTTATATACATATACATACAGGTGTGTGTGTGTAAAAGCAGATTATGTAAAACACAGTTGGTTTTGTTGAGCGCCATCAAGTCGAAGGCACTTTGCAGCAACAACTATCCAAATGCAATGGAAACCATTTCTCATAATGATGTTCCTTCTCTCCTGGAAGTCACAGGCCTAATATTGTCATATTCCAGTAGGCAATCCATATTGTGGCCCATTAGGAAAAACGAAAGCAACTCTCGGACCTGGGGGACAAGTTAGTTCTGTAAACCATGAACAACAGGTCTGAGCAGTGCCCTTCTAAATTCTGTTGATCTTCTTTCATCATGTGTTGTTAAGAGCTCTCGAGTCCGTTCTGATAATTAGTAACCCTGTAGAGGGTTTCTGAGGAGCGGTTGGTGGGTCAGAACCGCTGACCTTGTGGTTTAACAGTCCAGTGCTTATCTTACAGTGCCACACCAGGATTCCATCAGTTGTAAAGCATGCATTTAAACATTAAAAGAATAA
>NW_006408555.1:16678771-16680906 GCF_000296735.1 Chrysochloris asiatica
AACAACTATCATCGGGGTAAACAGTAATTTTTAATGACACCACAGTATGATCGCTAACACATGACTTTATTTTCTTATGTACAAACTTCTGCTCACTGGTCCTCTAAAACGATGAATGATTTCCGGTGTTGCCTGGGCCAAAACCAGGACTGATAAGAGCTGTGAAAGGGGCAAGGATGTCAATGACACTTGCGGATAGAAAGGCCCATCTTTTCCCTTCAAGTCTCCTGGGCCCTGAGCTGTTTTGGAATGGGCCATTGCTGGGCTGGAACCCCAGCTTATTCATGGGGACCAGGAGTGAGTTTGTGCAGGTGGGGTGTACATACCTGTATTCGCTTGGCCAGGATCTGCACGAGAAGCTCCTCGGGGAGCACACAGCTCATCAGCCCGGTGTCGCCCCCAATGCTGGTGCTGATGCTCAGCCTTCGCTGGGCAGGCCCCAAGAGGAGCGGGCTGGAGGAAATCTGTTCACATGAGAGGGATCATGCATTAGAACCGAGCTTTGCATGTCAACACATCTTTCACTTTACAAGCCATATGACCCCCAGAAAACCACAGAATCTCTCTGAGCCTCCTGTAAAGGGTTGTAATTCCTATTCATGAATATTCCAAAGAAAAGTGACCCAGCAGAATGAGGTAATTATCAAGTATTATTAATGTCACACAAAAGTGAAATTTTGCTGATGATGGTTCAAAACCGGTTGTAGCAGTACGCTGACAAAGAGCTGCTAGAAATTCAAGCTGCACATTCGGAAAAGGATGTGGAATGAGGAATATCATTGCTGCCACCGGGTGAATCTTGACAGAAAGTAGAGAATATCAGAAAAATGTTTACCTGTGTTTCATGATCATAATAAATTAGGGGTAACATTGCAAAGAATGTGAATTCCAGAACACGTAATTATGCTCATGTGGACTAAGAGGAAGGTGTTCAAATAGGGAAAGCAGGATACTTTGTGGTTTAAAAATCAGAAAAGCTGTGTGTCACGGTTTTATTCTTTCACTATATTCAGTCTGTATGTTGAGCAAATAATCCAAAAAGCTGGACTACATGAAGAACGGAGCTTCAGGATTAGGGGAAAACACACTAAAAACTTGCAATATGTAGAAGACACAATCTTGCTTGCTTAAAGCAAAGAGGACTGAAGTTCTTAGCGATGAAGATCAACGACTACAGTTTCAACATAAAGAAAAGTAAAATCCTCACAACTGAATCAATAAGCAACATCATGATAAATGGAGAAAAGATTGATGTCAAGGAGTTCATTTTGCTTGGCTCCATAATCAATGCCTGTAGAAATAGTGGTCAAGCAAATAAATGGCATATTGCATTGGGAAAGTCAAAAGACTTCTTTGGAGTATCAAAAACAAAACGAAACACAGGTATATCACTTTAAAGACTAAGGTGTGCCTGACCTAAGCCAAGGTACTTTCAACTGTCTCACAGACATGCAAAATCTGGACAATGAAGAAAGAAGACCAAAGAAGAATTGATGTCTTTGAATTATGGTGTTGGCAAAATACATTTGAATTATCATGGACTGCCAGAAATATGAACAAATCTGTGTTGAAAGAAGTACAGCCAAAATGCTCCTTAGATGTATGAATGGCAAGACGTTGTCTCATTTATTTTAGGCATGGTATCAGGAAGGATCAGTCACTGGAGAAAGACATCACGTTTGGTAGTGCAAAGGGTGTGCAAAAAAGATCCTCAGTGAGCTCAAACAGCAATGATTACATGACATGAATGGTACAGGATGGTGTTTCATGATGGCAGCTAACAACAACCACATAATTTCTATCTTTCTTAAAGAATTGCCGTACGAGTCAAATGGGAACTTTGTGGAAAGTGTTTTATTTATATATGGAATGACACATACTTGTTTGTTCATTCACCAGGTTTTTACGAACACCTCCTGTGTGCCATGCATCCCTCCAGGTGATAGGGATCCAAGCACAGACAATGCTGCTTCCTGTGGTGCTCACATGCTAATGGGAGGACAGAGTAGAGCATACTGATGCACTAACCAGTACTGGAATTTCTGATAGAGATGAGTTCTAGGGAGAACAAAGGCTAGACAAGGGAATAATTTGTCAGAAACGAAATGGAATGCATAAAGATCAATATCCTAGGC
>NW_006408555.1:16684176-16716304 GCF_000296735.1 Chrysochloris asiatica
ACTTGTGCTGGCTTGTGCCTTGATGGGTGGGCCTGAGCCTCGGAGGTTGGGCAGAGGGCTAGCCTAGGCAGAGGGGGTAGAGGGCAGGATTAGTGGCTGCAGGCAGATGGCGTCCCTGTCTGACGACATCAAAAAATGCCTCTCTCTTTTCCTGTGCCGTGGGCACCCGGCCCAATAATGCCTCCCGTGGCAATGAAGTCCCTCCCCACCCCCCACGAAGGACTGTGCCAGTTCCTGTAGCCCCACCGGCTCTCTGGGCGTGCCCGCCCTCCGAACAGGTCTGCTCAAGCCCCGCACAGTCCCGTGGGAGCCGAGCATAGGTGAGTGCAGGCGGGCGGAGGCCCAAAATGTCCACAACTCCCCAGCAGCTCGACCCTTTAAAAAAGCAAGTTCACAATACTGGAGGCTAAAGTCTTACATTTGCCCAAAGGCTGTTTGTCTACCCGGCGGGGGCCTCCTCTGTGTGATACCACCCACCCTTCCCCGGAGTCCACGCACCTATGGTGCCCGGTCAGGGAAGCGCCGGAAGTCTCCTCCCACAAATACCTTTTTTAAAACAACCTAAAAGGTAGAAGAATTGATGCCTTTGAGTTGTGGTGTTGGAGGAAAATACTCAAAGTGCCATGGACTGCCAAAAGAACCAATAGATCTGTTTGGAAGAAGTAGAGTGCTCCTTGGAGGCCAGGATGGCTAAGCTTCGTCTCTCATACTTTGGACATATTGTCAGGAGGGAACAGTAACTGGAGAACGATGTCATGCTGGGTAAGATGGAGGGTCAGAGAAAAAGAGGAAGACCCCCAATGAGATGGATCAGCCAGGTGGCATCATTGATGGTGTCAAGTGTGGTAGTGAGGTTGGCCCAGGATCGGACGTTGTTTCGTTCTGCTGTGCATGGGGTCGCTATGAGTCGGTTCTGACTCGATGGCATCTGACAACAACAACAACAAAAGGTGACTAAACACACAGATCTCATCAGATAGAACACACAGGAATCAAATGGATACATCTGTGGGAAAAGTGATGGAAAATGCTCAATATCATAAGGGAAAACAAGGCCATGGACAACTGTGGAACAGACCATTAACTGCTCACATGCAAGTTCAGGCTAAAGCTGAAGAAAATAAAAACAAGTCCACAAGAGCCAAAATATGACCTTGAATGTACCCCAACTGAATTTAGAGAGCATCTCAAGCACAGATGTGATGTATTAAACACTAATAACCAAAGACCGGAAGAGTTGTGGGATAACACCAAGAACGTCATAAAGAAAGAACATTAAAGAGACAGGAGAGAAAGGAAATATCAAAATGGATGTCAGGAGAGACCCTGAAACTTGTTCTTGAGTATAAACAAGCTAAAGTGAATGGAAGAAACAAGGAAGTAAAAGAGCTGAACAGAAAATTTCAAAGGGCAGCTTACAAAAACAAAGTCAAATATTATAATGAAATGTGTAAAGACCCGGAGTTAGAAAACCAAAAGGGAAGAACATGCTCAGCGTTTCTCAAGCTTAAAGTACTGAGGAAAAGAAAATTCAAGTCTTGGATTGCAATATTGAGGGATTCCATGGGCGAAGCTTTGAATGATTCAGAAAGCATAAAAAGAAAAAGGAAGGAATACACACAACCACTATGCCAAAAAGAAATGGTCAATGTTCAATCATTTCAAGACTGTAGCATATGATCAAGAACCAAAGATATTGAAGGAAGAAAGCACTGGTGAAGAACAAGGCCCTAGGAATTGAGGGAATACAAATAGAAATGTTTCAACACACTGATGCAGCACTGGAGGTGCGCACTCATCTTTGTCAAGAAATTTGGAAGACAGCTACCTGGCTTACTGATTTATATAATTTGTGACCATTCCAAAGAGAGATGACCCCAAAGAATGCTGAAAGAATTGAACAGTATCATTAGTATCACATAGATGTAAAATTTTCTGAAGATAAAAGAGTTGCAAGAAAAAATGGACAGGGAACTGTCAGAAATTCAAGACTGAAATGCAGATTCAGAAGAGGATGTAGAAAAGGGGCTATCATTGCTGATGTCAGATGAATCTTGGCTGAACGCAGATATTACCAGAAAGATATTTACTTGTGCTTTATTGACTATGCAAAGACTTTCAACTGTGTGGATCGTTACAAACTATGAACAATGTTGTGAAGAATGAGTATTCCCGAACACTTAATTGTGTTCATGAGGAACCTATACATAGACCAAAAGGCAGTTGTTAGAACAGAACAAGGAGATACTGAAGAGTTTCAAATCAGGAAAGGTGTGTGCCAGGGTTGTATACGTTCACTATACTTAGTCAATCACCAGGGTTATCACATAGAAGGTTTCCCGTGGAGTCGTTGGGAGCTAGGTTTACCAGGTTATTACACAGAAGGCTCTCCATGGTGGAGCTGGGGGCTGGGTTTCCCAGCACTATCACATGGGGTCTTCCTGGTGTGGAGTTGTAGGATAAACACAGCTGCTCCTTGGAAACCCTATACAAAGTTGCTAAGATCTGGAATTGACTCGCTGGTACTTAATAACAACAACAATCATATGCACGGCTCCCCAGGGAGGCGTTGGGGAGCTAGCACATAGAAGGTGCACTGAGCACCTGCCGAATGAGTGAGGTGATGTGAAGTCGGCATCAGGTGGTGCCAGCCCACCCTGGGAGGGCCCCACAGGGATGAAGGGCTGTGTCCTGGCCACAGGTCACAGAGAAGACAAGGGAAGAGTCCCCACCGTCCTTCCAGAGGACCCTGAATTCACCTGTGGTGTTTCAGATGGGTGCAGGTGATGCTGCTTCTGAGACCCGGAGCCATGGCTCTCTGCCTTGCTTTTGGCAATCATCACGCTCCCACGCAAATTCTTCCCAGGTTTCATTTCAGGCGTTACCACAGTGGATTCTGAAGTTAACTTGCCCAAGGTCTCACTGCTCAGTCGTATTTGTCCTGTGATGTTTGTGTTCAAAGCACCTTCATGGGCTACAAGAAGAGGGTGAGTTTTTATTAAAAGTCATCTATGGATAATACGGAAACAACAGCAGGGAGGGCATGCTGACACCAAGTGTGATCCCGTGAGGGAAACAAAGCCACCTCCACCTGCAGTGGGTAGTGCTGGCAGGGAGCAGAGGTTAGGGTCAGTGAAGCCTGGCTCAGGGTCCGGGCTCTTCATGCCTCATCTTCCCAGAGATCTCACGTTAGTGTGTACCCACTTTAAGTTTCTACCAGAGACGAATAACTTCTGGAACTGAGGGAACGGCATGCTACAGCCCTGCCTTGGAAACCTCACACCTGCCTATTTGTGGCTCTAGGCAGTGTCTTAGAAAGGCCTTCTTTATTTCCTCAGAAGAGCCACCCAAGCTGAGTCAGAACAGCGTATCCGATGGTAAACACAACTTCAAGATTAATTTCTTCTCTTCATCCAGCCAGATTGCCACCCCTAAGTATTCCTGCCTATGTAGAAGTTTCCTTTCAGAATCAGCTATAATTGATTCTGATATAATTGTTTAAAGGGATTTCATTGACAGACCTCTGAAAAACCTCGTGCCATCCCCTAGCCCTCAAGGTCCTCTACCCCTAGGTCAAGTCCTGTCTTCTCCTGCACTCTGGGACTCTGACTCCTCTAGGGTAGGCTCAGAGAATGGGCACACTCTTGGCAAAAGGGGTGATGGGCTGTTTGCCAGGCAGCCCTGACATTTCTCTGGCTCTCAGGGAAACTTGTGACTCTTGTTCACCATTTCAGCAAGAAAACTGCAGCTTACTCTAACAACACTTTGTATTTTCATGAGGCTCCTCCTTCCCTCCCCAGGAGCCCATAAGAGGTACAAAGACTCCACAGTGCATCCAAGGGTGCTAGAGATGAAGCCACCTATGAAGCAGTCACCCCAATGTCTGCCCCAATTCTGGAACTCCTTGTTCCCATGTTCATTCCATGTCCACCAGCCCTCAACCCCTCCAGGTGCAGCCTCACGTTCTTTGGAATCATTTACCACCAGTAATGGTAGCACAGGGGTTACGAGTTGGGCTGCTAACCTCAAGGTCAGCGGCTCGAAACCACCACTGTTCCATGGGAGAAAGATGAGGCTTTCTGCTCCCATAAAGATTTATATTCTTGGAAACCCTATGCAGGGTTGCTAAGAGTTGGAACCGACTCCTCGGCACACCACCACCACCATGTGGCTAGTGGCTACCATATGGGATATGTAGGTGTAGACTGCTTCCAGAAACTTTAATACAGACTGTGGACTTCACATCAAAAAGCAAATGCAGGTTAGGGCCCAACCCTTCGCAATGGAAAGGCTCCCTCCCGTAGCACCAGTGACCTCAAACTGCTCAGTACATCTGCTGCCCTCTTGGGGTTTTTTAGTCTTGAGTTCCTGACAGCTTTTGAGTATGTTCATTTATTGATTCAGCACATTTTTCAAAATGTTGATTATGTATCTACTATGTGCCAGGCCCTCTTCTAGATGCTAGGGATATATCCATGCATAAAATTAACACAAATCCTTGCCCCCAGAAGCTTCCAGTGGGGTGGAGGGTAGTGGGGAGACAGGCAATAAAATGAGCAAATCCAGTAAACAAGATATTGACTTAAGGGCTCAAATGGAGTCCTGGTGTGGTGCTGTAGGATATGCAGTGGACTGCTAATTGAAAGGTCAGTCGTTCAAACTCACCAGCCACTCCTCAAGAACCCTATACAGAGTTGCTGTGAGATGGAATCGATTCAACATCCCTTAATAAGCACCACTACAAGGGTTCATACAAACAATCACGAGGATGGTAGGGACTAAGCAATGTTTTGTTCTGTGGTGCATATGGTCAGCATGAGTAGAAGCTGACTGGACAGCACCTAACAACAACAACAACAACAACTATACAGAAACAGAATCAACCTGACTCAGCTCTGTGCAGGTGCTCTGCTTCAGGGTCCATCTAGTCTCCCTGTGAGCAGCTGCTCTTCTGGCCAGGCGGTGCTCTGAATGTACGGAGCCAGGTTTCCCAGCCTGTGGTAGGCAGGCCACACTGGGTCTCTCTATTTTGTTGTTGTTGTTAAGTGCCAACAAGTTGATCCTGACTCACAGTGACAATGTATAGGGTTAGTAAGGAGCAGGCGGTGTGTTTGAATTGCTGACCCTGTGGTTAGCAGTCCAGTGCTTTATCCTGCAGCACCACACCAGGGCTCCAAGCCTCTCAGCTGTTGTTGCTGTTGTTAAGTGCCAAGGAGTCAATTCCAACTCCTAGCAGGGTTTCTGAGGAGCAGCTGGTGGGTTAGAACTGTGGACCTTGTGGTTTGCAGGCCAGTGCTTATCCTATAGTGCCACACCAGGAATCCACTACACGTCATCAAAGCCTCAGCTCACTTTCCTCTTCAGCAGTCTCTTCTTCCAGAGTTCTCTTTCTCAGTGACTTAAGTCCCTCTCCTCATAATCTCTGTGGCTAGAAATCTTGACTTGCCCACCTTGACTGCCTCCCACTCCTTTAAGTCCCTACCATTCAGGTGGCTCAGGGTCAGCTGGCATCGTGCATTTCTTTTCAGTGTCACTATTGGCCTCCTTTATGAGCCATAATAAATGCTACTTTCCTATTGGACTCTGACCATTTCTTCCATAGTGTAAAAATTGCCCTAATCCTCTTCTACAAAATAAAGCCCAAACCTGGAGTCTTAATACACAAGGGCAGCGATGACTGGCCTTTACATGCAGTCTCACTCCAGGATTATTGCCAGCTTCCCTGCTTTCGTGCTCTGGGATGTCCTTATCCCCATCTTTGCCTCTCAATGTTCTCTTGCTCCTTCAATGTCCATGTATATGGAATGTTTCCCTGAAAACTTCCACAAGTCATCCAGGTAGGGGCTCACTCATCCCAAACTTGCTTCTTTTCAAAGGAACTGGTACTTCTGTTGCAACATTTATTTTTCTTTCTCTGTAGAAGAACATCTCTACTCCCTCTGCCTCCCCAGAGATGTGGGCCATGTCTTACTCAATGTTCTGTGCCTCACACTGCCAAGTGAATGCCTGCTGTGGACAGCCCAGAGGGCCACAGATGGTTGGTGAAGAGAATTCTCTGGGCTACTGAGTTGGCACCATGTTATAAACAAACCTTCAAAAGGGCTGTGGGAGAAAAAGCTCAGCAGGCAGAAGATAAATGATGGGTGTTTCCAGTGGTCCAGTGGGGTGCCAGCTACTGGACAATAGGAAGTTAGAGAAAATGGGATCTTACCAGACTCCTCTACTTCCTTCATGGACTGCTCAATAGCAGCCTTGACGCAGAGCTCCCGGGCGCAGATGCCGGGGATGTTGTTCCCGTCACAGATGGCTTCCAACACCACCGCGTCGATGCTCAGGCAGGCAGCATTGTAGTACCTGGCCATGCTGGCAGCAACAGCAGACTTCCCTACAGAACAGCCAGAGGTTATGTTTCATGTTCGATCTAAGCTCTAGACGGGAGTTTCTAGAATCGTGGTTGCTGCAAAGTGATGCTCTGCCTCCAGGTCTCACATGCAGCTAATGGAGGTGGCAAAAGAGAAGGAAGATGAAAGCCAGGGGTCAAGACCCCAGATTCTGGTCCTAATCCTTCCACTGGTGGAGAACATGCTGTGGTAAACCACTTCCTTTCTGGGTTTTCTTTACCATTTATAAAGGAAATTTTAGCAGATGATCTTTAAAATATCTTGTCACTCTTACTGTCTCTGATTCTAAGGGGAAGACTTTGATTTAAAAAATAGCGATTTTTTTTCTCTCACTTCAAAATACTTTGTTTATTACAAAGAAAGCAGAAAATACAGAAATAAGAGACAAGACCAAAGATAAACAAGTTTACAATCCACTCTCTAGAAGCATTACAATTAGCATACTGTTGGTGAGTCTGCATACGTAATTATTTTATTTCTATTTCTAGTCTACAAAAGAAATGGACTATGTGGCAGGTTAAATAATGATCCCCCTACCCAAAGATGAAGGAGCTCTGCTTGCCTAGTGGTTACGAGTCAGGCTGCTAACCTCAAGGTCAGCAGTTCAAAACTACCAACCATCCTGCAGGAGAAAGATGAAGCTCTCTGCTCCCATAAAGATTTATAGCCTCAGAACCCTATGCAGGGTCGCTATGAGTTGGAACTGACTTCATGGCACACCACCACCACCACCCAGAATCCATGAATGCTATCCTACATGATAAAAGCAACTTTGCAGACATGATTAGATGAATAA
Source organism: Chrysochloris asiatica (assembly GCF_000296735.1). Taxonomy (NCBI): domain Eukaryota; kingdom Metazoa; phylum Chordata; class Mammalia; order Afrosoricida; family Chrysochloridae; genus Chrysochloris; species Chrysochloris asiatica. Next base: position 16,691,374 of record NW_006408555.1, read on the forward strand.
TCTTGAGATGAAGAGGTTGCCCAGGACGATTCAGTGGATCCAGTGTAAGAACAGGGGTCTTTACCAGGAAGGCAAGGGTCAGAAAAGGTGAGGTGATGATGGAAGCAGAAGAGAGACAGACATTGAAGATGTTATGTTGCTGGCTACACAGATGGAGGAAGTGCCAAGCAATAGGCAGAATCATGGTTAAGCAATAGGATGTGAACTAAAAGGTTGTTGGTTCAAATCCACTCAGCTACTTCACAGAAAAAATACTTGATAGCTGCTAGTTCGCATAAAAATTACAGCCTAGACAACCCCAAGGGACAGTTCTATTCTGTCATATGGGGTTGCTAGGAAGTGAAATGGCCATGACATCACCTAACAACACCAAAAGCTAAAAAAAGACAAGGAAAAAGATTCTCTTTAGAGCCTACAGAAGAAATGGAACTTGTCAACTTATTTTTAGATTTCTGACCTCCAGAAATGTAAGAGAATAAATGTGTGGTATTTTAAGCCACTAAATTTGTGGACCACCTCTCATTTGTCAGTTTGTCATCCTGTGGTGACTTTGTGTTGCTGTAATGTTGGAAGCTTTGCCACTGGTATTTTAAATACCCGCAGGGCCACCCATGGTGGACAGGTTTCAGCTGGGAAGGAGAGGCCGACTACTTATGAGTGGTTAGCCATTGAAAACCTTATGAATAGCAGTGGAACATTGTCAGATATAGTGCCAGAAGATGAATACACTATGAATAGCAACAGAATATTGTCAGATAGAGTGTCAGAATACAAGCTCTTCAGGTTGGAAGGCACTCAAAATGCAACTGGGGAAGAGGTGCCTCCTCAAAGTAGAGTTAACCATGATGACACAAATTGAGTAAAGTTCTCAGGACCTTCATTTGCTGATGGGGAACAACTCAAAATGAGAAGGAACTGCTGCAAATACCCATTAATAATTAGAACATGGAATGTACAAAGTATGAATCTAGGAAAACCAGAAGTTGTCAAAAATGAAATGGAACACAAAGATCGATATCCTAGGTATGTTATCATTGTTGTTAAGTGCCATCAAGTTGGTTCCAACTCATAGCGATCCTGTACAAAGCTTCCTAAGTAAGAACAGCTCATATACTTGAACTGCCGACTTTGTGGTTCACAGTACAGTGCTGATCCTACAGCGCCACACCAGAAATCCATCCTAGGCATTAGTGAACTGAAATGGACTGGTTATTGGCCATTTTGAATACAACAATCATATAGTTTACTATGAGGGGAAAGACAAATTTAAGAGGAATGGTGTCACATTCATTATCAAAAAGAAGCTGTCTGTGATAGCATAATATCCATATGTCTACAGGGAAGATCCGTTAATACCACGATTATTGAAATTTTTGCACCAACCACTAAAGCCAGTAAAGATAAAACTGAAGAATTCTACCAACTTCTACAGTCTGAAATCGATCAAACATGCAATCAAGATGTATTGCTAACTACTGGTTATATGAACGCTAAAGTTGAAAACAGAAGAAGGTTCAATAGTTGAACATTAAAGCCTTGGTGATAGAAATAATGCTAAGGATCACATGACAGAATTTTTATGACAAATGATTTATAATTTTTAAACAACATTAAAGATGACTATATACAGAACTCATCAGATGGAATACACAGGGATCAAATTAACTACATCTGTGGGAAAAGCTCCATAACACTAGCCAAAACAAGGCCAGGGGTAGACTTTGTAACAGACCATCAACTGCTCATATGCAACTGTAGGCTGAAGGTGAAGAAAATGAAAACAAGTTCATGAGAGGTAAAACATGACCTTGAAATATTCCACCTGAATTTAGAGACCATCTCCTGAACATATCTGATGCATTAGACACTAATGACTGAAAAACAGAAGAGCCATGGATGACTTCAAGTGTGTCACACAGGAAGAAAGTAAAGTCATTAAAAAGGCACAAGAGAAAGAAAGGACTAAAATGAATGTCAGAAGGACTGAAACGTGCTCTCCAGTGTAGAGATGCTACATTGAATGGCAGAAATGAAGTAAAGGAACTACCTGAAGTTAGAAAATCAAAAGGGAAGACCGCACTGAGCAGTTCTCAAACTAAAAGAACTAAAGAAGAAATTCAAGCATCAAATTGAAAAATGGAAGGATTCTGTATGGGACTCCTGTGTGGTGCTGTAGGATCTGCACTGGATGGTGAACTAAAGGTCGGTAGCTCAAACCCACCAGTTGCTCCGCAGAAACCTTACAAAGGGTTGCTGTAAGTCAGGAACTGACTCCATGGCACTTAATAACAACAACGAGCAAAATATTGCATGACTCAGTAAGCATCAAATGAAGAATGAAGACATACACAGAGTCACTGCACTGAAAAGAAATGGTCTATGCTCAACCACTTCAAGCGGCAGCATGTGATCAAGAACTGATGGGACTGAAGGAAAAATTCAAGTTGCACTGAAGACATTGGCAAACAACAGGCTTCAGGAACTGACATAATGCAAACTGAAATGTTTCAACAAATTGATGCAGCACTGGAGGCACTCACTCTTCTATGCCAAGAAATTTGGAAGACAAGTTACCTGGCCAATTTACTGGAAGAGATCCATATTTGTGTCCATTCCAAAGACAGGTGACCCAATGGAAAGTAAAACTAATTAAACAGTATTATCAATACCCTGGTAGCGTAGTGGTTACGAATCGGGCTGCGAACCTTAAGGTCAGCGGTTCGAAACTACCAGTCGCTCCGCGGGAGAAAGATGAGGCTTTCTACTCCCGTAAAGGTTTATACCCTCAGAAACCCTGTACAGGGTCGCTATGGGTCGGAACCGACTCGACGGCACTTAACAACAACAATCAATATCACATGTAAGTAAAACCTTGCAGAAGACAATTAAAAAACAGCTGCAACAGTACACTGATAGACAACTGCCAGAAATTCAAGTTTGATTCAGAAGAGGACGTGGAACTGTTGACATCAGATGGATCTTGGCTGAAAGCAGAGAATACCAAAAATATATTTGCTTGTGCTTTATTGATTATGCAAAGGCTTTCTACTGTGTAGGTCATGACAAGCTATGGATAACACTGCAAAGAATGGGTATTCCAGAACACTTAATTATGCTCATGAGGAACCTGTACATAAACCAAGAGGCAGTTGTTTGAACAGAACTAGGGGGCACTGAATAGTTTAAAATTAGGAATGGTGTGTGCCAGGGTTGTATTCTTTCACCACACTGATTTAATCTGTATGCTGAGTGAATAATCTGAGAGGCTGGTTTATATGAAGAAGAAGGTGGCATCAGGAGCAATGGGCTCAAGCATAAGAACAATTGTGAGGATGGTGCAGAGCTGGGCAGTGTTTCGTTCTGCTGTGCATTGAGTCGCTATGAGTTGGAACTGACTCGATGGCAATAAGCAACAACATCAATTTTACCATGAAGCCCAGAGGAAGAAAAGCACCGATTCTGTAGAGTCTGATTTGGATCCAAACCAGCAAACTCTTCTCTGTGAAGGTTCTTTGAAATCTGTCTTGCTATAATTTACACCCTCAGTTGGTTGCTCCACTTAAGCTTTTCCTCTCCACATGTAAGCGGGTGAATCCTACCCTAGATCAAGGGCATAGTGGCTCCTTCCAGGTCAAATGCATTTTCAGGGTTAACCTGCCTTTTGCTGATCCATCATCATTTTTTCCAGCACCCCTCTTGGTGTAATGTAGAAATAAGCATGGGCTCTTGGGGTGGTGGGGTCTTTAAGTCATTTAAAATCACATTCTTACTTGCCTTCTTTGAGTCCCACATTCTCCCTACTCCCACCCCAATATGGCCTTATAGGTTTTCAGTTCTGGTCTACGTTTCCTGAGTCTGTGGAGTCAAGGGAAGAAACCATGAATTGTCATAGTTTTAAAGATTCCCAGGAGCTCTCATAGTGATGAGAACACAGGGAAGTTTCCATTAATGTTTTCTGTAGGGGTGACAGAAATGGGTCAGAAAAAGGTCTCAGTCCTTTCTCTGAGTAAAGCCGAAGGTAAGCAATTGGCAGAGCTCAGGCCCTTTCCTTCTGAACGTTGACTTCCTGTGAAGTGGGTGGTTGTGAGGTTTAAAGAGAGAAATGGATGGGCAGGAGTTTTGTAAACAGTAAGCCACTATGTCATCCCTGTTGGTGACTTTGCTCCTTTTGAGTTTAGGATGAAGTTAGTGTGCACTACTTTTAGAGATAATAAAGGACTCTTCTGCTGAAGAGTGTCTGACTCCTTACCTGGGTTACTATACCAAGACATGAGGTGGCTTCAAAAAATTCATGGAAAATGGAATGAAAAGAGAACGGAATTTCCCCACAAACTTTTTGAAGCCCCTTGCATTCCTTGAAATTATTTAGCACAATGTGATTATTATTACTTTTTCCAATGGGGTTTCAAATCCCAGACATGGTTATATGTAATTAACAGTGGTAATAAACAGTCATAATGTAACAGTAATAAAAATCGCTTTTTGAGTATTTATCATCCCCCAAGTCCGAGGCTAAGCAATTGATAGGAATGCCTACACAATACCCTGCCAGTACTTTCTAGCCAAGCAAACAGGACACAGAGAATGTAAGTCAGTTCTCCCCAGGCTCAGAACTAGTCAATGGTAGTGTGAAGACTGACACACGGTTGCTGGGCTCTAGAGTAAGTGTTTGCAAACACTATTGTCTCTCACATGAAATTGCTAGTATTTCCCCTGCCCACCCAAGGATGTTGCTGTCCTGCAAGTCAGGGAAGGTAGGCAGCAGACAAGGCATCCCTGGTCTTCACCTTCCCTCAGGGTTGCCCATTACCTGATAAGGGTGTCCCATGGACGATAACGGCAATACCCTTCCGGTTCTTGGCCAGACGGCCTTCTGCAGAAATGTCAATACCCAGGTGGCGGGCTATGGCCTTGCTCACTGGGTTGTTTTCTACCTCTCCAACCTCCTCCACGGAGTGGCTGTCTATGCTCTGTATCTTGTCAGCTGCAAAGGAAAAACACACATGTGTGCATGTGTACACTTGCAGACATTACATGGGTTCTAATTGAAATGGGAACGATGTTTTCAAATGTGGTTCTTATAAAATAAGGGGATCTGGTGTGGTGCTGAAGGACAAGCTCTGGATTGCTAATCACAAGGTTGGCAGTTCAAACCAACCAGCCGCTCCCTGGAAACCCTATACAGAGGCTCTATGAGTTGGTACCGACTCAACGGCACTTAATAAAATTATAAAATGACAAATGTGATCTGCTACCAATGGTGCAATGGCCTTGACTCTCCCAGTTGTTCACAATTACTAACTTTAAAATACAGACACTCTAATTCTAGCTATAGTTTTGGGAATCTCTCTCATTGAAGAAAGAAAGATGTAGAGGAACAGTGTTGGCCTGAAGGAGGAATGTCTGTGATGGGAAAGAGCAAGCTGCAATGCTATATATACAGCAGAGGTGTATGTAATAAAATACATACACATCTATTCCTCACTTATCGACTCTATCTGACAGTTCACATTTAGTACAGCAGCAAAAAACCTACCATCCCATTATTCTGTGCATTAACGGCATACGTCTGGCAGTAAGGACCATGAGGTGTGAGGTGAATAATGCCGGCTGTGATGGTTAAGGTTAAGTGTCCACTTGGCTAGGCTATGATTCTTAGTGGCTTGGCAGTTATGTTATGATGGAATTTGACATTTATGTGATGATGCAATTTGGCAGTTATGTAATGATATAGTCATGCTCCATTAGGTGATCTCATATGTCATTCTCTATTTTTGCATAATGCCTATTTTTACATAATTACCTGGTCTTTGGAACCTAACCATGTTGATAAGTGAGGAGTGAGTTTAGTCACTCCAAATACATGCGATGTTGTAACAATAGAATTGGGATCACACTCTAAATCTTTGCTTTTTTATGTAATATGTCTTGGACATCTGTCTATTCACTTGAAAACAGATCTAGCGCGTTAAAAAATAGTTGCTAAAGAATTTCATTGTATGGATTTCTCATAATTTAACTAGTGTTTCACTGATGGGCTTTTCAAAGGTTTGTACGGTTTTTCATTCTTCACATCATGGCGTGCCTCCTTCCCTGTAGGATATCTGGAACTGACATTCAGAGAGCCCAGGGACCAAGGAGAGTGGCAGGACTTTGGGGCATGTCAGCAGACCCAAATTGGATTGAACATGAGACATGGATTCCTGTACTTCAGTCCCAATTTTGAATCTCAATTCACCTTCCTTGTTGATAAGGGCTAAAATTGACAACTTAACTAGACTCTTTAACTAGCTCAAGAGTCTTGGCAATGCTTCCTAGTCTCTTACAGGGCACAATGGCAAAGATTTATCAAGGTTTACCATTCCTGGCAAATGAATGGCCCAGTGAATTCCCAGTTTTCTGTGGAATCTAGTTTTCTAAATATAGTTTCAATCTTGCATATCTTGGGCAAGATTAATGGTAGGAAATGGATCCACATGCTGGAAGGTCAGACTGTACATACCAATTTTATAGCCTGATTTATTTTATCACGGACATTTCTCTGTGCCATTAAGTACATTGACCATTTTTGTCTGCTTCACCCTCACCTTGCCTCTAGTCCACAGGAAGGGAGTTGCCCATTTTTAGTCAAAATGAAGAAAGAAGAATGGCACCCTTGGAATGTTTCTCTGAAGACCCCCAAAGGAAAAAAAAAACCCAAAGCCCTTAGTCAATTCCTACTCACAGTGACCCCCTAAGACAGAGCGGAACCTGCTACAGGGGTTCCAAGGCTGTAAATCTTAATGCAGGCACACAGCCACACCTTTGTCCTACACAATAACTGCTGCCCTTTGGTTAGCAGCTGACTGCTTCAATCACTACACCATCAGTACTCCTTGAGCAAACTCCTCCCGGCCAGTCTCCTGAAATGCCAGCATTAAAAATTCAGACCTTTGAGTTATTATTTAGACCAGTTAAAATGCTAGAAAGATACGTTATATGTCAGGGTGGGGCTGGGGTGTGGAGCCTAGTGCTAAGGACGTATTTTACAAGAAAGGTGAAAAGACAGAACTGCTTTCCCACTTCTGCTTAGAAGGAGCTGGTCCCCAAACATGAGAATGCTTGCTTACTTTGAAGCATGATTTTTTCCAAGCTCTCATTGTCCTCCTCGTCATCTGGGTAGGTTTTCGAATCCACCATAGCGATGTACCGCTCTTCCAGGTTAGATGTGACAGAGATTCCTTGGCTAAGCGAGGTCCTCTTGGTGCTGGCGGAATTTCCCTGGTCTGAAGAGGGCCCATCTTCCTCTTCTGTCAGGGAGCAAGAGATAAACACACAGGGAGGGAGTGAGGGAAATGAGGCAGAAAAGGAAAGCAAGACAAATCCAGTTAGCATCACCCTAGACTGTCCAATCAAACTAAATGCTAACTGCAGTTGGTTAGCTGTTAAAAAGTTCCTGTACCTAAAAAGACTCCATATTTTATCGTTTTTAATACCAAAATTATATGTTTGTCTCAATCTCTTTGCAAGTTCTTAAAATGAAACTTGGACCACACCAATTTTCCCTCTCAATGCAGCATGGACATTTCCCCATGTCACTACTAAGCACATGGACCGTTTGGTTTACCTAGCACCCTCTCACTGCCTCGCTCCACCAGGTCTCAGTAGGGGTAGTGGGTTGGAATTGTTGTTGTTGTTGTTAAGTGCCGTCGAGTCGGTTTCGACCCATAGCGACCCTGAATAGGGTTTCCGAGGCTGTAAATCTTTACGGGAGCAGATCGCCTCATCTTTCTCCCGCGGAGCAGCTGGTAGTTTCGAACTGCTGACCTTCCGGTTCGCAGCCCGATTCGTAACCACTACGCTACCAGAAGAAGAGCTTTTTCTCATTAATTAGTGCTTTTGGGTCCATATGAAAAGGCAGTTCAATACTTCATTTTTCAACCTTTACATTTGAAACTCTCACAGTCAGTCCTGATAGCAATTACTCACTATGAACCACAGAGTCTTATCCCCATCTCCTTTCACCAGCCCTGTCCACACAGGTTGGAAGCCACTCAGTGGAGAGTCTACCTACAAAGCTGTTATCTTTATGGGAGTAGATTGCCAGGTTCTTTCCTCTCTGGAGCTGCTGGGAGATTCGAGCTGCTGACCTTGAAGATTAAAGCCAAGTGCTTTAATCATTGTGCTACCACTGTGTGTGTTTGCTTGTGTGTGTGTATATATATAATGTATGTGCACATATACATATATTTGTTGCTGTTAAGTACTGTCGAATCGGATCTGACTGATAGTGGCCCAGTATAGGGTTTCTGAGGTTGTGAACCTTCACAAGAGCAGAAAGCTTCACCTTTTTCCCTGGAGTGGCTGGCGGACTCAAACCGTGGATCTTGTGGTTCGCAAGCCAGTGCTCATTTTATGCCTTGGTGGTGCTGTAAGGTTGGCAGTTCAAACCTACCTCCATGGGTGTAAAATGAGGCTAAAGCATCAGAAACCCTATACAGGGTTGCTATGAGTGGGAATTGACTCGGGGCAGTGGGTTACATTTGCCTGGATTCTAGACCCAGCAGAATGTGCCCCAGTCTCCGATCCACAAACTGGGGGTAACAGGATGATTTTGTCAGCGTTAGGAATAAAATACATATTTCACCTAGCACTTGCCTGGCAAGAGAAGGTGCTCAGAAATTGGTCGGTCTATGGCCAGAGTGACCTGAAAGGGCAAGGCAGTGGCTGGAGCCGGGGGTTCCGGGGTTGAGCTCTTACCATTGTCCTGAGTGAGGCTCTCCATGTACCTTGCCTTCATCTGCTCCTCTTTGGACCGCTTCAGCTCCTTAAAGTACTCATACACCTCCAGCGGCAGCTTCTCCCCAGGGATGCGGGGAGGCAGCAGCAGGGTGTTGAAGGAATCATAACCCTTCAGCTTCCGTAAGATCTGTGGGAGGGGAGAACGCAGACCGTGGTTCTCACTGGAAGTTGCTGCTGCTCATTCATTGGGGGCTTCTGCTTCTGCCTCCGTTTGATGCTGGAGTTTGGACAAATATTTTCTGAATTCCAAAGTGAGGGTGCTGTTTTAAGGGGGCCAAAAAGCTGAGCTCTGTACCTGAGGGGATATAGGATCTTTATTTTGCTCCATGTGAACCTGGACATTTTATAGGTGGAAAAAACTTTTTTTTTTTTTTTTTTAAAACAATCTACACTATTTTTGTCCTCCCTCCCCCAATGACAAAAGTACACAACTCCATTCTCCACCTGGAGTGACACAGACTTAAAAAGTAGTGTGGTTGGCAATATTATACCAGGCCAGGTTGCTGCCGCATTGATAGAACATCCAGGGAAGGAAGACCAGGGAAAGAGTACAGTAAAACCTGCAACAGCTAGAACCTGCCTAAGATGGAAATATGCCGGAGAAAGAAAATGCAAATATTTTCCACTAAAATGAGCAATAGAAAAGCACTAAGATTGGACGCTGTAAAAAGTGGAAAACTTATGAGAGCTGGAAAACCAAGGTTGTTCCTTTGGGTTTGGGCTTTCAGAGGTTTCCATGCATGAAGCATGTTTGAGTATGTGTGTGTAGGTGTCTACGTGTGCATGTGCTAAGGTTGTCAGATAAAATACGAGCTGCCATGTTAAATCTGAGTGTCAGATAAGCACTAGATGCTTCTTTAGCATAAAGATGTCCCTGGTGTGGCGCTGTAGGATAAGCACTGGACTGCTAAGCACCAGGCCCTCCTCAGAAACCTTATACAGGGTTGTTATGAGTAGGAATTCAACACCATTAATAACACCGTGCAGTATTCAGCATATGTTGTTGTTATGTGCGGTTCAGTGGCCTCTGACTCACCCCCACACTATAGGACAGAGGAGAGCCGCCTGGAGGGGTTTCAGAGGCTGGGATCTGTATGGAAACAGGTTGTCAGGTTTTTCTCCCATGGAACCGCTAGTAGGTCTGAACCACCAATGTTTTACTTAGCAGTCAAGTGCTTAACAGTGCACCACCAGGGCCCTATCTGCGACATACTTATACTACAAAACAAAGTTGCTTTTTGGAAATTCAGATTTCACTGGGCAGCCTGTGGTTTGTTTTTCTAAACCTGGCTACTGTAGTGTATATTGTCGTTATGTTACATGCTGTCAAGTCGGTTCTGACTCATAGCAACCCTAAATACGGTTTCTGAGGAGTGGATGGTGGCTATCCTACAGCGCCACACCAATGTATACGTGAATATATTTATTAAACACAGTAAAATGAAATTCTAGAAGGTATTTACTTCCTACACAATCTAATTTATTGGTATTAAAACTGTCTTGGTAGGTAATTCTTCTCCTGGTTCACCATCTTTAGATGCTCCAAAGTCACTGCTTGTGAGATGACTGTGAGAACAAAGGGCAGCAATGAGTTAAATCGCTACAGAGGAAGACCAAAGAGAGAGGACTCGCCCTATCAGACAGTGGGTTAGATTATTATAATTATTATAAAGCTGTCGTAATAACAGTCAGGGTGGAACCGATGCATGGATAGACACAGTGACAAATGAAACAGTAGGCAGAGCTCAGGACAGACTTGTTCATAAAGGGAACTCTGATAAAGGGCAGAAGTGGTAGGGCAGACGAGTGGGGGACAGGAAGGAATATTCAATAAATTATTCATATGGAAAACCATACTCAGGGTTCTTCCTTACCTCACTCATAAAAATCAACTCTTGCTGGATTCAGAACTGCCAATAACAAAAGGTTGAGACTTTTACTAAAATATAACAGAAGATATTTCTGACTTTGAAGTAAAGAAAGATTTAAGTGGAGATGTAAGAAGTCTCTTTGGGAGCAATTGATGAAACTGTTCTAGAAATGCAGAGATCAAGTTTAGGGGTGAGTGCAAAAAGACCATGGAGGGATGTGGGACAATCAGATGTGTAGTGGATGCTGTGGTGAGCTGCCCAGAGCCCCCTGCAGGATGAATGCTCCATTATAGATAAGGAAAAAAGACGACTAGTTGCCAGGGGTTAGAGACTGAGGGTGGAAGTGGGTGAAATAGAAGGGTGAGTTTGACACTGAAGAGGCAGCATGAGCAAGATCTTGGTGCTGATGGAATGAAACTATATCTTGGTTGTGGTGATGGTTATACAAATCTACACATGCAATAAAACTGCATGTCGTCTACCAATTTTAACGTCATGGTTCTGATACTGTATCTTAGTTACACATAACGTAGGCACTGGGGGAACCTGGATGAAAGGTACTACCCATGCTATCTTCCCAAGTTCCTAAGAATCCACACTAATTTCAAAATAAAAAGCTAAAAGAAAAGATACAGGCTGTACTAATAAAAACAAAACAACAGCTTTAACTGGCTTGAACGATAGCTTTTTCAGTGGTGAAAATGGGACCAAAATAAAGGACACTATTCCTTTTACCCTTTGAATAGAGAAAGGTTTGGCAAGCAAAAGCAAGGTTTTTGGGGCGTATAAGATCCTTCCAGCCCTACTTATGCTATTTGTTAAGTGCTGTCAAGTCGCTTCCGACTCATAGCGATCCAGTATAGGGTTTCCCAGGAGAGGCTGGTAGGTTTCAAGCAACCCTTATGTACAACAGAATGGAACACTGTCTGGTCCTGTACCATCCTCACAATTGTTGTTACGCTTGAGCTCACTGTTGCTGCCACTGTGTCAGTCCATCTCGTTGGAAGTCTTTCTTTTCCATCGACTTTCCACTTTACCAAACATGGTGTCCTGATAAACATGGTGACTGGTCCCTCCTGATAATATGTCTGAAGCATAAGAGACTAAGTCTCACCATCTTTGCTTCTATCTAAGGAGTATCCCAGCTGTACTTCTCCCAATACAGACCTGTATGTTCTTCTGGCAGTCAGTCCATGGTACCTTCAATATTCTTCTCCAACACCATAATTCAAGTGCATCGGTTCTCCTACGATCTTCCTTACTCATTGTCAAAATTTCACATGCGAATGAAGTGACTGAAAATACCATGGCTTGGGTCAGGAGCACTTTAGTCCTCAAACTGACATCTTTACTCTTGAACACTTTAAAGAGGTCTTGTGCAGCAGATTTGTCTAAAGCATTTTGATTTCTTGACTGATGCTTCCATGAGTGTTGATGGCAAATCCAAGCAAAATGAAGTCTTTGACAACTCAATCTTTTCTCCATTTATCATGATGTTATTTATTGCTCCAGTGGTGAAAATTCTGTTTTCTTTACATTTACTCATACCAAAAAGGCTGAGGTCTTTGATCTTCATCAGTAAGTAGTTTAAGCCCTCTTTGCTCTCATCAAGTAACGTTGTATCATCTGCATTATCTCAGGTTGTTAATGAGCTTTACTCCAATCCTGATGCCACATATTTCTTCATATAATCCAGCTTCTTAGATTATTTGCTCAGCATACAGAATGAGTAAGTGTGATGAAATAATTGAGTAAATATACGCAGAAAAATGCAGAAAAAAAATCCCATTACTATCTCGATGGAAGCAGAAAAAGCATTTGATAAAATCAACACTCCTTTGTAATTAACAAACTAAATGTCTAGCAGATGAAGAACAGAAAGGAACACCGTTAATCTGCTGACAATTACCTATAAAATCCTACAGCAAACATTATATTTAATGATGAGATATTGACTGTTTCCCTCTGAGATCAGGAAAGAGACAAGAGTGCCTGCTTACTTTCATTTCCATTCACACTACTGTACTGGAGATCCTAGTTGGTGCAATGAAACAAGATTAAATAAATGGAATGAAGGCTGGGAAAGAAAAAAATAAAAGTGTTATTCCACGAAGATGTGACTGTGTGCACAGAAAATACTAAAGAATCTAAAGCTAAGCCTTTCGGATTGATCTTTGCACTTAGTTAGGGGAAGGAAGTGGGAAAGGCCAAGAGAAAGTCCTCCCCTGCAGAGGGAGAACACCATTGAGGCATGGCAGAGCCCTGCACACCTAGGAACATGGAAGTCAGTTTGGACCTCTGCTTACCTTCTCTTCTATGAGATATTGCTGGTCAAATTCTAAGGAGTAAAACTCAATGGGAAAGTTGCAGGGATTCTTCACCACCAATTCGGCCTCATCTCCAGGTGCATAGGGCAGCAGTGGTCCCAGCTCCAGAACTGAAGGATTAAATTCCAGGCGAGGCTCCAGACCTTGTCCTTGTGCCAGTAGCGTCAGCTTCTGAGGGCTCTGAGCAATCTGGAACACCAGCGTTTGGCTGTAGAACTTCTGGAAAGCATGAAATCAGGTAAGTAGAAGACACATATTATTTCTCTGTTACATGCCATGGAAAGCATGGAAGACGATGGACATGGCAGGGCAGAACTTCCCCTGGAGTAGTTCTCAACTGATGACTCTGAAAAGTTACTGTATAAGTACATCTTTCTCCCCTGTTGCTGGTAGGTACCATTGATTTTTGGTTCACCCCAAGAGACAGAACTGCCTCACAGGGTCTTCTAGGCCCTAATTTTTATGGAAGCAGATGATCAGGTCTTTTCTCCTGCAGAGTCACTGGGTGGGTTTGAACTGTCAATCTTTTGCCACCAGGTATATTCCACTGGAGTTTCCCAGTGGGATCAAGTCCTAGTTCAAGTCCCTTGATGGCTGCCTTCTTTCATTTATCTCCTTTTCCTTCCCTACCAATGTGTCCTATTTGCATTCAAATCCTTGTCTCCAGGTCTGCATCTGGGAGAGCCCAAATTAACACATTCATTCCCATTATCTGAAGGTAGGAGAACAGTTATGCAGCACGTCTGGGACTGATGAGCTACAGCCTTCAGAACACCAGCTAGTAGTGATGCTGTGCTCAGTGTTCTCAAAGTGGTAAAGAAATCAACTTTACAGTCAATGATTTCTTACATTAGAAAGCTACATTGCTTCACTGAGGAACTTCATAAAACACAGATTCACTGGTTCTATTCCTAGAGGGGTGGGGGAATTCTTGGGATTCTGCATTTTTAACCATATTCCAAGACATTCTGATATAGTTGGGCTGACTTCAGTTTGGGGACCTTGATTAGCTTTGAAATTAGAGGTGTTTGTAACTGTCTTAACTCATGGGAGAAAATCGGGTGGATGTGGACACACACACACACAGATACTCACAAATGGGCAGAAACAGAGACTGAATGACCGGGTTAGAAGGGGTTTTTACATAGTTGTGGATTTATCATCTTATGACCTAAACTTCTATACTTTAAAAAAAAATTTATTTTAAGGTTTTTATTGTGAATTGAGTGAACATTTACAGGACAGATCATCAGTTTTACATTCAACATACACCTTGTTTCATTACAATGATTATAATCCCCTCCATGTACCATCAGTTAACAGTATTTCTCTCTACTCATTTTAGTTCTTTTTTTTTTTTTTTTCCCAACACTCATAATAATTTACACCACCAAAGGGCACATTCTGCAAGTCTGCCTCTTGGGCATCAGCTCTCAGTCCTCTGTTTCTGGTCTATAAAATTAACCACTCCCCTGTTTTTGTTACAAAACTTCTACCTTTACAATTGTGACAGTCACAATTAGTCATGATAGCAATTACTCACTATCGAATCATAAGAATTGTATCCTCATCTCTTTTTACCAGACCCATCTAGATAAGATGAAAACTATTCAGTGGGGACTCTATCTTCCCCCACACACTCTTAAACTAAACTCCCTCTTGAAAACTTGTAAGCCAGTCCCTTGGTGCCTTTATCGTCCCCTCATTTTAGGTAGCCAATGTCTATGTTGCCCGTCCCTATCTACACTTCTATACTTCTTAAAGGAAATCTTTCTAGGATAGTTCACTCAGTTCCTTGTTTTGTACCAGAGCATGCTGACTGCATTTAGACCTTTTCTTATGACTGAGAGCAATGAGTGTAGATGTCTCTTGTGCTGCTGAAGGTGATGAAGATGTAGGAATGCATGGCTGAGAGAGAAGGCTAAAAAACTCCTTGTAAGTTCATCTTCCAACTGATGAAAACATTTTATGGGCTTTGGTCAAATCCAGCTCACTAGTTAAGGAACTGCCTGGATAGATCTATTTTTACCACAATTATTGATAATTCCCTGGTACTGTCTATAGCTTATTCAGTCATGGAAAAAATCTAAAATCTTGAGTAAATCACCTGATAGTCTAAAGACTCTCTAAGAATGACAAACATGTAATTAATTCCCTTTTAACAGGGTTGGGGGAGATTTTGACAGCAATAGGAAATGGGCTTGATTTTAGAATGAAATACGAAGTCAATGACTTTTCCTCTTTTTTAATTCTACTCATTATTTGAAGATTTAAATACGTTTCCTCAAAGCTGTAAGCAGAAAATGAGAGTTAACTACAGATATTTTAGAAAATGTCCATTGACTTATCTTATAAAAGGCCACAAGAGACAGAAAAATATATCCCAAATGTCTTAGGCTTTGAGCCGAAGCCTTCACAGAGTAACCTCTTGTTATCACTCTGGTTCTACGGTATTGTTACTGTTTGCTGTGTTCTTAGTCAGGAGTAGCTTTGTACTGATAATACTCAGAAAAGGAACAGTTATGAAGCCCTGGGAGGCTGTCCACCAGGAAGTACTTATTAGTACTATGACGATTGATAATAATGCCTCATAGTTATGGACACATTCACTATATATAGAGGAGAATGCTATGTATTTTATTCACTTTAGTTCATCTTGAAAATGATCCCAGTGGTGGTGATGTGCCATGGAGTCGGTTCCAACTCATAGTGACCCTGCATAGAGTTTCTGAGGCTATAAATCTTTACGGGAGCAGAACAGCTGGTAGTTTCGAACTGCCGACCTTGAGGTTAACAGCCCGATTCATAACCACTATGCTACCAGAGCTCCGTAAAATAATCCTAGGAGGTGACTATTACAGGTTAGTAATCGCCCATTTGAAACCTGGGGGCTCAGATACTTTCAAATTCACATTTTAAATAGGTAAACACAGTGTTGTTGTTTTTGTTAAGTACCATGGAGTTGGTTCTGATTCATAGCGACCCTGTACAGGGTTTCCGAGGTTGTAAATCTTTACAGGAGCAGAAAGCCTCATCTTTTTGTCCTGCAGAACAGCTGGTAGTTTCGAACTGCCAACCTTGAGGTTAGCAGCCCGATTCATAACCACTATACTACCAGAGCTCTTTATTACCTAATGTCCTCAGTGAGTTTATGGAAGGTCCCCTGTAATCCAAACACATGACTATTGCTGCAGGTGATGGAGTCCTGGCGTGGTGCTGTGGGCTAATGCACTGGACTGCAAGGTTGGTCTGAACTGCAAGGTTGGTGATTCAAGCTCACTAGGCACTCCTTAGAAACCCTATATAGGGTTGCTCAGAGTTGAAACAACTCATCGGTACTTAATATCAACAATGTTTGAATAAATTATCTCATATCAGTTAGGGGGAGATTTTCCTGTCAGATGAATTTTGGTCTGAAACTTACTAAACGTTTTTCAGTTTTCAGAGTTTACTGGATTTCAGAGTAGCAAAAAGGGGTCTGGGGTACATATGATTATTATTTCCAATCTAACTATAAGTACACTGAGGCTTAGAGACACTCCATAATTTGTGTGAAAACCTGCAGCCTCTAAGAGCAGGGCAGAGGGACAGTTGTGCTCTTAACCAGTGGACCGCATAGCTTCTGTGTGAACTAGAAGCTCCAAAGATGCCATAGTCAGGATTTCAAGGCACAGGTCACCCCAAACTTCCCTGGAGACCCAAGCAAACACAGACCCAATCTTAAAGAGACCCAGAGAATCCGAATGAAATCATATTTCTTCACAGCTCACCTCTTCTTTGGGCATGAATTTCACTTGCACATTGGACTTCTCACCAGGGTCCAGGACTCCAGAAGTGGGTTGAACCTCAAAGATCCGTGTCTTTGGCTTTAATTCAGCACGTAGTTTCCGTCTTAAGTACTTTGGCATGTGCTTCCCCAGCTGGGTTGTAAATATTAGACAATTAGGTTGTCCTCTATGGAAAATAGACGAATTTCACCGGCATTTACTGAGTACCTCCCAGGTGCCAGGGACAGTAGACCCCAGGGAATACAGAGATGAATGAAGCACTCACCCAGATAGCAGGGCCTGACAGAACTTTGAGTGCTCAACTAAAGGTCTAGATTTTAGTTAGGAGGCAATGAAAAGACCAAGCAGAATTGTGAAATGATGAGAATGAAACCCTACAATTACAAATCAGGAAGACCTGGCAACGGAGAAAAGGGGACCAATGGGCCACAGGGCACTTACCTTGTCAACAGGCTTAATGGCTTGGACAAACCATTCACAAGGGACTTGGATTTGATTGGTAAGTTGAATAGTTTCCACAAGGCATTGTCCACTCTGAATTGTGGCAAATTCCACTTTTCCACAAGACAGCGTCATGGTTGGGATGGTCACTTTGGCTTTGAGACAGACCTGAATTGTTGGTCCTCCAACCACCTATAGTAGACGTAGAATTACTGTTATCACGTGACTGGTGTTTGGATGAAGAGAGGAGGGTGAATCATAGATCTAACATAATCACTAGCTCATCCCAGGGACAATCTGTACACAGAACGAGAGGCCAACGATGGCTAATTTGACCCAGTGGTACATCTTACCTTGATGGGCATTGTAACTTCTTTGTTTCCAACAGAAAGATTTGTCCCTTGTGGGTCAAACCGCACTTCAAAGGTTTCCGTTTCACAGTAAGGCAGATTCTTTACACGATCTAGCTCAGTACTGAAGCCTGGACCAAGACAGTGAGAAAACCACAATTTCTTCTTGGGAAAGCGAAGTAGCAAACAATAGGGGATGCAGATAGGCCCCCCTCTGGATCAGGGTGACTATTCAAGGCATCACTGAATGGCCCATCCATTTTTTCAGCTGAGCCCAGAAGAAACACTAATATTGATCGCAAACCACAATACAAATGGGGACCTTGTTAAACGTGCTAAGATGCAATAGGAAGGGGTCTCCCCAGTCTGGTTACCTGTGTCATGAAGGACACGCTTTTCTGCTCGAA
This sequence comes from Chrysochloris asiatica, assembly GCF_000296735.1. NCBI lineage: Eukaryota > Metazoa > Chordata > Mammalia > Afrosoricida > Chrysochloridae > Chrysochloris > Chrysochloris asiatica. The sequence goes on from NW_006408555.1 coordinate 16,709,339, forward strand.
AGGACACTGGGAAGTGGCTGGTGTTGGTGATCTTGATGATGTGTGTTCGGACGTCACCAAGGATAATGTAACCAAAGTCCAGGATATACTCTGGCAGCTGGACTCTGAAACAGTTCAGAAACCTCCGTATCGGTCACGTTCAAATCTGGAAGCTTTCTTTCCCCAAAGTGAGAGAGGTGAGATCCTGTCGCATCTACTGTACATACTTTTATTTCCTGGGGTAGACAGTGACCAGTGGCCACCAGAATGGAGACTAGGGTCAAGAGACTTCCCCCAGAAACCCACACTGCTGTTTCTGAGCATCTGTGTGAGTCCTCATGGACCTGAAATGGCCTGGCCATCTGACAAAGTTGGAATCTTCTGACTTTAAGAGGCACACACCTGCCTGGTTGGCATGATACTAGGGGAGGCAGGTAAGGGGGGCTAGAGGATTTCACTTCTAGAAGATCAAGTATTATTTCCAGGGGAGCCCCCTGCACAGGTCAGCACACTGCTCCGATTCACTCTCACACAAACACAACATGAAAAGGAGCTCACTTGGTCAGTTTCCGACGACTCCGATGAATGAGGCAGGAGTCATCTGTGGGATCGGTGGTCACCATTTTCTGATATTGTAGGGCATACTCTTGGACTATAAGTCTCTCTACTTCCATCTGGAGATGAGCACTAAACTGCAGTAAGAGAGAAGAGAGAGTCAGAACATTCCTCCAGAACATTTATCTTCCAAAAGGACAACATCACCCTTAGGAGGGCAAAAATGAGTTCCTGGAACATGAAAAACGAGTTAACTTTTCATAGCTCCAAAAAGCCATTTATGACATAAATATATATACAGTCTATTTCTGATACTAAAAGTTACATGGCGGAAGGAGTGGTCAGCAAACTACTGTACATCTAAACTATGGAATACTACTCAGCAATAAAACAGAATGAACTACTGAGACATGCAACAACCTGGATGAATCTGAAGGGCATTATACTGAGAGGAAAAGTCATTCTTCCAAAGGTTACATACTATGTGATTCCATTTGAACAGCATTCTTGAAATAACAAAAGCATAGCAACAGAGAATTTTAATGGTTGTCTAGAGGACTGCGAACCACAATGTCGGTGGTTCAAACCCACCAGTCGCTTCTTGGAAACCCTATACAGAGTTGTTATGAGTCGGAATAGACTTTACTTAACAACAACATATGGTTGCTGTGAGTCGGAATCAACTTGATGGCAGTGGGTTTGGTTTGGAGGAAAAAGGGATAGGTATGGCATCTTGTACAGAACTAGGCTTCTGTAAAGCAGGGCTTTGCAAATGCCCTTTGGGGCTCCTAGTCTCCCCCACACTTTTCATCTCAATTTCAGAGCTCCTCTAATCCAGGCCTATGGGCTCTCTCTATATTTATTGTTGTTACGTGCCGTCAAATCAGTTCTGACCCATAGTATCTGTATAATTCTCCTGTAGGACAATATTCCTACACTCATTTGCATTTAAAAAAGAAGAACACAGGGAGAGATGATCAGAAAAGGCCTTTCAGGGAATGGTGAGAGAAGCTATTTTGAGATTTTGCCTTTATATCATATCATCGAGGTAGCTTCTATTTACAGACTGGGACACTCCTTCTCTTGAGAAACCGAGTCTGTGTCAGCACACATTCCGGATTTTTCCAGAACTTATCTGATTACCACTCTTCACCCCTTGGATGCTGGAGCACCTGAGGGTTCTGTTCTGAATGCATTCCCTCTTCTCTGCTCACTTGATACCTTCCCTAGGGAATCTCACTGCTTCTTGGGACTACAGTGATGATCCCTAGATTCTCGAATCTTTTTCTCCAGCTTCGTCTTCTCCTCCAGGTCCACAGCAGTGGCTCTGACTCCTTATTGGTTGCCTCCACTTGGATGGCGCGCAAAAATCTTATGCTCAGTGATAAACAATCTTACTGTCCTCTCCCTCCCCACCACAACGTGCTTCTCTTCCTGAGTTTCCTATCTCTGGGCCTCCTCCTTAAATTACTTGAACAAGACACAGGAGGTGACTATCCTCTCACTTTCACATTCAATGACTCCATAACGCCTGACATTTCTACCTCCAAGATATTTTTTGAGTCCACCCACTCCTCTCTACCACCATCTTTGTTCACACCACCATCATCTCTCACCAGAAGCACTTCATTAGCTTTTTAAACAATGGATCTCCCCATATCTACTTTCATGTTTCCAAATCCTCCTGCTACACCAAGCTTCACGAGGCATCCAGAGGGATCTTTTAAATACACAAATCCAAATATGCTGCACTTAAAAGGCTTCTGAAGCTTTCTGTTGCTTTCAGGATAAAACTTAAATCCTTAAAACAATTCACCAGGCCACTGCCTACCTATGCAGACTCACCTCCCACTACCTGCCTCCCCTTCTTGGCTTTAACTATTCTCTCCTTCTCTCTGTTCCGCAGACAAACCATGCCCTTCTTGTCCCTGGGTCTTTGCACATACTATACTTCTGAACATACCAGGAGGCTTCAAAAGCTCATGGAAAAATGGAGCTAAAAAATAATGGAATTTTTCCACGAAACTTTTGAAATCCCCAGGTACGAGTTGGGCTGCTAACCTCAAAGTCAGCAGTTCGAAATTACCAGCCATTCTACGGAATAAACTTGAGGCTTTCTCCTCTCATGAAGATTTACAGCTTCAGAAACCCTATGCAGGGTCACTATGAGTCAGAACCGACCCCGCGGCACATAACCACCCCCACATGTACTTCCTATGCAGGGTGCAACTAATCTTACCTCAGAAGATTCATACTCAGGAATCTCCTCAGTTGTCATCTCTAAGTGAGCAATTGTATCATATTTGTCATACTCTAGGTTTTTTTTGGCTTGATCCAAGAAGGTTTCATACTTTTCATTTCCTGTGGGTTGGAAGAAGAGAATAACATGGACTATGTCCAAAACACTGACTCTTTTGTTTTGTTTTTAACTTTCTATTGTGAATTGAGGTGAAGGTTACAGGGCAGATTATCAGTTTTAATTAAACAAATCTTACACTTTGCTTCATTACAATGACTGCGATCCCCTCCATGTACCATCGGTTACCAGTGTTTACCTCTATTCACTTCAACTCTTGCTTTCCTCCCTGTGTCTCCTTCTTGCTGTTTATTGTTGCCCCATCACCCATGTTAACATGTAGCCACCAGAGTACTGGTTACAAGTTGGGCTGCTAACCTCAAGGTCAGCAGTTCGAAACCACCAAGTGTTTTGTGGGAGAAAGATGTGGGTTTCTGCTTCCACTAAGATTTATAGCCTCAGAAACCCTATACTGGGTCACTATGAGTTGGAACCAACTCCACAGCACATAATCTATCCATCAATCAACCCTCTAGCCTGTGAATAATATTCTCTCCCCTGCTTGCTCACCCCTCCCCATTCCCCACAACCATTATAGAATGTTCTTTTATCTAGAAAACCTTTTCTTAACTTTTTACAATAGTGGTCTCATACTCTTATACAATATTTGTCCTTTTGTGGACAAATGACTAATTTCATTCAGCATAATGTTCCAAATACTGACTCTTGAAGAACTAGGTGGTACTCTGAAAGTTCTGGCCAGGGTCATCAGAGTAGATGGTCACGGACAGAATGGGAGAAAACTGTGGAGCAGAACTCAAATTCTTTACAAAAAAAAAGGAAAACTGGAACCAGTGAGAACAGAGGACTCCCTGAGTTTAACTTCCTGAGACCCTCTTTACACCTGGACAGAGCCCCTATTCTTTGAGACCACCTTTGAACAAACTAGCAGAGTGATATACAAATTGACCAACCAACCAACCAACCAAAACCCCTCAAACAAGACTATTGCCATTGAGTTGATTCCAAATCAAGGTGCTACCGAGGTTGTTAGGGTAGAATTGTGCTCCATAGGGCTTTCAATGGTTGATTCATCAGGCCTTTTTCCAAGGTACTCCTGGTGGACTTGAACCTCCAATCTTTTGGTTAGTACTTGCACTACCAAGGGATTTTAGAGTTAGAATCTGTGGTTGTCTTTCTGTACATAGTTTATATTCTGAGAATTCTACTCCCTAAAAAAGTAAAGGGTCAGCAAAAAAGATGAAGACCCTCAGTGAGCTGGGCTGACAACAGTGGGCTCACACAGCAGCAGTTGCTGAGGATGGCAGAGGATGGGGCAAGTTTTCATTCTGTTGTACCCAGCATCGCTATGAGTCAGAGCCAACTCAATGGCATCTCTCAACAACACTTGCTTCACTCACCCTTTGCCTTCTCAATGACCATCTGTGAGTATGTAACTGGAAAAAGACGACTCAAGATTTTAGTGGAAGGAGCATGTAACAAAGGAAAAGGCATTTGGAAGTAAAATTTTCTGCTCCTTTTATAGGAAGCAATTCAGTAAGAGCCAAACTGGCCAGCGGTCCTAACATGAGACTGCCATGATTTGGCCTCACTGTGATTTGAAAATGACTCAGTGGCAACAGGCTTGTTTGAGGGGTCTTGGTTGGTTCGTTAGTTGATTTGGTTTGGAATTGCACAGTTTGGAAGCAAAGTTAGACTTTCATTACTCATCTCTCAGGCCCCAAACCATATTCAACTTATTTTCCGCCATTGTGGAATAACCATAGAAGGTTGAGAACAGCCAAGTAAGTTGAGTAGCCCTCCATTGTCAAATAAACAAAGCTAAAATGTATCTGCTGCCCCCTTGTGGGAAAACACTCAAACTGGGTTAGTAGTACCTTTCAGGTTCCTGGGCAGATCGAGGCTGATTCGGGGGAAAATTCCCTCTCCACTCAGAATGATACTTTCTGGATCCAAGTGGGCGATCTGAATCTGGAAGCTCCTGTGAAAGACCTCAGGTATGCCAGGTAAATAGTACACTTTCAACACCTGCTCTTTGTGAGACTCAATAAAACCCTGTGCAGAAAGACCAGAGAGAACTTTAACATTTACAAATGGACTTCTGCTTTTGGCTGTTAGATGAACTGGATAATCCCCAGGCTCTTCTCCACTCACACTCCTATCCTAGGATCTAGTCCTATGAAGCTATAAGAAAACCACAAACACCCAAGAGATAAATATATTTATAGCAGGATTAGTACAAAATTGAAAAATTTGGGGAAAAACGCAAATTTGGTGGAAAATGGAAAATTACTTTTAATAAAGCTACAAAATGGGATCTTCCTCAGCAGGGAAGAGAAATGAGCTATGGCTACATGCAACAATGTATGAGAATAGGTGTTTCATAAAAGAGAGAACATGATTAGCCAATGAACACAGTAAAATGTGCATACTCTCAACAACCAGGGAAATACAAACTAAGATAATGGAATTCTTTTTAAACTACAATACTGGAAAAATGCACCAAATTTGGGCAATCCAAGTAGCAATCCTACCCCTGGTAGCAGCGCTAGAGATTGGGGCAGGCATAGCTACTGGACTGCAAGCATTTCCCATTAATGGAGGTTTTGCTAGTTGGTTCCATAATCCTGTATTAAATTCCCTGCTTCCCATTCTAACCCCACTATTGGTTATCCTCACTTTACTGGCAGTTGCCCCTGTGTTCTTCATTTTGTTCAGTTGCAGGTTAGCCGCATACCCAAATTTCCCAGCAAGCTGCTACCCAGTTGTTGTTACAAGCTGAAGACCTAAGACTGAGGAACCAACCTCAGTCCAGCTGCTGACCCGGTTACAACACCACCAACAATGACAAAGCCGTCACCAACCATAGTCCAAGCCCAAAGAAAGACAACCTTGCTGCCCCAATGTCAGCAGGAAGTAGCTATGGAAAAATGACCGTCATCCCTTTTCCCATGGGCATGGATCATAGAGATGGCCATTCATTTTTCTTGTTTAACCAAAGAGGGGGAAATGTTACAATATCAGGTCCGCCATTTTAGGCTGTACCTTCTGGGTTCTTTCCTCTCCCTTCCCTTCAACTCCATTTTATAATCTTAGGTTTCTGTTTCCCTGCCCTAAGCTACAAGGTGCATAGTTTAAAAGGCAACATGGCTTTTGACAGGCCACAGCTAAATTACCCCAGCAATGACCACTCCCTTCCTGTTGAACCTATATAAGATCACTCCCTTCCCGTTGACTCTCTCTTCTCTACTCTTCTGCCTCCTGCCTTCTTTCTCTGGCAGAGGTCACCTTCCTCTTCCTTACCCTGAATAAAGGTCTCTAGACGGGCAATACATAAATAAATAAATAAAAGTCTCTAGACGGGCCGTCTGGTGTGTGGTGTGGTTGATGAGCGGCTCCGGGTTGTTTTTTCCCTTTCTTTATTTTTTTGGGGAATGCAACAACTTTATTAACAGAAAAGTGCAATGAAATTTCTTGAAAGCTTAAAAGGAAGGAGGCACCACTTAGACACCTCCCCTCAAATGAAGGACCAAGTACAGGGTAGATTCTTTTTGGATGTTGTAGTCAGGCAGTGTACACCCATCTTCCAGCTGTTTCCCAGCAAAGATCAATCTCTGCTGGTCAGGAGGAATGCCTTCTTTGTCTTGGATCTTCACCTTGACATTCTCAATGGTGTTACTGGGCTCTACTTCAAGGGTGATGGTCTCACAGGTCAAGGTCTTCACGGAGATCTGCATCTCCCCTCTCAGATGAAGGACCAGGTGCAGGGTGGATTCTTTCTGGATGTTGTAATCAGACAGGGTACAGCCATCTTCCAGCTGCTTCCCAACAAAGATCAATCTCTGCTGGTCAGGGGGGATGCCTTCCTTGTCTTGGATCTTTGCCTTGATATTCTCAATGGTGTCACTGGGCAGAGAATCATTGTCAGATACAGGACCGGAAGGTGGGAAGGCACTCAGAATGCGACGGGAAAAAAATGCCTCCTCAAAGTAGAGTTGACCACGATGATGTGAAAAGAGTTAAGTTTGGGAGAGAAAAGCACACAGAACCTTCATTTGCTGATGGGCCACAACTCAAAATGAAGAGCAACAGCTGTAAACATCCATTGAAAATCG
>NW_006408555.1:16719008-16737296 GCF_000296735.1 Chrysochloris asiatica
GGTAGTGAGGTTGGCCCAGGATTGGACATTGTTTCGTTCTGCTGTGCATGGGGTCGCTATGAGTCGGTTCTGACTCGATGGCACCTGACAACAACAATACATCAAAGAAAATTTGTATACGTATCTGGGGGTAGAAATGTCAATGGAAATAATCAATGTACAAGACACTTTAGCTCTGTTGATAAAACTGAATATACCCATAGCACACAGCCCAGCAACATCGCCCTTGGAAATCACCCTAGGGAAATGCTGCTAGTTGTGACCCAGGAAATGTGTACAAGAATATTTATAGCAGGTTTACTGCAAAACAGCAAAAAGTTTGGGGGAAAAAAGAAATGTGCCTTGGTGGAAAATGGAAAATTACTTTCTATATGGAATCTGATTCAGCCATGAAAATGAGTGAACCATAATACGGACAAGTCTTAGAAATCTAATACTGGGTAAAAAAAAAATGCAAATTGTACAAGATTACATTTAGTATGGGGCCATTTGTATAAAGCTGAAGATGAAAGTAAAATCTCACAGAATGACACCTTCAAGAAGACAAACCTGTGCACATGTGTCTGTTTTATTTATCACCTAGTCTCTGGGTCCAGAAAAATGCCTTGTCGTTGTAGGTGCTTTAAAGTTTTCATTGATAAGCTCAAGTTATTTTGCTCCAAAATCCATACATATGTGATAAAGTTGATTTTAAAGAGCAATGGAATGATAAACATTAAATTCAGACTAATGATTTCTGGTTGGAGAGTGGGCAGCAGGGACTTGAGATAGAAAAAGAGCCCACGGGTGGATGCAAGGATCTTACTAATGTTCTAGATTTAAAGATGGTTGGTAGGCTCATGGGTGGCTCATTTTACTATTGTGGTTTATAAATGAAACGTGTTTGTTTATGCAAATATTATATGATACAACTTAAGAAATATGAATAAGGATACAAAGTGTACTCTCCAGTGGTAATCAGGAAACAAAAGGGGAGAGAATCACATGGCTCAAAATGACCAGGAGAGACAAATCAGGGTGGAATGTGACCTGGGGGAAGTGACATCAGTACAAACTCAAGTTACGTGTTGTTGTTATTGTCAGGGCTCACGGTGACCCCAGGCACAACAAATTGGAACACTGCCTGGTCTTGTGCCAGCCTCACAATTGGTTATGTTTGAGCCCATGCTTGCTGCCACTATATCATTCCATCTCATTGGAGGGCTTCCTCTGTTTCACTGACCCTCCACTTTACCAAGCAGAATGTCCCTCCTGACACTAGGTCCAAAGTATGAGAGCCTACAGGGCCACCTGTCTCTCTCTCTATCGTGTCAGATGTTCATATGCTAACAGTACTGCTAGACTTTGTAAACATCTGGTCTCATTGTAAGAATCTGGCTTCATAATAGGAAATCTGGAGTCCTGGTGTAGTATTGTAGGACAAACAAGTGCTGGACTGCTAACCGCAAGGTCTGTGGTTCAAACCCACGAGCCATCTTCATTTCTGAGGAGCCTTCTAACTTCATTTGTAAGGAGCCTTCTAAGACAGATTTGTTTATTCTTCTGGCAGTCCATGGTACTCTCAATATTCTCTCCTAACCCTAGTACAATGAATAAATATCTCAAATCCCAAGTCCATTGCCTGGGACAGTAAAGTGTCACTGTTATGACTCCTACAAAAAGCCATGGCTTAATTCCCTTGCTTTTTTCTGCCTCTGCTCTGTCTGCCTTATATGCTGTCTGTTTCATCGTACAGACTGAGTCTGGTCACATTTCACAAGATATAGAGTTATGTGTGTGAATAAAGGAGCTACAAGTTGGGATCACACTGCAATTGTGCAGTGTTTTAGAGTCTCCAAGATTCAGCTTCACACCTTTGTTCTCTCTTCTATGCACCCCTCCTGAGAGCACTCAATGTTCTTGGGGAAGGGTTGGGTGCCTGGTTTCTTCCTGATTTTGCCACCTGAGCCTTGGTTTTTGCTGATTTTGTTTTGCCCCTTTTTGCTATAATAACTCATTGTTATTAAGTTGCTAAGTAAATCAAGTTGGTTCTGACTCATAGTGACCCTTTATAAGGTTTCTAGGGACCAGCTGGTGTGTCTGAACCACTGACCTTGAGATTAACAGTCCAGTACTGATTCTGTAGCACCACACCAGGACTTCCATAATATTAACCCCAAACCATGGGTAATGTCTCTTTGCTGAGTTCTGGGAACCAATTCTCCTAACGAATCATCAAATCTGGGGGATGGTTTTGAGAGTCCACCGACACAGGATGATTCTGAGGAACAATATATTCTATGAATATTATTTCTTATAAGAATCAAGAAAAGAAATAAAATATCTATTCAGTGTTCTGATGAGTTTTAAGAAGCCACAATACCAAAACCATAGGAGTAGGAAGTCAGAAAGACACAATGACCAACACCAGGACAGAGTCCAAGGGATGACGCATCTCGCCCACTCTGTTCCTTGTCAACACTGAGGACTGTCTGGCTGTGGTTCTCGCCCAGGCTACAAGCACACACACACACACACACTCACTCAAGCAGTAAAGAAAAATGAAGATAACCAAAATCTCTTCACTGTACAGTTGAGTTTGAGAGAGAAAAAATACACCCATGTTAGAAAGAAACAAAGCGGGTACCTAGCCAGTGTGCATAAGTTTAGAGACTTAACTCCAGGGCAAAGGAAGGCACCTAGGAGTTCTGGTGTGGTGCTGAAGGATAAGCACTTGAAATTGCTACCTACAAGTTCAGTAGTTCAAACTTACCAGCTGCTCATCGGAAACCCTATACAGGGTCATTAGGAGTCAGAATGGACTCAACAGCACTTAACAACAACAAACGTATTAATCGTATAGGAATGAAAATGTATAAAAGATTTTTATATACTTGGAAAAAACAATAGGTAGCGAAATGGACAAAGACGTTTATAAATCATGCTTTTGTTGTGAAGTGCTATCAAGCTGGTTCTGACTCATAGTGACCACGTATAGGATTTCCAAGGAGTGGCTGGTGAGCTTGAACTGCTGACCTTGAGATTCAAACCGACCTTGCAGTCCAGCACATTAGCCCACAGGGTCACACCAGGACGCCATATCATGCTTAGCCTTAGAAAAATGAAACAGAAAAAGACAAAAGCCTTATGAATAGAGATTCATGATAACCCATATACTATCGGCCAGAAAACATTATTTTCAAACATTCATTGATATATTGTTGCCGTTGTTAAGTGCCAGAGTTTTGGTTCCGACTCATTTGTTGTATTTAGGTGTCACTGAGTCAATACTGACTCATAGCGATCGTATGCACAACAGAATAAAACACTGCCCAGTCTTGTGCCAACTTCATAATCATTGCTATGCTTGACCCTATTGCTGCTGCTAGTATGCCAATCCATCTTGTTGGTGGTCTTCCTCTTTTTCTTTGATGCTCCACTTTAATAAAATGACATCCTTCGCCAGGGAATGATCCCTCCTGATAATATGTCCGAATTATGAGAGACAAAGTCTGGCCAATCCTGGATCAAGGAGCACTCTGCCTGTACTTCTTCCAACTCAAATTTGTTTGTTCTTTTGGCAGTCCATCGTACTTTTAATACTCTCCTTCAGTATCACAACTCAAATGCATCAATTCTCCTATGATCTCCCTTATTCACTTTCCAACTTTTACATGCATACGAGGCTATTAAAAATCCCATGGTTTGGGTCAGGTGCACCTTAGTCCTCAAACTGACATCTTTGCTCTTCAACACTTTAAAAAAAAAAGTCTTTTGTAGCAGATTTGTCTAATGCAATACGTTGTTTGATTTCTTGACTGCTGCTTCTATGAGTGTTGATTGATCTGAGCAAAACGAAGTCTTTGACAACTTCAATCTTTTTTCCATTTATGTGGATGTTATTATTTGTCCAGTGTGAGGATTTTTGTTTTCTTTACATTGAGATGCAACCCATACCAAAGGCTGTGGTCTTTGATCTTCATCTGTAAGTATTTGAAGTCCTCTTCCCTTTCAGCAAGCAGGGTTGTATCATCTGCATATCGCAGGTTGTTAATGAGTCTTCCTGTAATCCTGATGTCATGTTTTTCTTCACATAATCCAGCTTCTTGTATTATTTGCTCATCATACAGGTTAATTAAGTATGGTGAAAGAATACAGCCCTGGCACATACCTTTCCTAATTTTAAACCATTCAGTGTTCCCTTGTTCTGTTTGTCTTGGTGTATGTACAGGTTCCTCAAGAACACAATTAAGTGTTTGGGAATACTCATTCTCCACAATGTTGTCCACACTTTGTCATGATCCACAAACTCAAAAGGCTTCATGTCATCAATAAAGCACAGATAAACATCTTTCTGGTATTCTTTGCTTTCAGCTAAGATCTAGCTGAAAGCAGCAATGACCTCTCTCATTCCACATCCTCTCCTGAATCTGGCTTGAACCTCTGGTCTCCCTTGTAGGCATATGACTATCATCCCATCACAGATAGCATTGTACTTCAAGAGAGATCTTGAAATGTTCTTTTGACAATGAAAGCAATGCCATTCTTTTTGAATTCGTCATTCCTAGTATAGTCAACAATATGATTCAAAATGGACAATACTAATCCATTTTAGCTTACTAGTGTCTAGGATACCAACCTTTATGCATTCTATTTCATTTTTGACAACTTCCAAATTTTCCTAGATTCATACTGCATAATTTCATGTTCTGATTATTAATGGATGTTTTACAGCTGTTTCTCTTCATTTTCAGTTGTACCTCATCAGCAAATGAAGGTCTGTATTTCCATTCGCGTCATCATGGTCAACTCTACTTTGAGGAGGCAGCTCTTCCCCAGTCGTATTTTGAGTGCCTTCCAATCCGAGGGGCTCATCTCCTGGCGCTCTTTGTCATGTTTCAATGTTCAATATACTGGTTTGATCTGACAGTGTTCTACTGCCATTCATAAGGTTCTCAGTGACTAAATATTTGGAAGTTGTCTGACTCCTCTTCTTCCTAGTCTGTCTTCTTTTGGAAAATCTGTCTACTATGGGTAACCCTACTATGATTTAAAATACCCGTTCGCATATCTTCCAGAATCACAGCAACATGCAAGCCATCACAGTATGACAAACTGACAAAAATGACTATGATTTTGTTGTGGAGGTGGTTGTTTTAACTCATAGTGACCCTCTATAGGGTTTCTGAGGAGCAGCTGGTGAGTTTGAACTGCTGACCTCGTGATTCCCAATGCATCACACACCCTACAGCACCCCACCAAGAGTTCAATATTCATTGATATGAAAGGGCTTTAAAAATTGTGGAACAAATGGAGCTAACAGATAATGAAGTTTCCACAAACTTTTTTTGAAGCTCACATATATTAAAAACCACTATGAAAATGATTGTGTGTCCTTGAGTTGGTTGTGACTCATAGTGACCCTACATAGGGTTTCTGAGGCTGTAAATCTTTATGGGAGCAGAAAGCCTCATGCTTTTCTTTCAGAGCATCGGGTGGACTTGAACTGCTGAACTTACGGTTAGCAGCCCAATGCATAATCCACTATGTCACCAGGACTCCTTAAAAATTACTTTGGTATATAAAACTAATGTTCTCCCATGTAAACTATCATATAATTCACAATAAAACATTAAAAAAAATCACTTTGGTGGTTGGTGGTTAAGTGCCGTCAAGTGGTTTACAACTTATATTTTAATAAATTCATAAATAGGAATTTTGGGGGACACAGCATCTCATCCAAACATTAAAAAAAACACAAAAACTCAACATCACATTTAAAGCTTTTTGTTGTTGTTATTAAGTGCTGTATCCAACTCACAGAGACCCTGTTTGTTATAGGGTTTCTGAGGAGAGGCTGTTGAGTTTGAACCACCAACCTAGCAGTTCAAACTGACCTTGTAGTTTAGTTCATTAATCCACAGTATCACACCAGGACTCCTTAAATAAATAACAACAGCAATGACAAAATTGTAGTCATTTGAAAATTAAAAAGAACAAAGAACATGCCTTTAAATGACTCTTGTGCCAAAGAAGAAATAAAACTACAAGTCTAAGCAATTTAGAAAAGGAGAACAATTATTACTATAGATATTAAAATCGCTAAAATATGCAAAGTTGACTTCTACTTTTTCATCTGTAATATTTTGTTTTCTTTAAAAATTATGGGATGAACCTAAAGGTGTAATCAGACAAATGCATGGTCCTACATTTTTTAAAGTAGACATTTGACTTAGGGAGTTAGAGAAATAAAACTTAAGAGTAAATGTAAAAGAACAGCTAAGACACATTGGATAAAGAAGACCAAAGAAGACCAAAGAAGGGGGTTGACCAAATGGGTATCAAGATGCATTTTAAAGAGACAGCAATTAAAACAGTATATTATTATTATAGGGACAAACTGATCAATGAGACAGAATAAGAAGACTAGAAATAACCTCAAATATATGTGACAATTTTATAGAAAATAGACTCTATTATCCAAGATGATAACAGTTGTTGTTGTTGGATTGTATGATGATAAATAACTATAATTGTATTCTTTGTTTTTTAATTTCCCAATCTTCCCACAAAGATTATGTGTTCTTTTCATGAGAAAATTCAACAAAATGTTCTTTAAAACAGATAAATCAGCATAATCTGAACAAGAAACCGCGTCCTCCATTCACTTCTAAAACCAATTGGGCTTCCTGTGTTTTCACAAATGCTAATGAAAAGCTTCATGTATTCCACATTCTGATTAATAGTGGCTATTTGCAGCTGTTTCTTCTCATGTTGAGTTGTGCACCAACAGCAAATGAAGGATCTGAAAGCTGTGCTCCATCCTTATTAACAACCAGTGATATACAGATGGCACCACCTTGCTTACTGTAAGGGAAGAGGACTTAATCTCTTTACAGATGAAGATCAAAGGCTACAGCCTTCAGTATGGATTGCACCTCAATGTAAAGAAAACAAAAATCCTCACAACTGGACCAATAAACAGCATCATGATAAATGGAGAAAAGATTGAAGTTGTCAAAGACTTCATTTTGTTCGGATCCACAATCAACACTCAAGCAAACAGCAGATAAAAAAGCAAAATTCGGATATTATTAGGTAAATCTGCTGCACAAGGCCTCTTTAAAGCTCTCAAGATCAAAGATGTCATTCTGAGGATTAAGGTACACCTGTTCCAAGTAATGGTATTTTCAACAGCCTCATATGTATGTGAAAGCTGGACAATGACCAAGGAAGCCCATAAGAGAATCGATGGTGTTGGTGAAGATGACTCAAAGTACCATGGACTGCTAGAAGAACAAACAAATCTGTTTTGGAAGAAATACAGTTGGAGTGTTCTTTAGAATGGCGAGGATTCATCTCTTGTGACTTGGACATATTATCAGGAAGGGCCAGTTCCTGGAGAATGACATCATATTTGGTAAAGTAGAGGAAGAATGAAAAAGAGGAAATCCCCTAACAAGATGGACAGACATAACAATTGTGAAGATGACGCAGGACTGGGCAGTGCTTATTTTGTACACAGAGTCGCTATGAGTTGGAACTGACTTGGTGGCACTTGATAACAACAACAGTTGGTGCATACTAGTAGAAGGATGCCTTGGCTTCAAGGGATTACAGGAGAAGTGTGAAGACTTCAGTGGAAAGAAACCATTATTTTATTTCTGAAAAAAAAAAAAAAATCCAACTAGGAAAGAATGTAAATTTCATGAGTGCATAGGATTATGTCTGTGTGGTTCACTGCTCAGCCCTGGTGTGTGGAACACCACCTGACTAATGTAACCCACTGCTGCTGAGTTGACTCTGACTCACACTGACCCCACACGACTCTCCTCAGGGCTTCCAAGGCAAAAATCTTTATGGGTGCAGAATGCCTCATCTTCCTCCCATGGAGTGGCTGGTGGGTTTGAACTGTCATCCTTTCAGTTAGCAGGCCACCACTTAACCCACTGTACCACCAGGACGTCACCTGGCTAATGTAGGCACGCCATAAATCTTGGTTTCATAAGGAAGTGAAGTGACCTGGATCAACTTATTTTTCTGCTCTTGAGTGTTCTTTAGTTTTAATTTAGAAAAAAAAAAGAAATTCACACCATCATCCTGGAAGTGAATATTGCAATCCCAAACACATCTGGGGTGTGGTTTGTAGGTCTGAACTGGGGGCCCACCCATCATTACCAGGTGACCATCAGAGGCAGGCCAGCAGGATACTCACCGAGAGGGGCAGGATGAGCGGCACTCCAGGCAGAAGGCTGTCTGGCGACGCCACGTGGTCAGTGAGGACCTTGAAGTGGAAGCCAACTTTCCCCGTGTTCTTCAGTGTGATTTCGCTCTCTGTGACATGGTCAAACAGCTGGACAGGAGGAGGGGGAACAGGGCAGTGACTGCTCTGTGCCCACACTGACAAGCCCGGCTTTCCTGTCTTGTGGTACAGATATTGGCTGGCCCACATTTCAGTGTCACAGAAAGGTGCTTGTTGGGGCGGAGGAAGTGCTAGACTCTGGAAGCCTGGTTCGGGCCCTAGTTCTTCTAGAAAGGAATTCCGTAACCTCTACAAACTTCAATTTCTTCACCACGAACTGCTATGAGAGAATCTTAAAGTAAGCTTTCTACAACAAGAATCATCGCTTTCTGGAGTCACTCTTTAAGATAAAGATAAGATTTTAAGTCCAGAATGTTCTAGAATGGATTTTTAACATCTAGAAATGGGCATTTCTTGAGGGAAATAAACTAGACATGCAGGATTTTCCTAACAGAATTCAGCATTAGGGGCCAGCAGGCCACTGCCAGGGTTCTTAGGTTAAGCAGGGCAAGGACAAGCACCTTCAAGGAAGATACTCCAAGCTGGGCCAATACCAATTGCCCAGAGAATCCTGGAGATAAGGAGGGAAAGAAAATTCTATTCTGTCTACAAATGGAGAAGACCTCTACAGGTGTGGGGTGGATGAGGGCTGGGGTGTCATCATTAACCTATCAACACACATAGACACACGCAGTCCAGTAATCATAAATGTAGGAGCTGTACAATGGGGGTCCATTCCCTATTAAAGTATGAAAGGAGATATGATCTATTCCTGTTGTCTGTTGTTGGCTTTCCAAGGAGTGGCTGGTGAGTTTTAACTGACAACCTTGCGATACAGTGCCACACCCAAACTACAAGAATACAAAATCTAAATGGAAAGAGAAGATTTACAAATATACAGTTCACTTACAATTTCTGCAAAGCAAACATAAGGAAATCTTGTAAGACTGAGGAATGTAAAGAAAGAAAACCAATAAGGGTGGAATGCGGTTGAGCTATTTCTTACCGTGTGCCTAGGCTTGGGGCTGCCACACTGCAGGATGAGAAGAATAGCATGGGAGAAAGTGTGGAGGCAGGAAGACTGGGATACGTTGGGGGCAGTGGCTAAACCAGCTTGGCTACAATCAAGTTGGCTATATTGGGGGAATTGTGAGGACCAAGGTTTCCTGTGTGAGGAACTCAGTAGGGAGCAGAGTTAGCTGAGGGGCTTCGCTACCCTCCACCAAGCTTGGGAAGGCAGCTCTCAGGGGTGATGGAAATGGAAGCTCAGGATGACTGATGACCTACTCTGACCCAGGCATGGAACTCATCAGGTGCTTTAGTTAAGTAAGCACAGCCACTTGGCGATGTGAGCATTGCCACCCCATTCCCATGAGGGATCCTGACGATCTGCTCAGACAATTTGCCCAAGGTCACTCTGCCAATTGCTAGGAAGTCCAGGGTAGCATCCCACTTCTTCTGGCGATAAAACCATACTCTTTCCTCAATATGATGCAGCTATGATGCTGCTGGGCTTCATTAGTCAGGAGGTTGATAGGATGAACATGCAATTTGGGGAATATTGATCTGACAATGATGTTTAATATGGGTTAGTGGTACAAGGAAGGTAAAAAGGTGTTGTTGTTGTTGTCAAGTACTGTAGGGTTGGTTCCAACCCGTAGCAAACCTGTATAGGGTTTCTGAGGAGCAGCTGGTGAGCTTGAACCGCCGACCTTGCGGTTCAAACCAACTTTGCGTTCCAGCTCATTAACCCACGGCACCACTCCCTCAGAGTGTGGTTTGTAGCATCGGCAGCATCGGCGGCACCTTGGAGTTTATTAGAACCGCACACTCTCAGTTCCCTGCTCCCATCCCAGATTTTCCGAGTCAGAAAATCTTTTAACAAGGTTCTCAGGTGATTTGTGTGTATGCTATAGTTCAAGAAAACTGCTATTGTCATTTAGGCCTGGTTAGGTGAGATCTCGGAATGGGGATGGGAAGGAAAAAATGGATTTAGAGACTCTGGTGGATGAGCTAGCTCACCCTGGGTGCTGTGAAGATGTGGGGAGGGGAAGGACAGAGTGCTATAGAAAATGCCCTGGAGACTATAAACCCAGGAACTGTTGAAAGCAATGTCAAGGTGAGAATGGGCTTCTGGATTGAGAGGGAAGATGCAAATTCTAGCAAAAACTTGCCCAGTTTCAGGAGACAGTGGGAAATGCAAATGAAGATGCAAGGCTGTTGGCAGAGATCAAGGATGGGAGGGAGATTAGGGAATCAAAGACTGGGGTATTGGGGAGACAAGACCAATTTCTTCAGGGGTTCCAGAGGAGAGGCTAGGACTATGGCGGATGTTTCAGGTAAAACAAGAAGCGCTTCCATCTGAGAATGTACAATACCTGTAGTCCATAGTTGATCTCCTTGGTGTCAAAGGAATAGTTGACCAAGGATGCTTCTCCTTTCAGTGTTATTTCATAGGTGGGGCCTCCTTCCACTTCACACAGAGCTGTCGTATGTGCAATGATGTCACAGTGTCCATAGAAGGTGAAAGATATCTGGTGGCTACTGTGTGGCTGCAACACTCCGTAGAGGGGCAAAATGTCAAACACCTGCAGGAGAAGCTGTTCTATAGGAGAGCCGCTGTCAGGGCGAAGGTCCTTCAAAGATTAAAGTCAAGTCCCTTTACAGATTAATTTCTGACTTTACTTAATGTCGCCCTGGAAGATAACGAGCGCAGCACCCTAAAAACATAAGCATTTTTACCTGCTTCTAGTGAAGGTCATGATGGCAATGATGCTGGGCACGAAACCGGTTTCTAACACGGGGCAGGTGCTCAGTACAGAACGTTCCCATGTGGTGTTACTTACCTCTTCTATCCCAAGGGAAAGCATTTCATCGTGTTCGAAGATCCAGAGGGATTCGTGAAACTCCACCTGGCTCTGGCTTCGGCATATTCTTTCTACATTTAATGCCTAGAAACGAGAGGTATGAGAAGCTAGCAAGTGGTATGAAATGGATCTTCAATGTGCTCCTTCTCATCAGAGAGAAAAATGAAGTCTGCTGTATATGATTATAAAACCAGTACTTTTTCTTTCCTAAGGAGGCACCTACAAGAATGTTTAATGCAGCATTATAAAAATTTTGGAAGCAAACCAAATTGGTGTTATTGTTGTTAAGCGACCCTCTGGAGGGTTTCCGAGGAGCAGCTGGTGGGTTTGAACTACCAACCCTGCGGTTATCCTACAGTGCCACACCAGGACTCCAAACCCAATAAGGAGTCACTCTAAACAAAGTGTGTTTGGTGCCTCTCTCCAAGAAGGTTAATGCAATGTTTATTTATGGACCAGGAATGACACTCACAACATTATTATTAAGTGCAAAAAGTAATTCCCATTCATGCAAAGTGATATATGCTTATATATCTGAAAGGAGACCTGGTGGTACTGTGGGTTGGGTGTTGGGCTGTTAAGCACAAGGTTGGCAGTTCAAGCCCACCAGCTGCTCCCTGAGAGAATGATGAGGCTGTCTGACCTTCTTAGAATCCCTAAAGAGCAGTTCTCCTCACTCCCATAGGGCAGCTATGAGTCAGAGTCAACTCGATTGGCTGTGGATTTGGGGTTGGGGTGTATGTGAAAGTTATTGTTAAGTGTCTTTGAGTGGGTTCCTTCTCATAGTGACCCTATATAGGGTTTCCAAGGAGCAGCTGGTGGGTTTGAACCACCTACCTTGTAGTTTGGGCTGCTAACTTCAAGGTCAGCAGTTCAAAATTACCAGTTGTTCTGTGGGAGAAAGATGAGGCTTTCTGCTCCCATAAAGATTTGCAGCCTCAGAAACCCTGTGCAGGGTCACTATGAGTGGGAACCAGCTCCACAGTACTTAACAACGACAACAACACCTTGCAGTTAGCAGTCCCGGAGGACTTATCCTACAGCGCCACATACAGGACTCACAAGGTTGATTGTGTGTAAATTCATTCAGAGATATGCATACGGAAGTAGATGTCTGGGGCTGTTTGCTGAAATTTCATCAGTGGTGGGATGTTGAGGATTTTTTTCTTTCTAGAGATATTTTTGATAAATACCGTGGAAAGTAGAAAAATAAGAACTGACATTTAACAGTCAAGTTTTTATATAGACACACATCTATTCATTCTAAAAAACAAAAACCATGAAACACCCTATGGTTGGTTGGTTATGGGTCATGAAGTCGGTTCTGACTCAAACACCCTATAGAATACTTTAAAGAGAAAAGTATAAACTAATTGTTAGGTTGCATTTGATATATATGTGTACATATATATGGAGCCCTGGTGTGGTGCTGTAAGGTACAAACTGAACTCTAACCACAAAGGTGGCAGTTCAAACCCATTAGCCGTTACTTGGAAATCCTAGACAGGGTCGCTATGAGTCGGAACCAACTCAACGGCACTTAACAACAACAACATATGTATGTATATTGTATCCAGAGTCTTCAGCTGACATTATCACATGAGTGCCTTTTCATGTGACTGCATATGTTTTATCATCATTTAAAAAGCATACACATAGTGCAAAAGGTTAAGTGCTCAGCTGCTAGTGGGAAGGTTGACAGTTTGAACCTACCCAGAAGTGCCGCAAAAGACAGGTGTGGCCTCTGCTTCTGAAAGGTCACAGCCTTAAAAAACCTATCAACTCGTCACACATGAGCTAGACACGAGTGGGGACTGACTCGACAGAAAGTTGTCAAAAACAATGTTTTTAAATAGATAACTAATGTACCAGATACAAATTTAAGTCATTCACAAGGACACATGGTTAAAAAAAATAAGATTCTTACTTCTATTCCTCAAGGAGCTCTGGTAGCGTAGTGGTTACGAATCAGTCTGCGAACCTTAAGGTCAGCGGTTCGAAACTACCAGCCACTCCGCGGGAGAAAGATGAGGCTTTCTACTCCCGTAAAGATTTACACCTTCGGAAACCCTGTACAGGGTCGCTATGGGTCGGAACCGACTCAACGGCACTTAACAACAACAACAACAACTTCTATTCCTCAGTCCTCCAGTTTCTCTCCTTAGACAATCACTGTTACTTATATGTTCTATTTATCCCCTTCACCCAACTAATAATATTTACTGAGAATTTACTGTGAACTAGCTCGGAGTCAGAACTGACTCGATGGCACCTAGTAACAACAACAAAAAAACAGAGTTCTAAATTCTAGAGATGTAACAGTGAAGCACAAACAGGTGAAAAAGACACCACCCTGCTTTCTTGGCACTTAAGTTTCAGAGGCATTTCTGGGCTGCAAACGTACATGTAAATCTATCTCAGAGAGAATTCTGTGGTTTGGAGCCAGTCCCTGGGCCAGACTGTCATCAGCTTCACAGCCTGAATGCGTCCCCTCATCAGTAAAGTTGGGAAAGGAAAACAGGTCCTATTTTGTAGGGCTGTTGGGAGAATTAAAAGAGTTCATGTGAAAACAAAAACGCTTAGGAAAGTGCAAAGCACAGAGAGTAAATGCTAAGTGTGCAGGGTGGTTGTTTGCAGATTTGTATGTATTTTTCCCCCTACACAAATGTTCTGCACCTAGTATTTTTTATTATTAACAGAAATGGCTCCAAATGGGAACACAGAGCACTTTCTCAGTCTTTTAAAGGATTTCACAGTGGTGCAGTGCGAGGATGTAATTTAGTTTATTCAGCCTGTCGCTTACTGGTGGAATTAAGTTATTTCTAGTTTTGCTTACATTTACAAAGTTACAGTGCACAGGATATTTACAGGTCTTTGCACAAACATAAAGGTGTATCTGGAGAATAATTTCCCAGATGGGGAATTGTACATTTCAGATTTTGATGGTGGTTATGTGCTGTGGAGTTGGTTCCGACTCAGAGCGACCCCGCATAAGGTTTCGGAGGCTGTAAATCTTTACGGAAGCAGAAAGTCTCATCTTTCTCATGAGGAACAGCTTGTAGTTTCGAACTGCTGACCTTGAGATTAGCAGCCCATCTTGTAGCCACTACGCTGCCAGAGCTCCTTTAGATTTTGATACACATGGCCAAATGGCATCCCTAGAAGTTATGCCAACTTTATTATACTCTTTATTACCTACAAAGTATGCACATGCCTGTGTAGTCCCTCTCTTTGCCATTACTCAGAGAAGCACTATGTTAAAACATTACATAATGTTCCATCATCATGAACATATAAGAATTTATCTTTCTTTGTTTCTCCTGCCTATTTTTTGGTTGCTCTATCCTCACCACTGGACCAATAAACAACATTCTTATCAACGGAGAAAAGATTGAAGTTGTCAAGGACTTCATTCTTCTTGGATCAACTATCAACACTCATGGAAGCAGCAGTCAAGAGATCAAACGACATATTGCATTAGGCAAATCTGCTGCACAAGACCTTTTTAAAGTGCTGAAGAACAAAGATGTCAGCTTGAGGACTAAGGTGTGCCTGCCTGATCCAAGCTATGGTATTTTGAATAACCTCATATGCATGTGAAAGCTGGACAGTTAATAAGGAAGACCTTGTAGAAGAATTGATGCTTTTGAGTTATGGTGTTGGAGGAGAATATTGAAAGTGCCATGGACTGCCAAAAGAAGCAATAGATCTGTTTTGGAAGAAGTGCAGCCAGAGTGCTCCTTGGAGGCCAAGATGGCTAAAACAAACAGTGCCACTGAGTTGATTCCAGCTGATAGTGACATTGTACAGGGTTTGGCTGGCGTGTTTGAACTGATGACCCTGTGGTTCATAGTCCAGTGCCTATCCTACAGTGTCACTAGAGCTCCTTTGTTTTCTGTGGAGACCTCTTGAATTGCCAACTTACCCCAGGAAAAGGGCTTTGTAATACTGGAGTAACCATGGTAGCAGGGGCCAGCTGAGCTTTCTTGTGTTGTCTTTCATAGTCTCCATCATCTTCAACCTCCAGGATGGTCCTGGGAGTTTAATGAAAGGCAGAGAATCCCTCCATCAGCCACCATCACAACAGTCTCCGGTCTTCCCACCCTAATCCCCTTCAGTACTCCCCAAGGAATAAGGGAAAGTTCTCTTTCAAGGGATGCTTTTCTTCAAAGGCCAGATGGTTAGTGCTCGGTTACCCCTTACCTGCCCCAATAAGCAGTCAAAAACTTCTAGGTTGCTGAGTTGGTTGATTGTCCCAAGGGCCCAGCTCTTCCTCCCTGTCCTCTTAAGCCCGTGGTTGACTTACAGAAAGTCCTGGTGTTCATTATTGTTTCATCATCTACTGAAGCATTTTATCAGGAGCATAGAATGTTTGGCATATTGTCTCATCCTAGCTCTTCTTGACCTGACCCTGAGCACAGACTTCAGGCAGATGGAGTGGGTGATGGGAGAGGAAGGATTCAGGCCCTTCAAGACTCAGTAGGCTCTGACTTCCTGAGAACAGAGATGATGGTCCTCTCTGGGTACCCCAGATGCCTGACCTAGGACCTGACGCATTAAAACTACTCATTAAACTGGTGACCAGTGAATGGTTGAAGGATGAGTACTGAGAATGTAAGTCAGTGTAGAGAAAAGCTGTCAAAACTAACCAAACCAAGCCCCACTCTGGCTTTGCATCTGCACTTACTTAACAAAGTCACTTAAATCCATCTCAGAGGAATCCAGTGCAGCTGTGACCACCGGTGAGCTTGCAGACACTGAGGTTGCAGGGACGGACTCCACCTGGGACAGAGGGGCACTGTAGAGCTTCTTGGGCCATGGCACAAACCTGCACAGGGCACAGGACACAGGCACACATGAGCTTTTGCCAGTCAGTGTCTGGGTGTGCTCTCTGTTTCTCAGGCCAAGCTCCGAAGTCCGGACAGGCTTAGAAGGTTGTGCCGTACACCTTCCTTTGGAAAAAGTGAGGTTTCACTTTTTCCTAGAAAGTTTCCTGACCACCTGTCTCCTGTTTGGGTCTGGTGTCTCTCTTCTGAACACCCCACAGCCCCAGTAACCTCCCCCCCCCCCCCCCCCCGCCACAATTTTCCCCCTCTCTGCAGGACTTGGAGCAACCTGAGAACTGGCATTGTGGTATGGAATGAACACTCTGGCTTGTTTAAGAATGACGGTGTCCCTGGGGATCCTGTCCCACATAATCAGTGACCAGGGCCAGGAGTCGAGTGAGACAAGTGAGGCACTCGCCTCCGAAAATGGTGAGTGGGTCCTAGGTGCATCTCTTGCCTCACCTGAGTCCTGGCCCTGCCAGTGAACTGTGCCCCACTCCAGCTCTCTGATACAAGGACAGCTGGTGTTGAAGCTACGTGCTTAGAGAAGCCTTGGGACATCACAGAGGTCAAAGGGAGGGTTGCCCTATTCTTCCTGTTCCCCTTCAGGGCATCAAGTGGCTTTGATAGAACTCTCCTCCCCTGCCACCCCCAAACACTCAGGCTTAGTTTCAAACTACATACAGAGGCAGTCCCTGGATTATGAACAAGTTATCTAAGTCTGTCTAAGTCCATTATGTATCGAAGTCAGAACAGTTACATACAGTTGCTGTATACATATATATTATATATATAATATAAGTTATATATATAACATCAAATGTTCATTATATAGAATATAATGTACCTTTTTACACATAAAAAATTTAAAAAATACTTCCAGATATACTGAAACATCTTTAACGTATTGATACCGTAATAATAATAATGTTTTGATGCACATGGCAAAGTGGAACCCATTTGTTATTTCGAACCACTGTTGTTAAGTGCTGTGGAGTTGGCTCCAACTCATAGTGACCCTGTGTAGGGTTTCCATTGTATGTAATTTGAATTGTTCATAGGCTGTATGGGATTGGTTCACAATATTTGGGCTAAGCTACACATTCATAACCTGGGGACTACCTGGATTCATTCTAGCCCAGGTGCACTCTAGTTTTTCACACAGGTTCAGAGGAAATGCCATCCCTTATATGACGTTTCCATTATATGTCGCATCTTCCTCACAGAAGAACTCTGCCCTCCCTCTGAGGTTCACAGCATTTCATCCGTTCTTCTTTTAGGATCCTATTCACTCTCTACAATTCCCTAAACTTCAGGCCTTCCACTACCACCTTCATGATTCTTGCCATATTAAGTATCACCTAATGTGTATCGATTTTCCTGGAGTTCTAGTGTGGCACTGTAGGATAAGCACTGGACTGTTAATCACAAGGTTCAAACCTACCAGTAGCTCCTTGGAAACCCTATGCAGGCTCACTATGAGTTGGAACCACCTTGACGGCACTTAACAATGACAACATGGGTAGGAAGGATTCCTGGTGTGACACTGTAGGAGCAGTAGCAGACTGCTAACCACAAGGTTGGTGGTTCAAACCCACCAGCTGCAACCTGAAAGCCTTCTATAGAGTCACTACAAGTCAGAACCAACTCGACGACACTTTAACAACAAATAACAATATGGGTAGGAAAGGAGCCGTGTTGAAGCAATGGTTAAAACAGCTAACCTAAAGGTCAGAGGCTTGAACTCATGAGCTCCTGTGTGGGAGAAAAATGTCTCAGTCTGCTTCCATAAAGATTCACAACCTAGAAACCCCTATGGGAGCAGGTCCACTCTGTTGTGCAGGGTTGCTAAGAGTAGGAATCAACTTGACAGAAGTGGGTTTGTTTGGGCTTTGGTTTGGGTGGACAGGAATGGCAACATGACAGCTTAAGACAGGAGCTGATAATTACTATGGGGTTTTCGCTGCAGTCTTACCAGGTCAGGCCTGTGAAAATCAGCAGGGAAAACAAAACCTGAGCACTTATGAAACCACCCCAGGTCCGCAGAGAAGGCTGGGGAGGCTGTCAGATCGCTACCCCACATAACAGCACTTTCTCATCCAAAATTTGCACCCCCTGGGATACTGGGCCTGATGAGGTAAGCAGCAGGTGGGGAAATCTGTAAACATGCAGGCTGTGCACAGCTGCATACCTGAGGAAAAACAACACCTTCGTTTGACAAGGATAACTGACCCATTGGGAAGTAAGAGGTGTCTGGAAACGGAGGAGCAGCTAAGAGCCCTCTCTGCTAACAGGGGGAGTCACGGGGGGGGGG
>NW_006408555.1:16737396-16765763 GCF_000296735.1 Chrysochloris asiatica
CTTTACCACAATGAAGGCTTTCACTTATCATTAAAATGGAAAACCTGCTCAGAACAGGGAAGGGGGATGTTGGTGGATCATTTTTTGATCCAATTTCATTTTACTCTCGGGAACAGATGATTATTTTCCTGTTAGGCTGACCCCAACAGGATTAGACTCGGTTATTTTTAAGAGAGTGCGAAGCAAACAAGCAAATCAATATTACTCCAAATCCAGCAGTGCTGATGCTGGAATCACTGGAGGAATCAGCTTTGGCGGAGTGATCAGAATGTCAGACACAGGACGTATCAGCAACACCTCTAGGGCTCAGCAGTTTCCCTATTCAACATTGTAGTTTCAACTCCTGGGAAAGTCAAGATCCACATCTTTTGTGCTGCAAATTAAAAAAAAAAAAAAAAAATCCATCATGCTTCTTTCATGTTCTCACTTCACTGGAAGTAGTACTGTGCCAAAATAAGACCCCAAAGAACATGTCTGTATTTCAGTTACTACGTCGTGATGCACTTCAGACATCTGGAGATGGAAGGCTGTATGTCGAACATTGATGACGTTGACGCGGTACAATCAAGGTCTTAGTTATTGTTGTTTCAGTGCTGTTGAGTCGGTTCCAACCCATAACGACCCTTAAAGGGTTTCCAAGAAGTGACTGGTGAGCTTGAACTGCTGACCTTGAGGTTCAAACTGACTTTGCAGTACAGCGCATTAACCCACAGCACCACATGTAATAATTTGTTTGTTCATAAGACCAGGAGCATCTGCTACAGAGTGTGGAAATAGTCACTGGCAGGATGAAAAGGCTCTGCAGATGTGTTTGGTTTGGCTCCTTTGTTGTTCAATGTGTTTTTAAATGAATGATGGTAGCAGACACTGTTAATACACAATCCACGTCCCATTTACCAGGATGACACACCTGGTGCTGGCAAAGGGTTCATACCTGCGCCCTTCTCTGGAACAATTCACTTGTGCCTGATGGGAGTTACCTTATACACTCTGAGCTGCCTGAGAGATGGTGCTCTCTTCCTGTTAAAAGGAAAATCTATGTTGTTATTGTCATTGAGTCGGTACCGACTCACAGCAAACCTATGCACAACAGAACAAAACACTGCCCATTCCTGCACCAACCTCACAACCCATCACTACATTTGAGCCCACTGATGCTGACACTGTGCCAATCCATCTACTTGGGGATCATTCACTTTTTCTCCGACCCTACACTTCACCAAACATGATATCCCTCTACAGAAACTGGTCCCTCCTTAATGTCTGAAATATCAGAGATGAAGTCTGGCTATCCTGGCTTCCAAGGAGCATTCTGGCTGTACATCTTTCAACATAGATTGGTTTATTCTTTTGGCAGTGTACTTTTAATACTCTCCTCCAACATAATTTCTCCTATGGTCTTCCTTATTCACTGTCCAACTTTCGCATGCATATGAGGTTATTGAAAATACCATGGCTTGGGTCAGGTGCACCTTAGTCCTCAAGCTGATATCTTTGCTCTTGAACACTTTAAAGAAGTTTTGTGTAGCAGATTTGCCTAATGTAATACGTCATTTAATTTCTTGACTGCTGCTTCCATAAGTGTTGATGGGTGATCTGAGAAAAATGAAGCCTTTGATGATTTCAATCTTTTCTCGATTTACAAGGATATTGCTTACTGGTCCAGTGGTAATACTGGTCCAGTGGTGAGGATTTTTGTCTTCTTTATATCAAGGTGTAACCCATACCAAAATATTTTAAGTCCTCTTCCCTTTCAGCAAGCAAGGTTGTATCATCTGCATATCACAATTTGTTAGTGATTCTTCCTCCAATCCTGATGCCATGTTTTTCTTCATATAATTCAGCTTTTCATATTATTTGATGAGCAAACAGATAGAATAGTGTGGTGAAAGAATACAATCCTGGCACACACTTTTGCTAATTTGAAACCATTCTGTGTTCCCTTGTTCTATTTGAACAACTGCCTCTTGGTCTATGTATAGGTTCCTCATGAGCACGATTAAGTGTTCCAGAATACTCATTCTCTGAAATGTTGTCCATAGTTTGTCATGATCTATACAATTGAAAGTCTTTGCATAGTCAATAAAGCACAGGTAAATATCTTTCTTGTATTCTCTGAAATCAACAATGATAGCCCTCATTCCATGTCCCCATCTGAGTCTGACTTGAACCGTTGGCAGTTCTGTCCATGTATGTTTGCAGCCATTTTTGGGTTTTAGTAAAATTTTACTTGTTTGAGATATTAATGATATTGTCCAATGATTTCTGCATTCTGGTGGGTCACCTCTCTTTGGAATGGGCACAAATATAGATCTCTTGCAGTCATTTGGCCAGGTCTTCCAAATTTCTTGGCAGAGATGAGTGAGTGGCTCCAGTGCGTCATCAATTTGTTGAAAGATTTCAATTTGTATTCCATCAATTCCCAGTGCCTTGTTCTTTGACAATAATTTCAATGCACTTTGGATTTCTTCCTTCAGTATCACTGACTCATGAAATGGTTGAACATAGACCAATTCTTTTTGGTACAGTGACTCTGTGTATTTCTTCCACCTTCTTTTGAGGTTTTCTGTATCTTTCTATATTTTGCCCAATGAATCCCTCAATATTACAAGTTGAGTGTGAATTTTTTTCTTCAGTTACTCAGCTTGATGAGCATGTTCTTCCCTTGTGGTTTTTCTAACTCCAGGTCTTTGCACATTTTGTTATATTATTCGACTTTGTCTTCTCTAGTTTTCTTTGGAATTTTCTGTTTAGCTTTCTTACCTCCTCCTCATTTGTTTTAGCATTTCAATGCTGTAGAGCAAGTTTCAGAGTCTCTTCTGACATCCATTTTGGTCTTTTCCTTCTTTCTTGTCTTAATGACCTTTTCTGATTTCTTCCTGTATAATGTTCTTGATGTCATCCTACAACTCTTTTGGTGGTCAGTCTTTTGTATCTAATGCATCAAATCTGTTCTTCAGATGATCTCTTAATTTAGGTTGGATATGTTCAAGGTCACTTTTTGGGTCTTGAGTTTTTAATTTTCTTCAGCCTGAGCTTGCATATGAGCAATTGATGATCTGTTTCACAGTCTGCCCCTTGTTTTGGTTGACAATATGGAGCTTTTCCATCATCTTGTTCCACAGATGTAGTCAATTTGATTTATGTGTATTCCATCTGGTGAGGTCCATGTGTATAGTCATCTTGTTGCTTAAAAAAGGTATTTGTAATGAAGTCATCAGTCTTGCAAAATTCTATCATGTGATATCCAGCATAATTTCTATCACCAAGGCCTTATTTTCCAACTGTTGATCCTTCCTCTTTGTTTGTAACCTTTGCATTCCAATTACCAGCAATTATCAATACATCTTGATTGCATGTTTGATCAATTTCAGACTGAAGAACTTGACAGAATTTTTCAATTTCATCATCACTGGCTTTAGTAATTGGGTCATAAATTTGAATAATAGTCATATTAACTGATCTTCCTTGTAGGTATATGGATATTATCCTATCACAGACAGCATTGTACTTCAAGACAGATCTGGATATGTTCTTTCTGATGATGAATACGATACCATTCCTCTTCAATTTGTCATTTTTGGCATAGTAAACTATGTGATTGTCACATTCAAAATGACAAGTATCAGTTCATTTTAGCTCACTAATGCCTAGGATATCAATGTGTTCCATTTCATTTTTTGACAGTTTCCAATTTTCCTAGACTCATACTTCGTACATTCCTTGTTCCGATTATTAGTGGATGTTTACAGCTGTTTCTCTTCATTTTGAGTCATGCCCCATCAGCAAGTGAAACTCTCAAAGGCTTTACTTCATGTGTGTCATCACAGTTAACTCTACTTTGAGGTGGCATCTCTTCCCTAGTCATATTTTGAGTGCTTTTCAACCTGAAGGGCTCCTCTTCTGGCACTAGATCTGATAATATTCTGGTGCTTTTTATCTTGTTTCAATATTCAATATTCTGGCGCTATCTGACAGTATTTTACTGCTATTCATAAGGTGTTCAGTGACTAAATATTTGGAAACAGTCTGTCTCTCCTTCTTCCTAGTGTGTCTTTGTCTGAAAGCTCATCTGAAACCTGTCCACTATGATTGATGCTGCTGGTATGTAAAATACCAGTGGCATAGCTTCCAGAATCACAGCAGCATGCAAGCCACCACAGTATGACAAACTGACAGATGAGTGGTGGTGGTGATCTATAGTCAAGGACTACTTAATAGAGGTGAGGGCTACAAAAGCCCAGCCTCTTGTCTCTGAGTAGGACAAACTTGGTGATATATTTTATACTCTGGAGTCTCCTTCTTCTGAAGACACATCTTACCCTAGTTTCTCTCCCTGCCCTATTTTGCTTCTCTCATTCCTTTATAGATTCTCCTAAGAGCAGTCCCAACTACCCTCCAACCCAAATAAATCACCAGCTCAAGAATCGTTCATCTCCAGGTCTGCTTCTAGGAAATCCATTTAAGACAACTGCCAACAATTAAAATTTGAGACTTTGTATAAAAATTCAGATTACTAGTTTTTTTTTTTAAATGTCAGAAGATATGCAAACACTGAGTCTGTATTTTCACACTGCAGTGTTTACTCTGTCACAGCCTCCCCCTTTCCCATGATTCTTACGCAGCGCTCTGTTTCACTCATTCATGCACTCGGAATCCTGTAGGCATTGGAACACGAGCACTTCATTTACTGCATCAAATGCTCTGTACTAGGAAATGACGTAAACCTCAGAGTAAGTTGGTTGTTTCTGCTACCCAGAATTTCACCATCTAGTTGGGGAGGCAGCATATACTAAGTAGTGGTGCAAAGCGCCATGAATAGAAATCTATGTTATAGACAATGCTTGACAAAGGGCTGTCCCGCCAGGCTTTGGCTCGTTAAGAGCCCCGGCCCTATTGCCAGGACTACCTGGGTCTGAAGATGAGCTCTGTCACTGTAACCTCAATGATACTACTTGGCCTCGCTGTAAAATGGGGATAAAAGAGACCCACGTCGCTAAGCTATGGTGAAGATTGAGTGAGTTACACACCCAAAGTGCACAGAGTTGGGACTGATGTATACTGAGTAGTCAGCTCAGGATGGTTGCTACAGGCTTTCCTTTAGAATCTGTGAGAAGCCTGACTTCCTTCCAATAGAATCCTTTGTTGCTTTAGTTAACCAAAGTCAGTTTCTATTGTTAACCATACAAGACCCTTAACTGATGCTGTGGTTGAAAGAGCTTTGCAGGTAGGAGACACTGGGTCAGGTGGGAGAAAGGACTGTTAAGTAGATTTGAGAATGGTTGGGAGAGGTGTCTCGAGGGATGCCTATATTTGTTGGGCCTGGATGATGTGTGTGTTCTGTTAAGGGCAGAAGCTGTGGAGGAGCAGGTTAGCATCTAGAGGATCTTCTGGGTGGACAGAAGGTAGACCTGAGACAGAGTAGGACCAGCAAGACTGGGACAAGTAAGCACCAGATCTGAAAAAGAGTTTAGCTCACATCCTGGGACATGTAATTAAGGAAAAACAGACCACCCATAAAAGTTCCCTATTTTACTTCCTTGTAAGCTATTTTAGAGGTCAGACTGGTTTTACTTAGTTCTCTACACATGTGTATAACCTTGAAGAATGACCTTTCCGAGGGGGACAGAGGAGAGCACCAGTTCCTGGGAGGGGCTTGAACCAGAGTCCCAAAGAACTACACATGCGTAACATCTCAGAATAAATTCTACCCACTCCATCTTGAAACCAATCTGCACACACAACCTATTATCATAACTCCACCCAAATGGGCCCCTTCCCAGAAGTCCCTGCCTATACCTATGAATAAACATGATGCCTTTTGCTGCCTGAAAACGTTTATAAACCTCAACCAAATCTTTTTTAGGGAGAACAGACCAAGCTAGTGTAGCTAGGGCCCTCTCTGTCCTCTCTCATGAATTTGTTTTTCTTCCATTAATAAACCTTTGCGTGGAATCTCTGAGCCTCTCCTGGTTATTCTTGGTCAGTAGAAGGCAAGGACACAACCGAGGCTTATTCTCAGTTTGGGGAAAGCCTTTCCTGGTAACATACATACCGACACACAGATCACCACCCCCCACTTCTGTCATCTGATATGTCTCAGTAGGTTGTCACTGTGATATGTGTCCATTCTGGAAGTTGAAACTTGTTCCCCTGGTGAACAACTCAATCCCTCAGTATACCACTGTGGGGCAATGGGAAAATCTCTTTGAACTTTGAAATTCAGAATATGTGGGTTCAAGTCCCATTCAATTATTAGCTGCATCATCATTTATAAAAAAACTTAGTCTGATTGAACGCCACTTCCCTTATCTATTAAAAAAAGGGGGGGGGGTATTTTTCTTCCTTTTCCCTTCCTCTCCTCTCTGCTGCTTTTCCTTTCTTCCTCTAATCTACACATCTCAAACCTGCTCCAAATTAGAGTGCACCTGACTCCTGTTTCTAAAGGGAGAAGAATATAATAATTCTTTAAGTTATATTAAAAATTAACAAATTCCTGAGCCCCACTGGACACAAATACAAAGTCTCTGCCAGTTTTCCATATTTCATGTCCTAGCTTTGGCTTGTGGTCCTCCCACAATGGGAAGACAATGAGAGACAGGAACAGATGGGGCTGGTTGTGTATCTTCTTCACAAGTGCTTTCTGCCACACGAGAAGGGGCTGCACGCTGCAGGCACGTGCCCTCTAACACTGCTATGTTCCAGAATGCTCCCAGCCGGCCACCTGTGCTAAGGTACAGGTGGGTGAGAAATAACCGAGCAAGCTGAAACTGAAATTACTCAGACCTGAGGAGATGGAAGCCATATTTTTAAATGCTCTCAAAAGAAGCTGAACTTGTTAAACAGGCAGGTCTAGGGAGACACACACTCCTCAGAACAATCAGTCATTCGAGACCAAAAGGGCAGTGTGTGCCCAAGGATAAAGTTCAGAAAGCAGGAAGGGTAAGGACAGGAAGAGGAATGGAAATGAGAAACCCACGGAGGAAGTGGGATGAATGATGTTGCATAGCGGGGATTGTGGAATGGAAAACTGATTTGCTCTGCAAACCTTCAACTACGTCACAATCAAAAGTTAACAATTTAAACAAAGACAGAATGACAGCACACAAAGAAGCTGAAATTGGAGCTTCACGTAGTTGTGATGAGTTGGGCTGCTAACCTCCAGGTCAGCAGTTCGAAACCACCAGTGGTTCTGCAGGAGAAAGATGAGGCTTTCTGCTCCTGTAAAGATTTACAACCTTGGAAACCCTAATACAGGGTCACTATGGATCGGAACCGACTCCATTGCACTTAACAACAACAAACAGTGGTGCTCACTGTTGGAATCAACTAAGGAATGTTAAGAAATATTGATGCTTGAGTTCCACCTTAAGAAATTCTGATTTGCTTGGCTTTAAGACATGTGGTGCTGCAGAAAAATGCGCTAGACCCCAAGATTACTTTGAGTCACAAGGTCAACAGTTCAAACCCACCACCAGCATCTCCTCAGAAACCCTATACAGGGTCGCTATGGGTTGGAACAGACAAGACAGCCCTTAACAACCACCACCACAACAAGACATGTAAAAACTCCCAACCTAATTCTAACATGTGCTTCAGGCTGAGAGCCACTAACCGAGAAGACAGTGTCAAGTTCCCAAAGAATGGTGGTAGAACAAATGTATCAAGCAAGTATCAGCCAACACTTGTTCATCACTTATTCGCCCTCAGGAATCATGTTAAGCACAAGTACGGCCTCATTGTATCTTTATAACATCTTGATAAGGAAGGTACCATATCATCCCTAGTGTTCAGAAAACAAAACGGAGGCTCAGAGACGAAGTAAGCGGCTGAGCTTAGATAACGTGACTCCAAAGCACACACTCTGAACAACTTTGCTGGAAATGCTATCCAATCAACCAGGGAGAGCTTCTCCATGGTTACTTCATGCCTTGCCATGTCCATGGCAACAACTCACATAGCAGGCCCTTACATTGAAAAAATAAATGGAACCCACATCACCATAAGGAACATTCAGTGTGCTGTCTAGAATCTTTCTTTGGAAGAAGAAAGACCCACCCTGAAAGTAACTTAAAAATAATAACAATAAAGACACTGAAGTAACTTGCATGAAGTAACTTTCTAGAAAGAGGAATGCAACCCAGAGGGATTTCTGTATGAAATGACCAATTCTACAAAATCTCCAGAAGGTGTCCTCACTGCTACATGTGTTCCCAGAGGTTGCCAAGCAGGTAAACTGTGATATCTCCCTTGTCATCAGTTTCAAAGCTCTTTAGAAATGCTTTCTAAATGGGATGTTTTTAAAAAGTCGATTTCATTTAATGCTTGGCCTTCAGTAAATGTAGCTAGCTTTGGGAAGTTTTAATTAATACAAACCTGCAGATAAATCAATTGAACTATTTTAAAGAATCAGCTCACTAATGAAGCCAGCAGAACTCAGACACATGTCACTGACTTCTTTTGAAGTCAGTTTAGCTCATACCAAGCCTCCAAAAGGCTGATGCCTTCACTAACTAATATTGGAGACATTGGGAAAATGCCCTAAAGAGAATGAACTGAAAATAAAGAAACTACAGTCTTTCAGGAGTCCTGGAGTGGCACTATAGGAGAAGCACTGGACTGCTAACCTCAAGGTTGGTGGTTCAAACCTACCAACCGCTCTTCAGAAACCCTATACAGGGTTGCTATGAGTTGGAACAGACTTCACAGCATTTAATAACAGTCTTCCACAGTAACATAAAAACAAGATCAAAATTGTGTAACACTCAAAATTGAAGTAAAGGAAAACCACAACCTTGCCTCTGACTAATTTATCTGTTGCCGTTGTTAAGTGCTGTCCAGTCAGCTCTGACCTACAGTGGCCCTTGTACAGGTTTCTGAGGAGTGGCTGGTCAGCTTGAATAGCTGACCTTGTGATTCAAACTGCAGTCTAGCGCATGAACCCACAGTACCACAAGGTCTATCAGGAAACTGATTTTAAATGAATTGCAAATAGAATCAGACTGCTGTGGAGTTGATTCAAAACAACCCAATTCCAAACAGCCCTGAATAGGGTTTCTGAGGAGTGGCTGGTGGGTTTGAACTGCTGACCCTGTGGTTGACCGTCCAGTGCTTATCCTACAGCACCATACCACAACTCCATCATGGTGGTAGTTCAAACATCTTTAATTAACCTTTCAAAGAGGTAGTTTCAGTTATGTGATGAAGCTAAAACCCACCTGAAATTGTGAACGGAGAATAAATAGGGGTAATCAGTGTACTCTGGACTTCTGGTGTGGTGCTGTAGGATCAGCACTGGACTGAGAACCACAAGGTTGGCAGTACAAACCCACCAGCTGTTCCTTGGAAAACCTATACAGAGTCTCTGTGGGTTAGAAGCGACTCCACAGCACTTTAACAACAACAAGAAGTGCATTCTGTTTTATTATGTTGCCTGGAGCTTCAGACTTGGTGACGAGAGGAAGAGGACTGAGTGTAGAGGAAGAGATGCCATTTGTCGTGTACTTGAAATCATTCATGAAGATAATTAAAAAATAAAAAAGGAAAAATTCATCTTCCTCTTGAATCAGAGGTAAGGGAATGAGACAATGAAAGCAGTGGGCTGCAGAAAAGTAATCTCCTGTGTGGGTAAAGAGCAGGGGCCGCAGCCAGGAGAGATCTGAGAAAGTCAATGAGAATGTGGTAGAAGTCAGGAGGGAGGTAAGAAGGCCAACGAGAGCTGAAAGAAAGCACCAATCCAGAAAGCAGTGCTGATGCTAATGACTGGAGAGAGAAACGGCGCACAGAAAAGACAAGGCACCACCAGATAGGCTGAGAGTCTGGATACAGCCTTGGGAATATTCATAGGCAACGTTACCAACAAATGACAAATTGCTTTCCAAAGAGATAGTGAGTTTACACTCTCATCAGCAACGTATGAGTTTATAGTCTTCCATATCTTCAATAACATTTAGTACTGTCATATTTAATTTTAGCCAATCTGATGCATATGCAATAACATCTATTAGTTTTAATTTGCATTTCCAAGATTACTAATGGGTGAAACATGTTTATTATCTTTTTAAACCATTAATATTCCCTCTTCTGTGAATACATCTGTGCTCATATTTACCTCCCACTTTTTTATTGAGTTATAATCTCTTTTCAAGTTGTTGTTAAGCACCATCAAATCAGCTCCAACTCATAGTGACTCTGTAATAGGGTTTCCAAGGAATGGCTAATGGGTTTGCACCACTGACCTTGTGGTTAACAGTCCAGTGCTTATCCTACAGCGCCACATTAGGACCAGGTCAACCCCCTGCTAAGAATTTTCATTTCAACCCCAGATGTACTGAATCAGAATCTATGTTTTCAAAAGGCCTCAGATAAGAGTCATCTGAAGATTCTGTTGAACTGTAGATTCGGATTCAGTACATCTGGGGTCGAAATTCAAATTATCAGTTGAGGGGTTCAGTCTACTCCCCCCGCCCTCCAAAACACACACACACACACACACACACGTGCGCGCGCGTGCGTGTGCATGGAGGTGGGGAGAGAGAGAGCCTTTTTGTACTCTTGCTTTAAAGGCATTTGTTACATATTATGAAGCTCTAAGGAGCTCTGGTAGCGTAGTGGTTACGAATCAGGCTGCTAATCTCATGGTCAGCAGTTCGAAATTACCAGCTGTTCCATGGGAGAAAGATGAGGCTTTCTGCTCCCGTAAAGATTTACAGCATCAGAAACCCTGTGCAGGGTCGCTATGAGTCAGAACCAACTCCACGGCACATCACAACAAGTGTGGTGCTCTAGGATAAGCACTGCTAATCACAAGGTTGTTGGTTCAAACTCACCAGACACTCCTTGGAAACCCTATTGTTTTTAAGTGCCGTTGAGTTGGTTCCAACTCATAGCAACCCTGTATAAGGTTTATGAGGAGTGACTGGTGAGTTTGAACCACTGACCTTGTGGTTCAAACTGATCTTGTGGCCCATTGTTTACCCTACAGCACCCTACCAGGACTCCTGGAAACCCTACACAGGGTTGCTATGAGTCAAAACCAACTTGACAGCACTTAACAAGGACACCAACAATCCATTTCAGGAGTACGGTGACTCTGTAGGGTAAGTAATAGCCTGCGAACCACAGGGTGAGCGGTTGAGCTTATCAGGCACCCCACGGGAACAAGAAGAGTTCCCACAAAGACTCTCAGCCTCGGAAACCTTACACGGGGTCGCTGTGAGTCAGAACCAACACAAAGGCACTTAACAACAATCATTTGAAGGTAGTGTTGCACTGCTAATACCTTCTTCCAGGTGACCAGTCTGCGGCTTGTCTTTTCATTCTTTTTATGGTGCTTTTAATAAAATTTCTCAAATTTAATGCAAACATGAATATTTTCATCATGATCTTGTGTTTTTTGCATCTTATTTAAGAAACCCTTCCTTTTTCAGAGACTATCAAGTCATTATCTTACAATTTCTTCTAAAAAAATTTAATTGACTTGCACATTTCTATCTAATCATCTGGGATTATTATTTGTCTAGGGATCTGATTTTACTTTTTTCTGTAGCTAATGGATTATCCTCATGTCATTTACTGACTAGGCCATCCCTTCTTGGTTTTCTACAGTTTCAACTCTCATGTTTCCATACATGTCTAGACTTCTTTCTGGGCGCTCAATTCTGTTCCTTTAGACTATATGCTTATCTGTGCACCAATACCATATTTTAAAATTCATATTAGTAAGGCTTGATACCTGGTAAAAAGACCTTCCACTCTGGAGCGCCTTAGTCTTATCCTTTTGTAATTCTATATAATTTAGAATTAGCTGTTGGAATTTTTTATTGGGATTATGTTAAATTTATAAGTCATTTTGGCGAGATACCATTACCAAATTGAGTCTTTTAAATCTAATAAACACAGTGTTGCCTCACCATTTATTTAGATCTTCTTGAAAGCTTTTTAATAAAATGATTTTCTACGTAAATATTTTGCATGGCTTCTTTTTTAGTTTTCTTTCTGGGTAACTTTTCTTTCTTGCTTCTATTTTCCATTTGTTACTGACATACAGAAGCACAATAGATCTTTTTTTAATTATTACTGTGAACTGAGTGATAGGTTACATGGGAGAACATCGGGCTTTACACCATTGTTTCAGTGCAATGAATACAATCTCCTCCATGCATAATCAAACAATATATGCTTCCATTCCCTTTATTTTTCTTTTCGTTTTTGGGCGTGTGGGTGGGGAGATGTACATAAACACACTCAGGAATATATAATCATTTAAACAACCAAAGGGCACATTCTGAAAGCCTGCCTCCTGGCTGCCAGCACTCAATCCTTCTCTTTCCATGAGTCTAGAGTCCTCAGCTGCTCCCTCTTTCCATGTCCTCATCTCTGCCTCCATCTTTGGTGTTGCTGCTTCTCTAGATAGGGTCTCGCATTCCGCTTGTGCTCTTCTCCCTTGATGGTCCGAGGGTCCTCTGTTTCTGGACTGTAAGACTAACTACTTCCCTATTTTTGTTACAAAAGCAATAGACTTTTGTAGCTTAAATTCATCCATCATTCTCTCTCACTCTTTTATTAACTCTAATAAAGCACCTATAAATTATTTTGGATTTTCTATGTAAGTAAAAGACACAAAAGTTTTCAGCCATGTTGTTAAGTCCTCTCTGGCACTCATAGTTTTCTGATACCATCATGGCCTTTTAAATTATACAAATATTTACTAATTTTTAATATTTTTTATTAAACAAACACTCATGTTCCTTAATCTCATGACCTCAATCTGTGTTAGTAGCATGGTAGCTCTGTAGGGTAAGCACGGGACTGTGAGCCCCAAGATCTGTGGTTTAACCTCATCAACTGCTGTGCAGTGGAAAGATAGGCTCTGTTTCCACAGAAACTCTATACAGGGTTGATGTGAGTTGGAATCGACATGACAGCACTTAACAACAACAATCCGTGTTAAACTTAATTCTTGCTAGCTCAGCCATGCCTTTAAAACATTTACAATTATTTAAGTAGGTATTTTAGTTCCCCATATTTCTAGAAATTAAATGGTTGCTTTCTTTCTTTTAGGAATTCCTTCTTCTTAGTTTGTTGTTTAGTAGCATTTAGTTCGTTCCTACTCATAGTGACCCTGGATAGGATTTGTGAGAAGCGGCTGGTGGATTTGAACTGCTGACTTTGCAGTTCAACCCAACCTTGCAGTCCAGTGCTTATCCTACAGCACCACACCAGGACTCCACTTTTATTCTCTTACCATGTTTCTTTCTCAGAGTCCCTTGATAATCCTCCAATTTGCTTACCCTGGTATGGTGCTATGGGTTAATGCACTGGACTGCAAGGTTGGTAGTTCAAGCTCACCAGCCGCTCCTCGGAAACTCTATACAGGGTGCCTATGGGTTGGAACCGACTCTGTGGCGCTTAACAACAAATAAAAATTTCATTCTTTTTAGAATTACAAGATGTTACCATGCAAAACTGAAATTATCCTGAACGTATAGATTCTCCTGATATCTCTGTCACCTTGTTCGTAGAGTGACAAGAGCAAGGACTAAGGGAGATAGCCATATTTCTACCAGACTTTCTGGATATTTCTCCTAGACTGAGAAGTACTCAGATAAGGGAGGCTTTCACTCTCCTCTTTAGCATTTCCTGACCCTGACAGAAGTTCTTAAGGGACAGATGGAGCTATGGGCCACAGGGGTGTACTGTGTCTTGAGGAACTAAGGTTGTATGACAGAGATTTACAAATCTGTGTGATTTTAAGACAGCAACAACAAAAAAACACCCCACATCTCTGAAGGCCTACTTACTGGTAACAAATGGTTTCTATTGTTAATGTAGCGCCATTACAACACCTTCCTACTCACCATGCCTCTTTGCTGAAGGAACCCAAATTTCTATTTTCTTTGCTAGTTTCTACTCTACTGAGCTGCCAACTATTCTTGGAGGTTTGTCAAAAGTTGTTTTTTCTTTTCCGCAGCCACAGGCCCCTTTTCTCTCTCCACCACCAAATCTGGAGTGTTCGGCATCTCACCTACCTATCTACTATCATCCAACTAGTTCCTTAAATAAAAAATCTGGGCATCGACTTTAATAAACCCTTCTCCTAAATCCTCACAACCAACCCCTTGGCCAGTCTTATCTTTTCCTCTTCTAACATACCTCTCACCTGGCCTCAGACCATCA
The DNA here is from genome assembly GCF_000296735.1 of Chrysochloris asiatica. Lineage (NCBI taxonomy): Eukaryota > Metazoa > Chordata > Mammalia > Afrosoricida > Chrysochloridae > Chrysochloris > Chrysochloris asiatica. Next base: position 16,751,575 of record NW_006408555.1, read on the forward strand.
CAATTTTCTTAAGTTACCAACGTAGTTCATTTTCAGAATCTTACTTGTTAATTTTTCCTTCCCACTCCTTCTTCTGAAGCAAGCCCACTAGCTAGCTCAGCTTGCTTATTGGGACGTTCTACATTTCTTGCTCAGGTCAACTTGCTTCTGAAAGAGGCCAACACGTTTTTCTCTGAACATCTATATACCCTAAACAAAAATTATTTATAATGAGTCTCTCTAACAGCTCTCTGGTTAGCACTGGATGTGTTATTTTTTTCAGAGCCTTTGATGGGACATGTAGATAAAAACAGGTAACAATCAACTGGTGAAATACTAAAACCAGTACCAAACATGACAAATGTTACCAATTTTGAGTACTTATTAGATGGGGAGTACTGGTGTGGCTCTGGGGTTAATGCGCTGGACTGCAAGGTTGGTGGTTCAAGCTCACTAGCTGCCCCTTGAAAACCCTATTCAGGGTCACTGAGTCAGAGCCAACTGGACAACACTTACAACAACAACTATGAGATGGGCACTTAATTTCATAACTTGTTGACAATCACAAGTAAGTTGATGAACCATGCTTCCAACTGGCACCAACATTCTACATTAATAACTAAAATGGGCAAAATACTGATCCATCAAGGTGGCCCCATCCTAATTTCTATACTCTGTGAGTGATACACCTTACATAACCAACAAAGGACTTTGTAGATGTGACTGAGTCAAGGACATTGAGATGGGGAGATTAACTAGGTAGGCCCAATGCAGATCCTTTAAGGTGGGACCTTAAAAGGGAGGCAAAAGGACAGTCAGAGAAGGAGATGAGATGGCAGAAGCAGGGTCAGACGGATGTGATGTGGCTGGCTTTGAGGATGGAGGAAGGAATGTAGCGCCCTATAGGGGCCCACAAGGAAACAGGTTCTCTCCTAGAGCCTCCAAAAAGGAATACAACCTTGCCAATACTTTGATCTTAGCCTAGTCAGACTGAGTCAGAGTTCTAACTTTGAAAGTGGTATTGTTTTAAGCTGCTAAATTTGTGGTAACTTGTCATGGCAGGAAACTAATACAATAACTTACACATGTTGAGAGTTTACTACATGTCGAGCACTTTGCCTGCAGAGCCAGGGCTATTAATGCCCAGAAACATGACATGTGAAACAATGGCAAGGTTTTTCCACAGCGTTGAAGGAACGTTAGAACCAGGTAAGAAATAACTGAAATCTGTGAATTTTAGTGAGCTTAAATGCAGGAATTTCTTTTATATTGCTTTGTGTAAAATACAAAACATAAATAGTAATTATAGATCAGCTAAATTAGGTTCAGCGGTTTCCAAAGGAAGCCCAAGAACTGATGGAGGTGGGTTAAGAAGGAAGGAGCACCCCCTTTACCCAATCTCTTACCCCATACCTCTGCCTTTAGGCGATTAACATCTAAGTCAACAACTTATTTGAAAACAGAGTTCTGCTAAACCGCTGAGGTAAATTATATATGTGTGTCTATAAGTCGTATATATTTAAAAATAACATATAGCAAATCTTATTAATGAACATAAGACATCATGTTGTGTATGTATTATGTAGTGACCCAATGCACAACACTGCCTGGTCCTGCACCATCCGCACAATCATTGTCACACTTGACCCATTGCTGCTGCCACTGTGCCAATCCATCTCATTGGGAGTCTTCCTCTTATCTGATGGCGCTCCACTTTACCAAGCATGATGTTCTTGTCCAGAGACTGGTCCCTCCTGATAATATATCTGAAGTATGAGAGGAAGTTTTGTCACCCTGGCTTATAAGGAGCATTCTGGCTGTACTTCTTCCAACACAGATTTTCTTGTTCTTTTGGCAGTCCAAGGTAGCTTTAGAATTCTCCAACAACCATAACTCAACTGCATCAGTTCTTCTGTGGTTTTCCTTACTCATTATCCAACTTTCACATGCATATGAGGCTACTGAAAATACCAGGGCTTGAGTCAGGTACTCCTCAAACTGACATCTTTACTCATGAACACTTTAAAGAGGTTTTGTGCAGATTTGCCTAGAGCAATATGTCATTTGATTTCTTGATTGCTGCTTCCTGGGAGTGTTGATAGTGGGTTCATGCAAATAAAGTCTTTGACAACTTCAATCTTTTCTTCATTAATCATGATATTATTTATTGGCCCAGTGGTGAGGATTTTTGTTTTCTTTACATTGAAGTGCAACACATACTGAAGGTTATGGTCTTTGATCTTCATAAGTAAGTATTTAAGTCCTCTTCACTTTAAGCAAGCAAGGTTGTATCATCTGCATAGTGCAGGTTACTAATGAGGCTTCCTTCAATCCAGATGTCATGCTCTTCTTCATATAATCCACTTCAAAGATTATTTGCTCAGCATGCAGAATGAATAAGTATGATGAAAGAATACAACCCTGATGCACATTTTTTTCTGATTTTAAGCCATTCCATATCCCCTTGTTCTGTTTGAACAACTGCCCCTTCGTTTATGTACAGGGTCCTCATGAGCACAATTAAGTGTTCTGGAATACTCATTCTCTGCAATGGTGTCCATAACTTGTCATGATCCACATAGTCAAAAACCTTTGCAGTGTCAAAAAAAAAAAAAACACAGGTAAATTACTTTCTGGTATTTTCTGCATTAAGCCAAGATTCATCTGACATCAGGAAAAATATCGTCATCCTTGTCCTGTTAGATAGAACCTCTGGCAGTTCCTTGTCAATGTACTTGTAGCCATTTTTGAATTATCTTTAGCAGAATTTTAGTTGTGTGCGATATTAATGTGATTATACAATGGTTTCTGCATTTCATTGGGTCTTTTCTCTTTGGAATGGGCACAAATATGGATCTCTTTCAGCCAGTTGGCCAGGTAGCTGTCTTCCAAATTTCTTGGCATAGATGAATGAGTGTCTCCAGTGCTACATGAATTTGGATTCCATCAATTCCTGGAGTCTTGTGTTTTGCCATTGCCTTCAGTGTACCTTGGATATCTTCCTTCAGTATCATTGGCTCTTAATCACTGAACATCAACCATTTCTTTTTGGCACAGTGAGTCTGTATATTTCTTCCATTTTCTTTTGATTGTTTCTGCTTCAGTCAATATTTTCCCTTCTTGTTGTTAAGTGCCATTGAGTTGGTTCCTACTCATAGAAACCCATAGAATCCTACAATATTGAAATTGAGGTTTGAATTTTTTCTTCAGTTCTTCCAGCTTGAGAAATGCTGAGTGTGTTCTTCCCTTTTGGTTTTCTAACTCCAGGTCTTTGCACATTTCATTATAATACTTGAGTTTGTCTTCTTGAGCTGTCCTTTGAAATTTTCTATTTAGGTCTTTTACCTCCTCACTGCTTCCATTTGCTTTAGCATCTCTACGCTGGAGAGCAAGTTTCAGAGCCTCTTCTGACATTCATTGTGGTGTTTTCCTTCTTTCTTGTCTTCTAAATGACCTTTTGCTTTCTACCTGTATGGTGTTCTTGATGTCATCCCACAACTCTTTTGGTCTTTGGTCTTTAATGTCTAATCTGCTCTTGAAATGATCTCTAAATTAAAGTGGGATATGTTCAAGGTCATATTTTGGCTCTTGTGGACTTGTTTTATTTTATTACACTCAGCCTGAACTTCCATATGAGCAATTGATGGTCTGCTCCACAATCTGCCCCTGGCCTTGTTTTGGCTGATGATATGAAGCTTTTCCACTTCCTCTTTTCACAGATGTAGTGGTTACAAGTGGGGTTATAAACCCCATGGAGAGCAGTTCAAAACTACCAGCTGTTCTGCCAGAGAACAATGAGGCTGTTTTCTGCTCCTCTAAAGATTTACAGCCTCAGAAACCCTATGCAGGGTCGTTATGAGTCAGAACCAACTCCACGGCACATCACCGCCACCACCAGTCAATTTGATTTCTCTGTATTCCACTGAGTGAGGTCCATGTGTATAGTCATCTTCTATGTTGTTTTAAAAAAGTATTTGTAATTAAGAAGTCATAGGTCTTTCAAAAGTCTATCATGTGATCTCCAGCATCAATTGTATGCTGTTGTTGTTGTCGTAAAGTGCCGTGGAGTCAGTTCCTACTCATAGCGACCCTGTACAGGGTTTCTGAAGCTATAAATCTTTATGGGAGCAGAAAGCCTCATCTTCCTCCCGTGGAACAGCTGGTAGTTTCGAACTGCTGACCTTGTGGTTTGCAGCCTGATTCGTAACCACTACGCTACCAGAGCTCCTTGGCCATATTTTCCAATGATTGGTTCTTCCTCTTTGTTTCCCACATTTGCATTCAATTCACCAGCAATTATCAATACATCTTGGTTGCATGTTTGATCAATTTCAGACTGAAGAAGTTGATAGAATCATCATCGGATTTAGTGATTTGAATAATAGTGGTATTAATTGGTCTTTCTTGGAAGTATATCAATATTATCCTATTACAGACAGCATTACTTGTAGATCTTGAAATGTTTTTTGGATGATGAATGTAACACTGTTCCTCTTTGTCATTCCCAGCATAGTAAACCATATGACTATCTGATTCAAAATGGCCAATACCAGTCCATTTCAGCTCACTAATGCCTAGGATATGTATCTTTATGCATTCCATTTCATTTTAGACAACTTTCAGTTTTCTTAGATTTTACTTCAGACACTCCATGTTCCAGTTACTAATGGATGTTTATAGCTGTTTCTCCTCATTTTGAATTGTGCCTTATCAGCAAATGAAGGTTCTGAAAGATTTACTCAATTCATGTGATCACGATCAATTCTAGTGTGAGGAGATAGCTCTTCCCCATCTTATTTTGAGTGCTTTTCAACCTGATGGGGCACTTCTGGCACTGTATCTGACTTTATTCTGGTGCTATTTATCATGTTTCAAATTTCAATATTCTGGTGCTATCTGACAGTGTTCCAGTGCTATTCATAAAGTTTTCAGTGGTTAAACATTCAGAAGTGGTCCACTTCTCCTTCTCCCTAGCCTTTGTTAGTCTGGAAGCTCACCTAAAACCTGTCCACCATGGGCAAGACTGCTGGTATTTAAAATACTGATGGCGTAGTTTCAAGCTACCACAATATGACAAACTGATAGATGAGTGGTAGTAATATACCATATATAAACATATATACTCTATTTAAGTAAAATACAATGACATAGTATAAATAGTTCAAGTCTGCTTAAGTAAGTACTGTTCTTATATCATGGGCTGATCGCTGCAGCTAGCCTTACCTGAGCAGGTATTGCTACTCCCCTCAATCCAACTATAGGATTAATATAGCCCAGAGGGAAAAATAGAGGTTCCTGCAACACTGGGCTGTACTTGAATCTCCACTTCTGTCCGCACACAGACACTGTCAGAGGCTTCACGCTCTGACTAAACGGATGCAGATAGACTTCACCTCATCCCTTTCCCTCCCCCAGTAGAAGAACTGGTGATGGCAGGACCCAAGGAAAGGACACAGCCCATTGTGACCATCTAGCCCATCCACTGCTACCACCTCTGATGGTATCGTGGCCACCAAAGAGAGTCAGTGAACAAAGGAGAGAAAGAGACACTATTTATAGCTAGTGTGCTCTCAGGGTGTCCTCCTGGGTGGGCGATCTGAGGGTCCCACCAACCATGCAAATTCTCAGTGCCAGCCTAAAGCAGTCAGTCGAACATGGGAGCCACTACTTAGAATGCCTTGTGGGTCACCTCCAGAAGTGGGTAGACACCATCCCACACATCTTTCCCCAAGGCCTGCCATGCAGCCCTCCTGGGAGAGCTGGCTTCTCTTCACCTAGGTCCCACTGGGAGAACCTGCTAGCATTCTGACCAGACTTCTTTACTCTGTAATGTTTGGATTCTGAGAAATAGAAGCAACTGAGGAACGAACAGTAGCTCGATATGTATGTTTTCACGAGCATCGTGCTTTCCCATTTAGCTTATACGCTCTTGATGGGCAAAGAGTTTATACTCTGTTTTCTACTTATTTCAATCTGTTTTCTCCAATCCATCTTTAGTGGTTATTCTGGATATATCTCCATGCCTCCATCCCCTTATTTGTAAAATCAGGATGAGTACAGTGTTTCCTAACTGTAAGTAAGACTGCCGGGAAGATTAAGTACAGCAGTGAACTCTGTAAATGCCTGGCACATATGAGGGCCATCCATCAGTGTTGTTCTCTCGTGAGCAGCTTCACTCTTGTTTCCACTGGTTTACAACTTCACTTGGTCACGGATGGCTCTCATTTGTCTTCCTAGTCCCCACAGCACCTAGTACAACATGTTGGATAGAGTATTCACACGTGGCTCATTTAGATATATGGATATACAGAATTTAGATATATGGATTTAGATATATGGATATATATTACTCAGATATACAGAAGATTGTGTTTGATGTGTCAGTAGAAGGCAGTGCCAAGGTAGGGGTTTGGCAGTCAGCATAGAACTGGACACCTGGATCTATTGTGAGCCTCGATTTTAAGGGATTTATTATTAACAACTACTTTCCAGAGTTGCTGTGAATAGGATAGAAGCTGTAGTAGTTAGAATTGTGCCTGGCATGTGATAATACTCAAAATCACCGAGTCTTTTCATCGCTTCTAACCGTTGTTGTTGTGAAGTGCCATGGAGTTGGTTCTTTCTCATAGTGGCCCTGTATATAGTTTATGAGGAGTGACTGGTGAGCTTGAACTGATGACCTTTTGGGTTAAACTGGCCTTGCAGTCTAGCATTAACCCGCAGCACCACATCATTGCTTCTAATGTTGTTGTTGTTGTTGTTATGTGCCATCGAGTCAGTTCCGACCCATAGCGACCCTGTATAGGGTTTCCGAGGGTGTAAATCTTTATGGGAGTAGAAAGCCCCATCTTTCTCCCGCAGTGCAGCTGGTAGTTTCGAACCGCTGACCTTAAGGTTCGCAGCCCGATTCGTAACCACTACGCTACCAGAGTTCCTAATAGTGTCTCTTTATTGAACATTTGGAGTAGTGGGGGCCCCTCCGAGGCACCTTGGAAGACAGGCCTGGAGGTCTGTTCCTGAAAGGCCGCTCTGCACACATGGGGTCACCATGAGTAGGAACAGATATGACAGCAACTAACAAAATTAACTGCATTGAAGTTTTGACTCGACACAGTTCTCTACTGAAAAGACTTCCTATTTGAAACATTTTCTTTACGCTCTGGAAAACGGTTGTATTCATTTCCTGGTGCTGTCATAGCAAAGTATTACAAATTGGTGGTTTAAAACAACAGAAATGTTGTCACATTTTGAAACCCAGAAGTCCAAATCAAGGTGTCAGCTGGGCCATCCTCCATCTGAAGGCTCGAGGAGAGACTTCTTCCTTGCCTCGTCTGCTTCTGGTGACTCTTGGCATTCCTTGGCTTGTAGATGCACCAATCTAGTCTCTGCCTCCATCTTTATTTCATCTTCTCTTTTGTGGTTCTGTGTTATTGGATTCAGGGTCTGCCTTAATCTAGTATGACTTAAGCTTAACTTCATACATCTGCAAAGATCCTCTTTTTTTCAAATAAGGTCATATTCTGAATTTCTAGGTGGATGTGAATTTTATCCAACTTATTACAACTGTTGAAAAGCTTTCCCCAGTAAGAATGTGCATTTGTTCACATTGTGTTGGTGGTCTTACTCTAAGACTTCAAAGACAGAGTTGGAATCTTTCATATGAATGATCAAAAGTTGAAGAAGGAGAAAATGTGAAGGTGGCTACCAAGCTGGTGTCAAGGGATGCACGGTAACAAGGTAGCAGAGCTTACCACATTTCTGGGGCAAAGGTAAAGTAGTCTTGTCCTCCGAACACCCTTCCATGCAGCTGATAACCTAATCCATCATTAGATAGCCACTCTTTTGGCCGAGGACTAGCAAGCAAAAGACAATGGACCTTATCAGGCATTGTAGTGGGCATCTGTGCTCTTTGCTGCCTGGTTCTCTCTGGGAACTCATCTGTCTCTTAGTTTCAGCCTGTCTCAGAGAGAACAGTGAGTTAGTTTCCCAGACCAAGTTCAGGGATGGACACACAAGGTGACTAGAGCCAGTGAATTACAGTGAACTATTTACCAGGACTGAATTCTGGGAAAGAACCTCTAGCCACCTTGCCCTGAACTTGGTCCTGGAGCATGAAGAGCTGGAGTTGGCTGGAGCCATCCTGCAACCACGTGTGCAGAAGCCAACTGAGAAAGCAGAGGTGATGGGGATACACTAGGTGCCGGAAACAATTTCCAAGCCCTGAGTCAAGTGGTGTCAGAAGCCCACACCTAGACTTTTTAGTTATGTGAACAAATAGATTCTTTTTGAAGTTGGTTTGCATCAGGTTTACTCTCATTTACAACAAACAAATTCCTTATGATGTGGTTGTTAATGTGTTGCTGTTGTTGTTGTTGTTAAGTGCCATCAAGTTGGTTCCGACTCATAGCAACCCTGTATAGAGTTTCCAAGGGGTAGCTGGTGGGCTTGAACTGCTGACTTTGTGGTTAGCAGTCCAGTGCTTATCCTACAGCACCACACCAGGACTCCAGGGTCATTAGTATGGATCCTTAAAAAAGTTGCTTTGGACTGGCAGAGAGTGGAGTGCGCATGAAAACACTGAATGCTGGTTGAGCTGAATCATGTGGTCAGCTGTACAATGGTCCTTCAAGACACCTCCATCCTAATCCAGAGAACCTCTCAATGCTGCCTTATAGGACAAAAGAGTCTTTGCAGATGTGATGAAATTAAGGATGTTGAGATGGGGAGATTGTGCTGATTATTTGAGTGAGCCCAATGCTGTAATCACAATTGGCTTTATAGAAGGGAGGCAGACTCTACTACAAAGGAAAGAGAAGAGAATGCAAAGACCTCAGAGCAGATAGGGAAAGAGAGGAAAAGAGTGATCTGAAGAGGCTATACTGTGGTTTTGAAGATGGCAGGGGTCATGAGCCAAAGGAAGGCAAGGGATGTAACTCTAGAAACTGGAAAAGGACTGGAAGTGGATTCTCCCTTGGAGCCTATGGAAGGAGTATGCCTAGGGACAGTATCCTTGCTACCACCTTGGTTTCAGTCCAATCAAAGTGACTTTGGGCTTCAGGCTTCCAGAATTATAAAGGAATATATTTGTGTTGTTTCAAGCCACCAATATTGGGGCCATTTGTCACTAGGAAACTAATACAAGAGGGTAGCTCCCATTCCCACTGGGCTCATTCTGGGACTGTGAAATCTCCCATCTTGGTCAGGCACATTAGGGGCAGAGATAGAGGGGCAATAAAAACTCGACTCAACCTTCTGCCCAAGCAAGTGGTGACAACCTCTTCTACGTCCCCTTTTTGAACTTGTTCAGCTCCCACCCCAGAGCTGGTTTCTCTCTAACCCCAGGATGCCAACATTTGTTTCTCTCTCCAAACTGTTTTCTGGAAAGAGGAAAAGGTTTTAAAAAATATATAAAAGCTTAAAGAGCACTGAGTTCTTTGTGGTGGGGGGTGAGGGGTGGGCAAAGAGATAAGGATACTTATGGAGGGGACAAAGGGGGCACCTGTGATTCTCAGACTCCTTGGAGTGCTACTAGTGTACTGAAACAGCCTCAATTTGATTTAAAGAGAAAAGATCTCAAAGCTGTCTCTTGGTTGCTGCTTCTTAAACATGGCCTGGTAGTAATACTGTAGTGGGTGGGGAGCACCATTCTTACCCTGGCTTCATGGGAAGGAGCTGGTGCTCAGGGATGTTCAGCCACTCTCAAGGGCACATGCGGGGGTGGGGTGGGGGTGGGGAGATGAGGACAGGCAGCAGACTCCAGTGGCCAAGGTCTTAACCAGTACACTGAACTGCCTGGGGGCAGGTTGGTAATGAAGACATTACCAGTCTGACCCATTCCACCCCAAACTCGTTGAAGTTATTTTTATTTTGAAATAAAAGAATCATATGTCCCCCTAAACAAGGTGACAGGGGTTAGGATTTAAATATCTCGTTTGGGGGCACACAATTCAACACAGGATGCTTGTTGTTGTTGTAAGTGTCATGGAGTCAGTTCTAACTCATAGTGACCCTGTATAGGGTTTTCAAGGAGCAGCTGGAGAGCTTGAACTGCTGAATTTGAGGTCCAGAGAACCTGAAAACAGTTAAGAATGGAGTGTTTCTCAGGTCTTGGGGATGTACATGCACTTCATAGGCATGATTCAGAACCAACTTGATGGCACTTAACAACTACAACAACAACTAAATTCTCACAACAACCCTGTTAGGTTTACACACCCCCATTTCAGAGGTGAGTAAACTGGAGCACAAGGTCACCTGGATAGGACAGTGCTCAAGATCAAAGCAGCTATGTCTGACTCATCGCCCGGACCTCAGTTACCATGAATATAGTACATCTTGGCAAAGGTGTGCTTTCCAAGCAGCAGAAATTGAGGGATGAGGACAAAACAGATGGAAACATCTAGAAGTATGATAAAAGTGACTCCAGAGTAGGAGGCTGTGGTGTCCGTGACAGGGGTTCTTGCCCAGGGGAGGGTCTTAGAGGAGGTTTCCCTATGGAAGGGTATTGAAGTTGAGACTTGAGGGAACAGAAGTTGGCTAGGTTAGGAGTAAGAACATTAGCTGAGACGGAGCAGTTGAACAGGAGAGAGACTTACATGTGAGGTCAACATAAAGTGTGGGTTTGGGGAGAGTGAAGTGGGAAGAACTCAAAGACTTCAGGAGCAGCAGGTGATGAGCCGTACAGAACATAGTGTAAGGACCAAACTGATTTTACCTACCTAGAGACTGCTTGACTAAACTCTAGTCAGGCTCAGGAAAGCATTTTAAATAGACAAGGCCTCAGTTTTTAGTTCCCTCCAGAGACAAGGCCAATCTCCATTCTGTACATTAGCCTGAACACGTCCTCTAGCTCCAAGAATATGATATATGTATAAATAGCCAGGCAGCTCAAGGCCAGAGGCCAGATGTTTTCCTTTACCCTAGCCTAAGAACAAAGACCACCAGTCCTGACCAATTAAACTGTAACATCTCATAGTTTGCCACTTGTTAACCAATCCAAAGATTGTAAAGCTGAGAAACCTGAGCTGTTTGAAAACTCTATAAAAACCCTGCAGACAATGAATTCAGGGCTCTTTCCCTATTCCGATGCGTTGGATAAGGTTAGAGACCTGGCTCGAGCTTGAATAAACTTCCCTTATGTATTTGCATCGGTACACGGCTCCTGGGTGGTCTTTGGGGACCCCGAATTCTGGGCATAACAACAGTATTGTGTATTTTACCCTAAGAGCCATGGGCAGTCGCCTGGAACATGTAACTCTGACTTCTCAGTGAAGCCTTCTCAATCTCCTCTATGTGGTTCCGCTGTCCTTCCTCAGAGCCTGGCATGATCACGTGTGCACTGTGGGCTACATGTCTTCTTCCCCTACTACACTGATACTCCTCAGGGTAGGGGCCATGTCTTGCTTTTACATCCCTGCTGCCTCACATAGTATCTGATGCACTGGAGTCATTTGTCAAATATTTCCTGTACGAATGAACCAATGAATTATATGTAGAGGTGGTAATATTCTGTTTCTATATTTTGCTGTAGAAACAACTCAAACATTACAGTATTAAAAATCAAGAGATGGAAAGATATTGAAGACACTGAAGAAAGGGAATCAAAGGTTATAGAAATACTTAAAACCAATGCAAAATTAAGTGTATCATCTCCACTACTGGCTAAATACATGTTCAAAATGTCACTATCTTAATTATAGAAATGACCTCTTAGGATTTTTTTTTTTTTTTTTAAAGCATATCCTTTGCTCCCAGATGGAATAAACTCATTTAGCTGTTTAAAACTACATACAAATAGTTTTATCAGATCTGATACTCAAAGCTCATTAAGTCAGGTTGGCTGATTTTTCTGTAATTATTTTAAACGTTCACCATCTACAGAATTTCATTCCAAGCCCAAACACTCCATGACACTTAATGAGCAGATTCAGCTGCTCAGGCCCTGGACCGGCTGGCAGCTTCAACGCTACGCTGGGTTATCATTAGATGTCCACAGAAGACATCCAGAGCAAGCCACCGTTGCTATGGTAACCAGCACCAGGAAGGGAAGAGGACTGTCATCTATTAAATGTGGACTACACACAGGAAGCACCATGGAAAAACACATCGCTTTTCAGTAAAGAATGGCATTTACCATTCAGGTGCTGAAAACTGAATGGCCAAAACATCAGACAAGGAAATACACAGAAGCCCAATTGTCCTGGCTACCTAGGCTCTTGAACTGATGAAAAAGTAACAGGCTGTTTGTGTTTTTTAAAGGATTGCTTTCCAAATTATGTTTAGATTCAGATTTAGCTTCTAATTCAGCATAAATCTACTTTACCAGGAGAGACTCCTTTGAATACAAATAAACCACCTTTCCCTTGAGGGTATTCACCATTTCCCAGTCTTTGATATGCATAGGGTCTGGAAGGAAACACGAGGAAGCTCAGTGTGGCACATGCTCAATGTAGTGTTCTGCTCAGTCTGTGCTGGGCTTGACATGCTTATTAAGAAAACTCTTAAAAGACCTGGTCTTTAAATGACACATTTCTAAGGATTCCACCACTGAGTTCTAACTGAGAGCAGGATCATTGAGATTGCTTTGTTAGCTGGATGGAAATTAAGGGCTTTCAAAGGTGTTAAGGAGCTCTGGTAGCGTAGTGGCTATGAATTGTGCTGCTAATCCCATGGTCAGCAGTCTGAAACTACCAGCTGTTCCGCGGGAGAAAGATGAGGCTTTCTGCTCCCGTTAAGATTTACAGCTTCAGAAACCCTGTACAGGGTTGCTATGAGTCAGAACCGACCCCACAGCACATAACAACAACAACAAAGGTGTTTTAAGGAGCTCTGGTAGCGTAGTGGTTACAAATCAGGCTGCGAACCTCAAGGTCAGCAGTTCGAAACTACTAGCTGTTCTGTGGGAGAAAGATGAGGCTTTCTGCTCCCATAAAGATTTACAGCCTCGGAAACCCTGTACAGGGTCACTATGAGTCGGAACTGACTCCACGGCACATAACAACAAAAGGTGTTTCATTTGCCCATCTTGTTAGAAAACCTTGGAGATATTGAAATTTTAAGCTCATTGTTACTTCTGTCAATATTTAGTTATTACAGTGGAAAGTAGTCATGAAAGGCCTATCAATAGAATATAGGAAACCTAGGGCAAAGCCTGAGAGACAAAAATATGCACAGAGAAGAAGATTCTGTAGAATTTCAGTGCTGACAGTACCTTATCTGATTTTCCTCATCATCCACCAGGAAGGACCAACGGAACTTCACAACCAAAGGGCTGCAGTTGGTGATTGTGATGTACCGAATCACCTCGGTGTCGTTCAGGATGCAGCCAAAATCCAGCTCCATGGTCTCAAAACTGAGGTTGGGGTAGTGTACTTCTCCACGCAGGTTCAGGCTGTCTATCTGAGGGTGCTCCAAATACTTAATTGCTAGAATTTCTTCTGCCACCCAGTTGTTGAAATCATTTCTATAGGAAGGGTCAAACTTGACCAGCAGGCTTTTTTCTTCCCCAGTCTCCAGCTTAATGGGCTATAAACAAGACAGTAGGGCAATTACCAACCTGTTTGCAAAGCTTTTCCAACTTGACACATGAAACAGGACAACCAACATTTGGCAATATGTATTAGAATATATATATAAAAACAAACAAATATATTGTTGTTATTAAGTATCGATGAATTGGTTTTGATTCACAGCGACCCTGCATAGAGTTTCCAAGGAGCAGCTGCTGGGTTAGAACCTGATGGTTCAAACCTTGTGGGTAGCACTCCAGGGTTTATCCTACAGCATCAAAGTATATGTATGAAAATGGATACATACGCATGTAAGTATATATGAGGGGCTTCGAAAAGTTCACAGAAAAATTCCATTATCTTTTAATTCCATTTTTTCAGAAAAGTTTTAAGCCCTCTGTGTATACACAAGACTCCTGGTGTGGTGCTGTAGGATCAGCATTGGACTGTGAACCACAAGGTCAGCAGTTCAAATCCACCAGCTGTTCTTTGGAAACCCTATACAGGGTCGCTATGAGTCAGAACTGACTCAACAGCACTTAACAATGTGTATACACACACATTGTGTGTGTGTGTATACACATTGTTATACAAGACCAGGGACAGACTGTGGAACAGACCATCAATTACTCATATGCAAATTCAAACTGAAGCTGAAGAAAATGAAAACAAGTCCACAAGAGCCAAAATATGATCTTGAAT
>NW_006408555.1:16767637-16769935 GCF_000296735.1 Chrysochloris asiatica
GAGATGGATTGGCCAGGTGGAAGCATTGATGGACTCAAGAGTGGCAACAGTAGTGAGGTTGGCCCAGGATCTGACATTGTTTGGTTCTATACTGTGCATAGTGTCTCTATGAGTCGGTGCCGACTCGATGGCACCTAACAACAACAACATAGACACACAGAGACAGACATCTATTTAGTCTGCCATTATTTTATTAGTATGAAAATGAAAGCAAGGAAAATCTGGAGAGAGGACTTATTGAAGAAGAGATTTTAATAAGAGTTGTGGAGTTATAAGTACTGACAAATTATAAAAATCTGTAATAAATAACTAGTAGAAAATCTTAACTGAAAGACAATTAGATTGTGAAATGCTCTTTCTAGATAACTGGGGAAAGTTGTTTTGCTTAAGAATTTTAAAAAGGCTTTATAAAGCACTGTGGGGAGGAAGGGCTCTATAGACAGTGACCCAGAAAGGGAGAGATTAGGTAATTAATTTCTTACCTAATGTCTGCAATCCTAACTCTTAAGCATGTGTTATCTACTTTCTGCTGTTTTCTATTCAACTCAAAATGTTACTCCATAACTGGACAGGGTCTGTTTGGTAGATTTCACTTGTTCTTTTTGCTCTTTGAGTCAAATCCCCATGTGGTCCTCGATGCCAGTGTTCACAGTAACACCTTTCCGTACAAAGGCTGGTATGAGCTGACTGCTTTTAGACCTTGTGCGAAATGGCATGAAACCTCATGGTTTTGCAGAAAGTGCCCTGAGGGAGTCTTAAGGAATGCACACAGAATGGGTCTGCTATGAATTGTTCAGGGATTTTAGTAAAGCTAATCACTTGATTCAAGAATCACAGAGAGAGTAATGGCTCTTGTACGGGTCTAATCTCATCAGAAAGCCAGGCTTGCCACCTGCCCTTTATCAAGTGTGCTTGCCAGATTGAGGACTGGGGTTTGGCTATTTCTTTGTTTCACAGGATATGGACTTTTGATCAGATTTGAGGGAGGATGGAGAAATTAAAACATTTTTACTATGTGGTTGTTGTCTGCTGTCGAGTCACTTCTGACTCTTAGCGACCCTGTAAAGGTTTTCCAAGGAGAGGCTGGTGGGTTTGAACCTTCACTCCAGTGCTTAACCTATAGCACCACACCAAGAGTAGAAAGCTATTGTTTTCCAGAAATTAGATTCATTACAGTAAAAGGTTATCACAATGAGTAAAAGTTCTTACTCTTATTGGTCATTTTTCTACTGAATAACAATTGAAACTTATTTATGACTCATCTAAACATTTCTTGAAAAAGATTGTAATCAGTTAGTCCAAGGGACCAATGGAACATATGAACATCAGTCTCCACAGCTTTTAGATCAAAATAACTCTATGGTGCCTGGCTACCACTATCAAAAGCTCTAAAGGGGAGCACATTAGAAGGTCTCAGGTAGAGTGGAAGAAAATGTGGAATCAACTCAAAATTAAAAAAAAAAAGACTGGGCTTACTGGTTAGGAAGAGACCGGAGGAACCCAAGACTATGGCCTTTGACCACCATTCAGATCTAGGAAGGAACTCACCCTTGTGGCCCAATTTCCAGCCAAGCAGTAGATAGGTATATAGAGGGGAACAACACTAGTAAGGTATGCTAACCATGGGATAGTCGATCATTCACAATCAAACAGGAAACATTTACCTAAGGACCAAGTTGAGAAAGGATGGGAGGAGGGTGGGTAGAATGGAACTAGGAACCGCAGAGAGGAAACAGGATGAGTGTTGTTCCATGGAGGGGACTGCAATCATTGAGATGATGCAACGTGTATGATTTGTTGAATGTAAAACTGATGATCTTGTCTATAAACCTTCACTCAATTCAGCATAAAAAGTTTTAAAAAATACTGTTTGTGCCCTTGGTTTGGTCTATTTTTCTGGATGGAGTAAGGCAGTATACTGCTATGACTTTCTTCCTTTATCACCCCAAATCCCTCAAGCAGTTTGTGTTGACAGCCCCCTGTAATACCTCAGGAGCTATGGGCAGTGGGGACTTGTCAGTTTCACATATAAAAAATGGTCCGGTTGTGGAGAGCAGCAAGTTCACGGGCAGGGTGGAAACGTTCTTTATGGCCAAGGGCTGATAATTAGGTTCCAGGATGGTGTTAGGTTTCTGTGAGAAAGGAAAAAGAAGAACCAAACCAAGTTATGGTAAAAACTAAGCTTACAGCAACAAAAGTTTATTATTAATAGCAGAATTAGAAATGTCATACACACACACACACACACACACACACACACACACACACACACATATATATATATATGTTCTAAGGAGC
>NW_006408555.1:16770035-16770543 GCF_000296735.1 Chrysochloris asiatica
CATATGATCAAGAGCCAATGATACTCAGGGAGGAAGTCCAAGGTGCATTGAAGGAATTGGCAAAAAACAAGGCACCAGGAATTGATGGAATCAAAACTGAAATCTTTCAAGAAAGCGAGGCAGCACAGAAGGCACACTCACTCATCTCTGCCAAGAAATTTGGAAGACAACTATCTGGCCGACTGATTGGAAGAGATATATATTTGTGCACATTCCAAAGAGAGGTGACCCAATGGAATGCAGAAATCATCAGACAATCTCTTTGATATCTGAAGCGAGTGAAGTATTGCTAAAGGTAATACAGAAACGGCTACAATCATACATTGACAGAGAACTTCCAGAGGTTCAAGCCGGATTTAGAAGAGGCCGTGGAATGAGGGATATCATTGCTGACGTCTTATGGATCTTGGCTGAAAGCAGAGAGTATCAGAAAGATGTTTATCTGTGCTTTATTGACTATGTGTGGATCATGACAAGCTATGGACAACATTGCGAAGTATGAGTATTC